>NC_134583.1:65691830-66010401 GCF_037038515.1 Microtus pennsylvanicus | reverse complement strand
GGCAGCAGGAGACATGCAGGAGGCAGCAGGAGACAAGCAGGAGGCTGCAGGAGGCATGCAGGAGGCTGCAGGAGGCAGCAGGAGACATGCAGGAGGCAGCAGGAGACATGCAGGAGGCATGCAGGAGGCAGCAGGAGACATGCAGGAAGCAGCAGGAGACATGCATGAGGCTGCAGGAGGCATGCAGGAGGCTGCAGGAGGCATGTAGGAGACATGTAGGAGACATGCAGGAGGCATGCAGGAGGCTGCAGGAGGCATGTAGGAGACATGTAGGAGGCAGCAGGAGACAAGCAGGAGGCATGCAGTAGGCAGCAGGCATAGCATCTGAAGGAGCAAGCTGAGCGCTCACATCTTGGACTACAAGTACAAAACAAAGAAAGTGAACTGGAAAAGATTCTAGACTTCAAATCCCCATACCTCCTAAATCTCCCAGAACAGTACCACCAACTGGGAACAGTGTTCAAATGCATGAGTCTCTGAGGTACAGTCTCATTCAAACCACAGTAGTTACTAGGTCAAGGCATCCTGCAAAAGACCACAAGGTTCCCCTGTGGACCTTTGGGGCAGCTCCACCTGATAGCGAATATCATACCGAATGGTAGCAAATATTTCACTGGACCTGATGTGGGCACCAAAGAAACAACCGAACGTTACTCTAACATCATAGGGTTTTTTTTTTTCACCACAGAAACCAATCAGCATAAGCCATTGGAACTTGGAGCTTTCTTACCACCCTTTGACATCTATTGCCTTTGTTATAGTTGATGAAGAATGGTAAATTTTGAGGCAAATTTTGAGTAAAAGTGCTTGACTTACTAACTGGGTAAATTCATGTGGCATGGTTAAGTTCCATACTAATAATTCTCAGTGTGTCTAGAGATTGGTGTGTCTAGCCCTCTGAAAACAACCACTCAAGATACGTAGCTAATACTGGGTAAATTGCACATATCACATCTTAGCTTCTGGGCAGAGGTGGTGGCTTTCTTCTACTATGTCCCTTGGAAACATTTCATGTAATGGGGCAATTGAAACCCTGGAGTGGAAGACGTGATATAGCTACATAGCCTTACCATTACTTTCAGATCTACTCCTTCTTTGCATCTACGGAGGCTCTGTCATATCCTGATGTGAGTGAGGGAGAGTGTGGTTCATAGGAGAACTGTATCCTCTTTTCTTCACAAGGACAGCCAGTGAGAATGCTAGGTTTGCGGCTGTACGGACTGCTATCATGCTGTACCTCTAGAGCAGGCACTGTGTGTTTACACTGTCTTCACAAAATGCCATAGACTGCTACGTGACAGATGCTTTGTAGCAGAAATACTATACCAAAATTCATAGTTCCAAGCTATAGAATCAGGATGCCTGCCACCAAAGGCTGAGTAAGTGTTCTAGCTACACAATAGAGCACTATTATACATAAAGGAGAGTGAGGTTGTATAACTTGGAGGAAATGCATAGAACTGGAGATAATGTTAAACAAAATAAGCAAAATTCAGAATGGCAGATGGCATGCTTTCTCTCATGTATAGATTCGAGGTTTTTTAAAAAAGATAAGACCAAGGACAGACAAGAACTATTTGGGAAGCAGGAAAGGCCTAGTGACCAGTGGGAGGCAGGTAAATATGAGCAAAGTGCATTCTCTATAGTTATGATGTTTTAATGAAACCTATTATTTGCATAATTAATAAATGGTAATATAAAAAGAAATTAGCAATTAAGAAAAATTAACTTTTGCAAGTTTAATCATGCAATAAAAACAGTTGGAAGTCTAAAATGAGGGTGTCACTGTGGCCAGCCCTTGGCAGCGAGCACAAGCTCTGGCCTTTTCTTATTGATATGAGGTCAATAACACCAGTAGGAGCACAACCTTCTGGGCTGGACTAAACCCAGTCTCTTTCCAAAGGCTTCCACTCCAAACACCTTGAGGAGGTAGGCCTTTAAGACAGGAATTCGAGGTATATGCACACATTCAATTACCTGGTTATGATTCCAGAAGTTAATGCAAGCCCCATGAACAGGATCTGGTATGTAGTAGATGATCAGGAAGCATTTATGAGTTTGTATTTGAGTGACTGGAGCTGTTATTAACCAAGTTAAATTGGCAAGAGTATTCCACTCAACTAAGCCTCCCTGGGAAGGCTCAATATTGTTAAAGGTAGATATCCCAAAGTTACACGAGAGGCATATATTGTGTAGATTCCACGAGAAGCTCATTAATTTACAATCCTACATTTTATTAAGTTAATTTGAATTTTAATGAAAAATAACTAAGCCAAAGTGATTTCTGTCTTGGGGAGAAAATATTATTTCTTTGCAGGTTTAGGGAATAGGATACCAGAAAGATGTGGGTCTCTTACATTTCCCTAGAGGCTACAGCCCATCGACTTACAGGAAAAAGAGGATTAAAAAGATCATCTGCACCCAAAATAGGATTTTTCATCCATGAAATCTCACCAGAAAGACATGGTGGTACAAGAAGCACAGAGGCTGGCAGAAGCAGAGTGGCTATGTGACACCCAGTCACAGCCCCTGGGGATCATTGAAAAGTAAAGGCAATTGTTTACATTTAGACCTCTTCCTGGGAGGTGGGTTGTAGTAAGAGTGGCGGGCTGCATCCTGCCACCTGGCTCCCGGCTAGTTTTACCTGAAATAACAACACGAAAACTGTATTCTTTTAAACACTGCTTGGCCCATTAGTTTCAGCCTCTTATTGGCTAATTCTCACATCTTGCTTTAACCCATATTTAGTAATCTGTGTAGCAACATGAGGTGGTGGCTTACTGGAAGGATTTTAACCTGTGTCCGTCTTGGAGAGGTGAGCTATAGCGTCTGCTTGAATCTGCTTCTTTTTCCCAGAATTCTGTTCTGTCTACTCCACCTACCTAATTTTCTGTCCTACCAGGGCCAAGGCAGTTTCTTTATTAACCAATGAAAGTAACACATAGACCCTCCTCCAGTGGGTCACACCAGGACAGTACTGTTTAGGGAAGACCACTCAGCCACCAAAGGAGAGGCAGTGTTTCTTCTTATACACGTAAATGACTCTCAGACCATTCACAGTCTACACAACCAATGCCAGACAGTGCTGAGGACTATATTGGCTCCAAGGAATTGAGCATTGAGTTGAACCACCATGAGCAGTGATATTTGTGCTTGAATTGATAGAGGTTCGGGGGTAGGAGTATAGATCCATGGTCGATCACTTGCTTAAAATGAGCAAGACCTTGGCTATTACCACTACAGTGAAAGAAAGGAGATGTGGAGGGGAAGGAGGTGGGGAGCAGGATGGGGACTGGGATGGAGATGGAGATGAGGATGGAGGTGGAGATGGAGACAGAGAGATGCAGAGAGAGATGTTTAACAGCAGGCATTCAGCTTCCATTCCTTGACTCAGTTTCCTCAACATTGGCTTGACCTTGGGTAGGTTCTCACCATATGGCCACCAAGGCAGCCTAAGCAATCCCAGGGCATGAGACTTATATCCCACAAACCAATTAGCCCCAGAATGGTGAAACTATCTGTTGGGCAATGTTGTGGAAGTCCTGAGGTGTTATTCCTTGTCCCTTCATGGGTGACATTGCTATCCCTTGATGACTCATCTCAGAGACTGCTGAGGGGTCTAATCAGTCAACTTGGATCAGCTACTCCCCTGAAGAGTTAGACTCTCCATGTAGGCAGAGCCACCAGAAGGATCTTATTTGGGAATCTATTTAGGAGGTGCTTGTGGGCTGTCTGATGATTGCTCCAGAACCATGCATTTGGAACAGACAAAAATAGCAAATATTTTCTTCATTGTGGATACCACTTTTTAGTTCTTGGCATCAAAAGAAGCAAGTTTATTTGGTGGTCAGCTATGATCAAGGGTTCCAGTTTCTAGGGTAGAGTGCATGCCAGGGTCTGAGTTTGAAAATGAAATGCAAGTGATAGAGTAATGTGGTTTAATAAAGGCTCTTAATGACTTGGCATTAGGAGAAATTAATCAGTATTGTGCCCCCATGCTCTCCTATTGTGTCTGGGACATAGTAAGTATTCAGTAAACATTAGAGCTGATAAGTGAAATTATAACTATGACTACAATGATTACTAATATGAAGATGATAACAGTATCTAAACAATAATATAGGGCTGGGGTATATTGAGCTGTTGACTATCGTGCCCCAAGTCCTGGGTTCAATTCCTAGTACCATAAAAACAAATGAAAGTGAGATATGGGAAGAAGCAGCCTACTACCATGCATCTTTCAGCCATAATTTCTGGAATGGTTGCTATGTGCCAAGTCTGCAGTGAGCACTTCATCTTCAGCAGCCCATGAAGTCAAAGCCTTTTCTCTTCTTAACCTAAGCTACAAATGAGGCTCAGAGAGGGTAAGCCACTTGCTCGAGGATATTATATTAGTTAACTCACACTGTGAGAACAGCCTCCAAATTTCACACGTCAAAACTGTTTCTTACACATTTGAAGTACAGCATGATGGGGAGGGTGAGTCTGTCTACACATACAATGTGATGGGGAGGGTGGGCCTGTGCACACAGACAGTGTGATGAGGAGGATGGGCCTGTGCACACAGACAGTGTGATGGGGAGGATGGGCCTGTGCACACAGACAGTGTGATGGGGAGGATGGGCATGTGCACACAGACAGTGTGATGGGGAGGGTGGGCTGGTGTGCACACAGTGTGATGGGGAGGGTGGGCTGGTGTGCACACAGTGTGATGGGGAGGGTGGGCTGGTGTGCACACACAATGTGATGGGGAGGGTGGGCTGGTGTGCACACACAATGTGATGGGGAGGGTAGGTTGGTGTGCACACAGTGTGATGGGGAGGGTGGGCTGGTGTGCACACACACACAGTGTGATGGGGAGGGTGGGTTAGTGTGCACACAGTGTGATGGGGAGGGTGGGTTGGTGTGCACACAGACAGTGTGATGGGGAGGGTGGGTTAGTGTGCACACAGACAGTGTGATGGGGAGGGTGGGCTGGTGTGCACACAGACAGTGTGATGGGGAGGGTGGGTTGGTGTGCATACACAGTGTGATGGGGAGGGTGGGTTGGTGTGCACACAGACAGTGTGATGGGGAGGGTGGGTTAGTGTGCACACAGACAGTGTGATGGGGAGGGTGGGTTGGTGTGCACACAGACAGTGTGATGGGGAGGGTGGGTTAGTGTGCACACAGTGTGATGGGGAGGGTGGGTTGGTGTGCACACAGTGTGATGGGGAGGGTGAGCTGGTGTGCACACACAGTGTGATGGGGAGGGTGGGCTGGTGTGCACACACAATGTGATGGGGAGGGTGGGTTGGTGTGCACACACAGTGTGATGGGGAGGGTGGGTTGGTGTGCACACAATGTGATGGGGAGGGTGGGCTGGTGTGCACACACAGTGTGATGGGGAGGGTGGGCTGGTGTGCACACAGTGTGATGTGGAGGGTGGGTTAGTGTGCACACAGTGTGATGGGGAGGGTGGGTTAGTGTGCACACACAGTGTGATGTGGAGGGTGGGTTAGTGTGCACACAGTGTGATGGGGAGGGTGGGTTGGTGTGCACACACAGTGTGATGTGGAGGGTGGGTTGGTGTGCACACACAATGTGATGGGGAGGGTGGGTTGGTGTGCACACACAGTGTGATGGGGAGGGTGGGTTGGTGTGCACACAGTGTGATGGGGAGGGTGGGCTGGTGTGCACACACACAGTGTGATGGGGAGGGTTGGTTAGTGTGCACACAGTGTGATGGGGAGGGTGGGTTGGTGTGCACACAGACAGTGTGATGGGGAGGGTGGGTTAGTGTGCACACAGACAGTGTGATGGGGAGGGTGGGCTGGTGTGCACACAGACAGTGTGATGGGGAGGGTGGGCTGGTGTGCACACAGTGTGATGGGGAGGGTGGGCTGGTGTGCACACAGACAGTGTGATGGGGAGGGTGGGCTGGTGTGCACACAGTGTGATGGGGAGGGTGGGCTGGTGTGCACACACCGTGTGATGGGGAGGGTGGGTTTGTGTGCACACAGTGTGATGGGGAGGGTGGGTTGGTGTGCACACAGTGTGATGGGGAGGGTGGGATGGTGTGCACACAGTGTGATGGGGAGGGTGGGTTGGTGTGCACACAGTGTGATGGGGAGGGTGGGCTGGTGTGCACACAGTGTGATGGGGAGGGTGGGCTGGTGTGCACACACAGTGTGATGGGGAGGGTGGGATGGTGTGCACACAGTGTGATGGGGAGGGTGGGTTTGTGTGCACACAGTGTGATGGGGAGGGTGGGTTGGTGTGCACACAGTGTGATGGGGAGGGTGGGATGGTGTGCACACAGTGTGATGGGGAGGGTGGGCTGGTGTGCACACAGTGTGATGGGGAGGGTGGGTTGGTGTGCACACAGTGTGATGGGGAGGGTGGGTTGGTGTGCACACAGTGTGATGGGGAGGGTGGGCTGGTGTGCACACACAGTGTGATGGGGAGGGTGGGCTGGTGTGCACACAGTGTGATGGGGAGGGTGGGATGGTGTGCACACACAGTGTGATGGGGAGGGTGGGCTGGTGTGCACACAGTGTGATGGGGAGGGTGGGATGGTGTGCACACACAGTGTGATGGGGAGGGTGGGCTGGTGTGTACACAGTGTGATGGGGAGGGTGGGTTGGTGTGCACACAGTGTGATGGGGAGGGTGGGCTGGTGTGCACACAGTGTGATGGGGAGGATGGGCTGGTGTGCACACACAGTGTGATGGGGAGGGTGGGCTGGTGTGCACACACAGTGTGATGGGGAGGGTGGGTTAGTGTGCACACACAGTGTGATGGGGAGGGTGGGCTGGTGTGCACACACACAGTGTGATGGGGAGGGTGGGTTAGTGTGCACACACAGTGTGATGGGGAGGGTGGGCTGGTGTGCACACACACAGTGTGATGGGGAGGGTGGGATGGTGTGCACACAGTGTGATGGGGAGGGTGGGCTGGTGTGCACACAGTGTGATGGGGAGCGTGGGTTGGTGTGCACACAGTGTGATGGGGAGGGTGGGTTGGTGTGCACACAGTGTGATGGGGAGGGTGGGCTGGTGTGCACACACAATGTGATGGGGAGGGTGGGTGGTGTGCACACAGTGTGATGGGGAGGGTGGGTTGGTGTGCACACAGACAGTGTGATGGGGAGGGTGGGCTGGTGTGCACACAGTGTGATGGGGAGGGTGGGTTGGTGTGCACACAGTGTGATGGGGAGGGTGGGCTGGTGTGCACACACACAGTGTGATGGGGAGGGTGGGATGGTGTGCACACACAGTGTGATGGGGAGGGTGGGCTGGTGTGCACACAGTGTGATGGGGAGGGTGGGTTGGTGTGCACACAGACAGTGTGATGGGGAGGGTGGGTTAGTGTGCACACAGTGTGATGGGGAGGGTGGGCTGGTGTGCACACAGACAGTGTGATGGGGAGGGTGGGTTAGTGTGCACACACAGTGTGATGGGGAGGGTGGGCTGGTGTGCACACAGACAGTGTGATGGGGAGGGTGGGCTGGTGTGCACACACACAGTGTGATGGGGAGGGTGGGCTGGTGTGCACACACAATGTGATGGGGAGGGTGGGCTGGTGTGCACACACAGTGTGATGGGGAGGGTGGGCTGGTGTGCACACACAATGTGATGGGGAGGGTGGGCTGGTGTGCACACAGTGTGATGGGGAGGGTGGGTTGGTGTGCACACAGACAGTGTGATGGGGAGGGTGGGTTAGTGTGCACACACAGTGTGATGGGGAGGGTGGGCTGGTGTGCACACACAGTGTGATGGGGAGGGTGGGCTGGTGTGCACACACAATGTGATGGGGAGGGTAGGTTGGTGTGCACACAGTGTGATGGGGAGGGTGGGTTGGTGTGCACACAGACAGTGTGATGGGGAGGGTGGGTTAGTGTGCACACAGACAGTGTGATGGGGAGGGTGGGTTAGTGTGCACACAGACAGTGTGATGGGGAGGGTGGGTTGGTGTGCACACACAATGTGATGGGGAGGGTGGGCTGGTGTGCACACACAATGTGATGGGGAGGGTAGGTTGGTGTGCACACAGTGTGATGGGGAGGGTGGGTTGGTGTGCACACAGACAGTGTGATGGGGAGGGTGGGTTAGTGTGCACACAGACAGTGTGATGGGGAGGGTGGGTTGGTGTGCACACACAATGTGATGGGGAGGGTGGGCTGGTGTGCACACACAATGTGATGGGGAGGGTAGGTTGGTGTGCACACAGTGTGATGGGGAGGGTGGGCTGGTGTGCACACACACACAGTGTGATGGGGAGGGTGGGTTAGTGTGCACACAGTGTGATGGGGAGGGTGGGCTGGTGTGCACACAGACAGTGTGATGGGGAGGGTGGGTTAGTGTGCACACAGACAGTGTGATGGGGAGGGTGGGCTGGTGTGCACACAGACAGTGTGATGGGGAGGGTGGGTTAGTGTGCACACAGACAGTGTGATGGGGAGGGTGGGCTGGTGTGCACACAGACAGTGTGATGGGGAGGGTGGGTTGGTGTGCACACACACAGTGTGATGGGGAGGGTGGGTTAGTGTGCACACACTGTGATGGGGAGGGTGGGCTGGTGTGCACACAGTGTGATGGGGAGGGTGGGCTGGTGTGCACACACACAGTGTGATGGGGAGGGTGGGCTGGTGTGCACACAGTGTGATGGGGAGGGTGGGCTGGTGTGCACACACACAGTGTGATGGGGAGGGTGGGATGGTGTGCACACAGTGTGATGGGGAGGGTGGGTTGGTGTGCACACACACAGTGTGATGGGGAGAGTGGGCTGGTGTGCACACAGTGTGATGGGGAGGGTGTGCTGGTGTGCACACACAGTGTAATGGGGAGGTTGGGCTGGTGTGCACACACAGTGTGATGGGGAGGGTGGGCCTGTGCACACACAGTGTGATGGGGAGGATGGGTTGGTGTGCACACAGACAGTGTGATGGGGAGGGTGGGCTGGTGTGCACACACAGTGTGATGGGGAGGATGGGTTGGTGTGCACACAGACAGTGTGATGGGTAGGGTGGGCTGGTGTGCACACAGACAGTGTGATGGGGAGGGTGGGTTAGTGTGCACACAGTGTGATGGGGAGGGTGGGTTGGTGTGCACACACAGTGTGATGGGGAGGGTGGGCTGGTGTGCACACAGACAGTGTGATGGGGAGGGTGGGTTAGTGTGCACACAGTGTGATGGGGAGGGTGGGTTAGTGTGCACACACAGTGTGATGGGGAGGGTGGGCTGGTGTGCACACAGTGTGATGGGGAGGGTGGGTTAGTGTGCACACACAGTGTGATAGGGAGTTGTTGGTGTGCACACAGACAGTGTGATGGTGAGGGTGGGTGGTGTGCACACAGTGTGATGGGGAGGGTGGGTTGGTGTGCACACAGACAGTGTGATGGGGAGGGTGGGCTGGTGTGCACACAGTGTGATGGGGAGGGTGGGTTGGTGTGCACACACAGTGTGATGGGGAGGGTGGGCTGGTGTGCACACAGTGTGATGGGGAGGGTGGGCTGGTGTGCACACAATGTGATGGGGAGGGTGGGTTGGTGTGCACACACAGTGTGATGGGGCGGGTGGGTTTGTGTGCACACACACAGTGTGATGGGGAGGGGTTTGTGTGCACACAGTGTAATGGGGAGGGTGGGCTGGTGTGCACACACAGTGTGATGGGGAGGGTGGGTCTGCACTTGCTCTTTTGGGCTCTTGCCCCTTTCTTGGCTCAACTCTCCCCTGTCCCAGGTCTTTGTTGTGATGCAGGTTCTAGTTGGCCATGAACAGTGGGAGACTATGGAGAAGGCTTTGTGTCCCAAACAACTTGACTGGTGATGACGTGGCCACTCTGCTCACAGTAAAGTAGAGATGTGTCCCCACTATGTCCTAGGCAGACTAAGTGATGCAGTTGCTGTGTGTATCCAGGAAATGAGACTGTATGTGAATACTGGTAAGCATGACAGTCACTTTGCCCCTATACCATCTCTGCCAGGAGTGGCTCAGAATCCCCGGACACTTCTTCAGCACTGCCCTTTCCTGAGAACATTATGAGAATTTTTTCCTCACCCTTGCCTCCTCTATCTCCCCTTTTTCATGTGCTCTGACCTTGACCTGGTGTCCCCTCAGGAGTGGAGGGTTTTGGGAGAGACCCAGAGGCCAGAAGCACTGCACAGGGGCTTTGATGTAGGACTTCAGGCTAGACCTCACTGCCTAGATTCTTCAGTCCTCCAAATTCCACCTGCGGAATTTCTCTCTGCTGCAGAAAACCAAAAGGTGAGATAATTTGATGATTTGATTCTTGGGAGATTCAGTGATATGAGCAGATTGGATATGAAATGTGGCTTCTAACCCCCTCCCCAAGTCACTTTGATCATTAGATTTGTTCTTAATCTCACACGCAGACATTCTGTGGTTTTATATTTTTTTCTTTTTGGCAGGTTAATTAAACCTGCCTTTAATTTTTTTCCTCCCTTTTCCAATTCTGTGTGAGCACTGGGGAAAAAAAAAGATCTGAGTCTCTAATCTCTGGAAGCATTTGTCATGGAATATTCCAGACACTCTAAAGCATCAGCTGCTCCCTCATTGAGCCTGAGCTCTCCGGGAGTGCTCATTCAGACTGCCAGAGCTCATACCTCAACTGTTTTAGCAACTTTAACTTGCAGGGAGAGAGGTCACTTAATAAGAAAATTGAACAATAAAAATCTCTGGAAATTGGACATTTAAACATTCAAAATAATTGATATCGAGGAGAAAATCTGAGCAACTGGAGTTATATCCACACAGTCTACAGCCTGTGCTTGGGCAGCATGTGCAATCCAAATCGAAAATTATGAGGCTTCGTTACTGATGTAATCACAGAGGATCTTCTTTACTCCATACATCAAAAACCCCTGCTCTGAAATCGCCTGTCTTTGTGTCCTTACATTCCTATAGAAGGAAGACAGGTTTTTTTTTTCACATTGAATGGCAATTTCTAGGGCATAATGCCCTAGATATTGCACATTAGATACAAGCCCTAGAAAATAGTATAAAAGAAGGTAAGATTCTATCTAGGTAACTGGAGGCAAAAATGTGGAATGTGACACCCTTAAAGGAGTAAGGTTAAGATAAGGAAGAAAGAGGGGCTCGCTGTGCTCCCAGCTGGAGAGGACTGGTGGGAGAACTTGTCACCCAGATGACAGCAGGGTTGCTTTACAGGACTCTACTGACGTGACTGACTGGCACACAGCATGGCACTTCTTTAATTATGCCAAATAGTTAAACACCCAAACAAAACAAAACAGCTCTATCTGAGACAAAGTCCCAAAGGTTTTGGCTTATATCGCCTTCCCTAGTGTTTCTTCAACCTTGACCCCAGGATCCAGTTGTAGAACCCCAACCTCAGCTGACAGACAGACCCTTTTGACTTTAACATCCCTTCTACTTGGCTTTCTTGCTACATTTTGTCTCTCTCAAATCCTATTCTTGGAGGGTCAGAAGTGTTTCATCTGAACATCTGTGGCCTGTGGCTTCCTTCTATGAGGTCATTGTCTGTTAGGATTTTGCTTCCCCTGTGGAGAACTGGGTATAGAGCTGGGGGCTGCATTTCATCTGCAACTGCATCCTCCATGTTTGGCACACATAATTACATCTAGCAAGAGAGGATACGATAAAGACATACTGGACTGAAATGGTGTCTTAACTATCCATCACTTGATACATATAACAAGAAACTGAAGATATTTTGCTATCCACGTCCAGCTCAGTGATTATCTTGACCGTTATCCCTATATACACTTCTATGATAAAATTTAATTATTAATTAATTTTCTGATCTTAATAATCATATATCCATTGAACAGATTGATGGGTTTCACTGAGATGTTGTCATGCATATGTATTGTGTATATTCTGCTTGTATTCACTCCCTCAGAGATTTTCATATCGTGGATCACAACCTGCTACGTAGCAGTTTCCTCCCAGATTAGAACTGTCCATGTTGGATAGAAGCTCCTTAGGACACAGTGCGTTTGAACGGAGGTGAAACAACAGAATGTTGTCAGGGGAGGTGAAAGCCCATCCTGCAAGAAAGAGCCTTGAGCTCAGGAAGGAAACAACTCAATGACCCCAAGAAGGCCCTGAAACTGACCAGATTCACTAGGCTCCTCCGTCCTCTAGTATAGACAAGCTATAAGGACTGCTGAAAGACATGCTCAGGCAGATTGAGCTGCTCAGACAGAGAGGCTCAGACTACCTGAGCTGTTGGAGAGAGACAGCCTACAACCTGCTGAAGTCCCTGCAGGCTTTTCAGTGCACTCCAGGTTTCCAGGTTTTATGAGTTGTTAGCCATTCTGGAAATGTCTTTGGTCATGTAGCTGTCTGTGAGTCAATTTTGCTCCTATCCGTATTCCTTCACCTACACTCCTTTAAGTAACCCCAACGAAACTCATTGGTTCACCAGGTTGAACTTTGGTGATATTCGTATTTTGATCATTGTATTTGTCATTGGTCCCCAATCTGGGGTGACTGTTCACATCTCCCCAGGAATAGTGCCACACAGAACAACCCAATAGCAGATCAAAATAATTTTAATAATTTGTGAGTAGCATTTAAAAATAGACAAGTAGATCGTTGAGAAACAGGGAGTAGGGTGGACAGATAATACTAGGCTAAGAGAATAGGATAGAAATATCAGCTTGACTGTCACATACAAGGTAAAATGTTATTTTATGACAGGTATAGACTGTATCTACAATATGCAACAATAGAATGTACACATATGTAAATATATAGTTCTGTATGTGAGTATGGGTGTGACCTGGTCACAGTATGAAAAACTTACAAGTCCTTGGCCTGGACCATTTCTGTTAAGATTTTAGTGACAGCATTGCTGGAGGGTGGATGGTAGTCAGTCAAGACAACCTGACCATCAGGAACTCTACAGTCAAGCTCTCAACACCATAGAGCAAGTGAATTAGCGATTCTGGGTTGTTTATTTTCTGTACTTATTCTCAGTTATGCGCTTTTTCTTATACAAAGGTGACACTCCTACACTCTTTACCATTTGATGTGCAGTGATTCCTTGAAGCAGGAAGCTACTGCCCCATGCTATGGGCATCAGTTTGGACATAGCACTTGCTTGTGCCAATGATGAGAGCCCTCAGGTGAGTGCTAACTAGGAGCTTTAAGAGGACTTGTGTGTGTGTGTGTGTGTGTGTGTGTGTGTGTGTGTGTGGTGTGTGTGTGTGTGTGTGTGTGTGAGTGTTTCTCACTTTATTCTCTGCTATGGGAAAGACATATCCTATGTCCTGTTACACTATGAGTTCTGCATGGAGAGAGGGATAGAGACTAGAGCACAGTTGGCCCCAAAGTCAACAACATGTGCAGCTTAGCATGAAACAAACTGCTCAAGACATTATTGAGAGCTGACTCTTGCTTTGCCTTAGTGTTTGAAAATTTAGTATATGAAAATAATGTGTTTAGTCAACTCCTCCCCTATTCCCTCCCCTCCAACTCCTCCTCATTCTTTCCACTGTGATTTCCTCTTAATTTCATGTATTCTTTTAAAATTATTTTTATTTTAAAACATTCTTTTCTCATTTTACATACCAATCCCAGTTCCCACTCCCTCCCCTCCTCTCACTCCCTCAATCCACTCCTCGGAGAGTTTGGACTTCCCATGGGGAGTCCACAAAGCCTGGCATATCACTTTGAGATAGGACCAAGGCCCTTCCTCCTCTATCTAGGCTGAGCAAGGGATCCGTCTAAAGAGAATGGGCTTCAGAAAGCCAGTTCAAGCACTAGAGGTAAGTCCTAGTCCCACTGCCAGTGCCCCACAGACTTCCCCAGTCACACAACTGTCACCCACATCCAGAGAGCCTAGTTTGGTCCTACGCAGGTTCCCCTGCTGTCTGTCTGGAGTCAGTGAGGACCCACTAGTTCAGGTCAGGTATTTCTGTGGGTATCCCCATCATAGCCTTTGTTCCTTTACTCATATTATTGCTCCTTTTTCTTTTCAGCTGGACTCTGGAGCTCAGCCCAGTGCTAGCTGTGGATCTCTGCATCTGCTTCCGTCAGTTGCTAGATGAAAGTTCTATGATGACTATTAAGGTAGTCATCAATATGATTACAGGGGAAGGCAGGTTCAGGTACCCTCTCCACTATTGCTTTGGGTTTTAGCTGGAATCATCCTTGTGTATTCCTTGGAATTTCCCTAGTGTCAGGTTTCTTGCTAGCCCCATAATGGCTCCCTCAGTCAAGGTATCACTTTCCTTGTTCTTCCTTTCTGTCCTTCCCCCATCTCAGCCATCCCATTCCCTCATGTTCTCCCCATCACTTTCCCCCTCCTTTTCCCCTTCAGCCCTCCCTTCTCCCCATCACACTCCCAATTTTCTCAGAAGATCTTGTTTATTTCCTCTTCCTAGGGGGATCCATGTATGTCTCTCTTAGGGTTCTCCTTGTTACCTAGTTTCTCTGGGGTCATGGCCTATAGGCTAGTTATCTTTTGTTTTGTGTCTAATATTCATGTAAACCCACTGAGTGCAATTAGTGCTGCCATTATGTAAACGGGTATAGGGCCGTTTATTGGATCATGGCTACCTGCTCAGTGACTGGATCTCTGAAGAAACACAGCTAGCTCCCTCTCCCAGAAGCCATCAGTTGCCAATAGCTCCTCAGATAGGAGTTGACCTCTTGACTATCTCTCTCCTCATGCTGGAGCTTTTTCTGACTTGATCTTGCACAGGTCTTAAACTGTTATAACATCTGTAAGTTCACACGTGTACCTGCCCGGCTACGCTTGGAAAGCTGTTCTGCTGAAGCTGTCCCCTGCCCCTGGCTTTTAAAACCTTCTGTCCCTCTTTCAGGATGACACATGATGCTCTAGAGAAATAGACCGCATGGACAGATTCATTTCCTTATCACCGTTCTTCCCTCTATATTCATTTTAAAGCATGTACAGGGGAGAATTCTCTCTCTCTCTTCCTCTCTCTCTCTCTCTCTCTCTCTCTCTCTCTCTCTCTCTCTCTCTCTCTCTCTCTCTTCCTCTCTCTATGTTTGTCTCTCTATGTTTGTCTCTCTGTCTCTGTCTCTCTATCTCTTCCATCTTCTCTCTCTCCACTAGCATTTTCTTTCTTGCAGTAGACCTGAAATAAAATAAACAATTCACAATCCTCTGTACAGATCCCAAATGACAGGATTGGCAGGAGAGAACCCTGTGCTAGATGCTGTGAGACTAAAGAAACACCCCTCCTTGAAGCCAGATTTCAGGAAACAGATGCCTCAGATATCCATGACTGCCACAGTGGTGCCTCAGACTGCAGGCTTCCCCAGCTGTGCCCAGGAGACAGAGACGGACACATTTGCAGCGTCTGTGTTGTGTGTTTCGTTTGAAATGTCCCCACAAGGCTCGCATATTAAGGGCTTGGTCATCCGCTCATGGGCTTTAGGGAAGTGACTAGATCCTAAGGGCCCTGATTCATCCAAGGGTCAGTGCTGTGAAGGATTCATTAACTGGTGGTAGTGTTGGAATGTAGGGAGGCTGTGGAAATGTTAGGAAATAGAGCCTATTTGAAGAGGGGTCCCTGAGGGTCTACCTTTAAAGGATCTCTCTCTCCTCCTCCTCCATCCTCTCCCCATGTAAACACACCCAGAAACTAGGGTCAGTTGGTCATGGATCACGATTTCTAAAACCATCAGCCAAAATAAGCCTTCCATCTATTTCCATTGCTCCTCTTGGTATTTGACTGAGCATGGACAGTTGAGTAGCACAGTCTAGACTAGAACAGCCAAGGTAATGAGCATGACGTTCACTCCTATCATAGGCTTCCCACAGGAGTGAAGACAACTCCTCCTTAGCAGGGCCCAGAGACTGAATCCCAACTCTGATATTCTCTTAGCCTTGCATACATTTTTAACAAACACACAGGCCCTCCCTCGATCTGCCTGTAACTCTGCCATGGCCTTTGCAAATATCCATGTCATTAATTGTCATAGCAGCCTATGAGAGGCTTGCGCTAACCAGGCTTATTTCGCAGATGAGGTAACTGAGGCACTAGACAGCTAAGAGATCTGTGGGAGATCTCACAGCTAGAGAAGAACATGGGCTTGAAATCAAGTAACCACTTTCCAAATTTGAGCTCATTGCTGCACCTCAAGCCTCACTCTGCATGCTAGATCTGCATTTCTGTGCCTGGGCCTTTAGTAAACACACCGGCCGCCATCCAGCCTTGTTACTTCTTCTCCCATGCTCTCCTCATTCCTAATGATCATCCAATTCATTCTGCTGAGTTTCCGCTGCTGCAGCAGGACTGTGTCCTCAGTGAGTAAGCACAAGACATCACAGGGTCCCCTGCATAGGTCACACTTGAGAAGGTCCACACCTGATCTCCTAGCATAAGGGGAATATGACAAGAATCTTCTCAAAATGCCCGGGGGGGGGGTAAGTGTGCTATGCGTCACATGGAATTGTTCCTCTGTCCTTTCACAGTGAAGCTCAGAGAGTCCCAGGGCCTTGAAAAGCTGTCACTTTATTTTCTCCCAGCTCCTCAACCCCTGTCTACAGCGTCATTTCTGGAAGGACTCGAGGGAAAGGCCCTGGCAGAAGGAACTCTTCTACATTTTTATTTCCCCCAGAAGCAGATATTTCAATTCTTCAGCCAGTGGTCTTCCCTGTGCAGGGAAAGGATCCCGTGGCTTCATTTGATCTCAGTATGATGCTCGAGCTTTGCTGAGAGATGTTAATGGAGCTGAGGTGAGAAGTTGGCACAGATCCACTTCGCTCCCATTGCTAATCCTGTCTCAGGTCTTCTCCGTCAGAACCTGCTCTGTACCTTCATGCCCAGTAACAGAAAACCTGTGTCTCCCATCACTACATAGCTTATAGCAACTGGGAGCCAAGGTTCTCCCCAGCTCAGGCCCACTGTTCAGTGGTGATGCTCTTTTCCATTGGTTCCTATGCTATTAAGTAGTTTGGCCTTCTTTCTCCCCCTCCTCTCACCCTTACTAGCTGCCAAGCTCATGCTATGACACCAACCAGAGACATTGCCAAGAATCTCATTTAAAATTTCCTGCCTACACTCTGAGTTGATGAAATTAATAATATCGCTTCCCAACTAAAACTCAGTGTGGCCAACCAGCATCTTGTCTCGACATGGTTGTCATTTCAAGTCCAACCTAACCTTCTGGGATGGAAGGTTAAATATTTTGTGGTATTTGGTGGTGCACAATCAAGGGTCCTAGCAATATGAACATGCTATCCCCATCTTATCTCTCCACCTAGTTGTTGAGGAAGAGGTACCTAAGGATTGTATACTTTCTAGTCAACATTTGCAATCTGCTTAACTCAGAGCTCTGGGGACTGAGAGGAAGAAGCCCTAACTTATATTGAAGGCCACATAGAGACTTTGGTTCTTTAAACCCCAGCAACAAGTCCCTTCCACTATAAATATTAGGAAAGTGACTTTATTCAAACTCATCTGTTATTCTGGAAGTCCCTATTTTCAGTCCTCGTTGTCACGCTTGGAACCTCATGAAGCTGAACCCACAGACTACTTTGCCTGTGTTTATCACTGATTTCTACTTGAGTTCAGTCCGTGAGAAACACTGTGAACTCAAAGTTTGAGAATGAGCCCATTTTCTGCTTCATCCTGCCCTGGTATCTGTGATGCTATATCTGAAGGCGTTCTTAGAGACAATCAGATCATGATGGTTCTGACCCAATCAATGAACTGCTTCTTTAGTGGGTGCATAATATGAGGGCATTATTCGGAAATGGTGAGCTAGGTAGGGCCTAGTTTGGGCAGTGGGCCACTAGGGATAGGAATGGGGTTGTCCTTATACTGTTTCTTGCTCTAATTCTGATATTATCTTTTCTCTATGTTTCCTGTCCTCTGAAAAATAGGGAGCATCTTCTAACACTGACAACACACACACACACACACACACACACACACACACACACACACACACACTCGTAGTGCATGATATTCAGAAGGAGATCGTGAAGACAAGTGAAATGGACCAAATCTTCCAGAATTCTGAACCTAACAGAGTCCCTCCCTTCAACTTGTTTATGTTAAGGATTTTGTCACAACAAAGGGGCCAGTGAGAAAATGGCACCTTCCAATACCATTGGGCAGCTCTGGGCTCTGGGGTTCCACAGTTTGTTGAACTGCAAAAGGCTACTTCTTCCTCTTTCTGGCATTGGAATGCAGCATTTGAGTCTCAGTTTTGAAAATCCCTTGGTGCCTCATTATCTTCTTGTTAGCTTTCTTTACCCTTCCCACACCTCTAGAAATAATCGCTTTATTAAAGTCTTGAACCATCTGAGTAGAATTCTATTTTCTATCAGGATCATGATAAGCCACACACACTAACTGTGTGAGAAAAATGTATCCAAAGCCCCAGAGAATCCCTGAATCTACCTGCCCATCTGCTGATAACCCAGTCAGAAGAGAGAGCCATGAGAAGGGTCCGGGATGTCCTTGACTACTTTATTTTGATCTAAATGTGTGAAAAAGAGGACAGAGCCCTGAGGGTGCAGAATGCCAATGCCAGTACCAACCCAGTGTTCCCACCTTCTAGTAACCACAGACTTGTCAGAACAGGAGCTCTGCAGCAGGGGGATGGAAGAGGTACAAAAATAATCCTGTCCAGGGGTAAAGAACCTACAGTTCCCCTGCTCCTGTGCAGTGCTTCCACTGTACGGATTCTTTGAGTCATTAAAAGCAAACAAACATCAGAGAAGTGATGGCTCTGGTATCACCTACGGTTATTGATCAGAAGTAGGTTTTGCTAATCTCATCACTTTCTCTCCATATTCCCTAAAGGTCTCATCCATGGGATGAGAATGAAGATGCCAGTACAAGTGTCCTTGTGATATGGTTATCTTGCCCTTTCATTTCTACGCCCAGCCAGCCTAGGTTCACAGGGCACTATCTTGTTTAAACATCCCTCTGGGGAGTCTAAGTGTGCTTAGGAGTCAACAGACTCCACACCAGTCTCTTTCTTTTCTTTTCTGTGAGATACAAATAACCCCAACACATGTCTTCTAATATTATAGAAAATAAGCTGGTATTCTTTAATTTATATGTAAATTACATGTAAAGGAAAAGGCCCAAGCTGCTGTATTAGTTTATCCTCCGAATTCTAATTTTTCAAGCAGTCTGCTTTTATTGCTTGTTTTATTTAGTTTCTTTTGAGACGGATTTTACCTCTGTGGCCATGGCTGGTCATGAACTCATGATCCCTCTGCATCCACCCTGAGTGCATCCTGAGAGCACACCCAGCTCTGACAGGAGCCGCTTTCTGAGGAAATTTACTGAGCTCTGGGTTCTGTAGCCTCAAAGGCATGGTAGCCGCAGTAGCTCAACTCTGTGGAGGACTCACCACGGTGGAAGAATCGGGAGAAAGCCTGAGATCTCATCACCTTTTCTCCCTCAGTTCACTGAAAGTCTCCCAGAACATTCCACCCTTTGAAGGTCCTGCTCCTACTGCTACATTGAAGATTAAGTGTCCAATAAATACACGGAGCTTGAAGGGTACTCTCCCAACCTTAACCAGACCCTAATAACACCCTCCTTGCCTTGGAGGAACTTACCTGAATTGAGTTTTATTTATTAGATCAAGAATTTGAGAAATCTACATATGTGCCCTGTTTATATTGCTCTGTATATAAAAAAGGAGGCTCCTAATATTTGCTTGGAACTCTGTTAATATTTTGTTAAATATTTTTCATTCCACATAGAAGAGATATTAACACAGTGAGACACAGATACAGGCACACACACACACAGAAACAGACAGACATGCATGCATCCACACAGAAAGAGAGAGAGACAGAAAGACAGACAGTCACACACACACACACACAGAAACAGACAGACAGACACACATTCATCCACACAGAAAGATAGACAGAAATACAGAGAGTCACACACACACACACACACACACACACACACACAGAGAGAGAATTTTGCAGACAATTCAATCAAAGCCCAGAAAACATATTCTAAGGTAAGAAAATGGTAGAGCTTGCATTCAACCTTGACTTCTATAGAGTAGATGCTGTCAGTCACCCAGCTTCTCATGAAAATAGAATTGGGGACCCACAGGGATCCTTCTCTGTCTTAGCTCAGCCCAGAGAAAAATCAAAGGGGAAAGGGATCAGCATCCTTTGGTCTTCTCACTTCTGTCAGCCAGGCCTATTCAACCTTGAAAATCTCTCTTGGTGTGTGTGAGCCGATTTTCTCTCATTTCCAAGAAGTTGCATTTGGCATGAAGTAAATGACCTGAATCCTGCCACGGTTATTTCATTCCCACATCTATCTTATGAATTTGAGCATGGTTGGTATTTTCACCAAACCTTCCTCTCAGTCTCTAGAAATGTGAACCTCTCTAAGGGAAGAGCTGCTAGAAAGCTTCACTTTGTCTCTCCTGGTAGATCTGGGACCCAGAATGAGTGGCAATAGATTCCCTGGGTGCCTTGGTCACCCTCCCAAATGCCACCAGGGTCAGAGAAGAAAAAGGTCTTGAATAAATAGCCAAACATGGGAGGTATTTCATTCACCATTTATTGCCCCATTGATGTGTGTTGCCATGGTGACCTCCGATTATTTTTGAGCCAAGCGAATTAATCCTATTGAATTTTCTGTCCTAATAACTTAAGAAATTAATTTTCCATATTACAAAATTCAAATGCATAATCTTGTGAACCAAGGTTTAGCAAGCTAAACTAATCCATTCAATTGCATTCTGAACGGCACTACGCAGGCTTCTACATGGCCAAAGGGCAGGACTTGCTGGCAAATGGCACCATGGACTTCACTCTTGTTCTGAAAGGTGGCTGCTCATTTGCAAAAAGCTGAGAGTCTTATGGCTCTGTTGGAATTTTCCAGAAAGGTCAAAGCATGCTGAAGCATATAAAGCTTTGTTTTTGCTTGCTTGTAAATTTCCAAAACCTGTCTAGTTAGCCTGAAGGCATCCTCAGTCTCTTCCTCTGCTCTGGGTTTATCCTTCCTTATATAGAAACAAGAGCCAGAGGCCTCTGAATGGATCATCCTTAGAATACAACTTCCCCAGCCAGACTCAAAAACACGGTGACCTGGGCACCATCCCTTTGTGCCACTGACTTCCTCGCCTTTATTTCTAACTTTGTCTTGATATTGTTGTCCTGCCAAAGTTACTCTTCTGGCCCCAAACTGGGCTGTAATGATGTTCCTACATTTTCTACTCTTCCAACCATTGTGAATCAGGCTGTAAGCTTACTCCTTCAGCCTTCATCCATGACCATCCTTTGTAATGAGCTTCATCTTTACAGTGACTGGACCCTGCATGGCCTGGTTCCCACTTGCTGTTCCTCTGGTTTTCTTCAAGGCTCTTCACTTAACACTTACACACTGGACTGTCACACCTATGTTGTGGAGATTCACTTCCTTCCCAGCATGCTCTCTTTCTGGGTCTCAGTCCTTCTCAGAGGCATTCAGCTAGCATCTGAATTCCAACTGGTTCTCCTGTTCTTGAGAATGCTATTCCTCATCTCTTGTGTTCACGAAACACCTGGTCTCCATTGAGTCTGTGTTGGATTCCTGAGTAACACCCAGGATCCTGGCTTACTTTCCCACTAGGCTCAGTCATTTCTGGAATGGGATTCTTTGAATTTTCATTTTGAACTATGGTAGTTGTCCCTAACTTCCCCCACATCCCACCTAGACATCTTTTGGGGTTCTTGAAGGCAATAACTCATATGGGAAGATTTGATTTATATCCACTCTGGAACCTTCACACTTAGGAAATGATGCCAGTATAGATGTCTGGGCATCCTATTTTAACCACAGTGGACCACAAATGCCCTAATTTATTCCTTTGGTTTTGTATCCTATCCCCCCCCCAAGCAGACAATAACATGTTTACTGTTGAATGAGCAAGGAATAGAAATAGAAGCCTTGTCTGAACATTTTCCTAAATAACCAAGTGCTAAGTACTCTATGTACACTGGTTGCTTTTCCAATTCCTGCCTTTCCTTTTGTCTTAGTTGGTGCTTTATTGATGTGAACAGACACCATGATCATAGCAACTCATATAAAAGAAATCATTTAATTGGGGCTTGCATACAGTTTCTGAGGGTTAATCCATTATCATCATGTTGGCAGGCATGGTGCTGGAGAAAGAAGTAGCTGGGAGTTGTACATCCGAATCTGCAGGCAGCAGGAAGAGAGAGACACTGGGCCTGGTTTGGGATTTGGAAATCCCAAAGCCCACCCCCAGTGACACACTTTTTTTTTTTTAACAAAGTTACATCTACTCCAACAAGGTCACACCTCTTAATCTTTTCCAATGGTGCCACTCTCTGGTGACTAGGTATTCAAATCTCTTAGCCAATGAGGGCCATCCTTATTCAAACCACCACACTTTTGATCCCAAATCTTAGCTTCTTCCTGCCTACTCCTCCACATCTCCTCTCTCTACTCCCTCTCTAATGTATGTGGGCTCTTTCTTCCTTTTCCCTGGAGAGTGCCGTTTTTTATCCACTCTAAAAGACCAGAGCTGACAAAAATAAAAAATAGTTAAAAAATGAACAAGAAATATCTAAAAATCAAATACCCATTTAAGTATTATTTAGTAATACAAAATGAAAACCAATCAAAAGAATATTAGCATCTCTAAAGATGTTTTCATACATATTCCAATAAACAATAAATTTGGAAAGAAATAGATAGTTTTATAATTATGCAAATTTTGCAATGATCCCTAATAAATCATTTTTTGTGAATTGGCTTTGGAAAATAGATTATTCATTGAATAAATTTTAAGGGATTTGATACTTATTGATTATGCTTGTTCTGTTAATAATATGATCGATCGATCGATCTATCTATCTATCTATCTATCTATCTATCTATCTATCTATCTCTCCCTTTCTTTCCTAACTTTTGTCTACAGCATTCTCAACTTTGTTCTTCACTTGCACATTTTAATATCTGATATTTAATTTTGTTATTTTTTAATATTTTAAACTGAAAAAGGATTACATCACTTTCTTTTCTCCAACCCTTTCCAGCTACCCTCCTTTAACACCTTCCCATGCCTTGCCATGTCTCAAGTTGGTAGCCTCTTTTTCTTTGCATTTGAGGTGTGTGTGTGTGTGTGTGTGTGTGTGTGTGTGTGTGTGTGTAAAAATGTGACTTGCTTGTTCTGATTTTGTTATTTGCATGCATATGGTTTCAAAAATGTCCAGTATAAATTAGACAAACAATAAAGGGGACTTAAGAGGATAATTCTTTGTCTCCTAGTAGTCATTGGTTGCTTGAAGTTCTTTGTCTAGGGTTGATACCCCACAAAATATTTTCCGTGTTACCATGCCATTTATATTGGCGTTGTACTCATCTTGTTTATATAGTCCTTTCTAGGAGAGTTTCAAAGAAGGGTCCCTGGTATTCTGGTTTTATAATCTTTCTACCCCTTCTTCTGTGAGGTTCCCTTAGCCATAGGTGCAGGTGCTATAATGTAGAAATATCATTTGGGGCTAGGTTCCCAATGATTTTCTAATCTCTTTATTGAATTCAGTTGTGGTTTTCTGTGGTGGTCTCCATTTGCTATAAAAGGAGGTTTCTTCAATGAGGGGCAGTAGTTACATTTACCCCCCAAAATGGATCACCACCTCTTCCATCCATAGACATATTTGGATGTACACATACTTACACACATTCACACACACACTCATGTACACACACACTCATGCACACACTCATGTAAACATATATATATATATACTCAAGTATACACACATATACACACATTAATGCACACACTCATGTATACAAATACACACACTAATGTTCACACATATACACACACATTCATGTACATACACACACATCTGAGCACACTTTTTCTCTCCTGTTGTGCTCTTCCCAACAACACATTTCATAAGTAATTATTACGATCTATTTCCTTGTTGTTTCTCTTCTCTACTTTCTTCTCCTCCACATTTCTGCCTCTCTCCTTTTCAAAGCTCTGTCTCTGTTTCTTTTTCTCTTTGTTTCTCTGCCAAGTTGCATTTCCCGTCCCACCTCCTTTTTGTCCTGTTGAGGGCTATCAAGTCCTCTGACATATACCTGAAGGAGAGGACAGTAGAGCCAGTGCTGACTGCATGCAGCCCCAGCTTTTAGCCCAGAGAACACACCCTGAGCAGCTTTCCCAGCAGAGTTAGGGCTTCTCATCACTGCCAGGACACTTTTTTTTCTCAGTACACCCACAAGTTAATAGTGACAACAGTCACAGCAAATGCTTAGGAAGAAAACAATGCCCCTCAATCTAGCAGTTCACACATCATTTTTAATGATAAGTTGGAAAATGTTTGAAAACTCTGATTACGTGTGACAGCTTTCCTTTGGTGTGGCTCTTGTTTTCCAATTGCTCATGCTAGCAGATGGTCCCCATGTGGTAGCATCCAGGTATGGAGTCTTTGAGGCACCTCCTATCTTAGTTACTATATTGCTGTGAAGAGACACCGTGCCTTTAATCCCAGCACTCAGGAGGCAGAGTCAGGTGGATCTCTGTGAGTTCGAGGCCAGCCTGGTCTACAAGAGCTAGTTCCAGGACAAGTTCCAAAGCTAAAAAACAAACCAATAAACAAAAAAAAACCTAAAAACTAAAACCAAACCAAACCAAAACAGGAAAAAGAAAGCATTTAATTGGGGGCTGGGGGCTTACGCACTGTTTTGGAGGTTTAGTCCATTATCATCATGTCAGGGAGCATGGCAACACAAAGGCAGAAGTGGTGCTGTAGAGGGAACTGAGAGTTCTACATTCAGATCCACAGGCAACAGGAAACGAGAGCTGCTGGGACTGGATCGAGCATCTGAAACTCCAAAGCCTCCCCACCCCTATGACACACTTCCTCTAATGAGGCCATACCTCCCAATCCTTCTCAGGTAGTGCTACTTCCTGATGACTAAGCATTCAGATCTGGTGGGCTGGATCCGGTGACTATCATAAGTTACAAACATCAGACCTGGATCCCAGTGTAGGTGGAGCTAAGGAAGTGCATTTCCGAGAGTAAACTCATTATCTAGGCTTTTATGTAAATATGTTTATGTGTGACCAAAGCTTATTTGACTTTCTAAGTAGAGGCAGGTTATTCTGAATTGTAATAACATAGAGAGATTGGTTCTTTAGCTGACCATCTCTCCTTCAAACTGTGAGTAATCAAATGTGATGGTTACTGGACACACTGGCCCCTCAAGAGTTTAAAATGAAGGAATGTGCTTCTAGTACTCATCTTGGAGGAGTCTTGGTTCAGTAGAAAGCCCTGAACAATAGGTGAAAGTTCTCCTGGGCTTCCTGATAAGCACATTTGAATATGAGAACTGAGAGAAGGGAAACACAGCTAGCTGGAGAAAGGAAGCAGGGCTGGCTGGAGGGAGACAAGGCTAAGTTTTTTATTGGGGAATTACCCTGTGAATGGCATAGATTCAGGGATTCTTTTTGAATAGCAATAATAGAAAGGAGCCTTGTTTGCTGTCTGCTGCCGCCACTGGCATTTGGTGCTATGAACAAGATCTGAAGCAGTATTCTCAAGTCACTCTGAGCATCTTGGGGCTTAGGTTCTCTTGGAGGGCCATTAGGTGGAGTCTGTTTTTCATGTTTCTCCTGGGGTTCACAACCAAAGAGTACACCTGGGTTATTGTGTACACATCCATCATGGATGCTTTGTGTTTGTGTTGGTGCTGGCTGATAGATAATGGCTGTTGAGAAAGACGTGGTGTTCCTGCAGGCCTCTCTGCATTTTGTCAGGTGTGTGAGTGTCATGGCTCCTTGGGCTACAGTGTGAGGTCCTGTGTGGTTCTCACTCTGTGATTCTGACTCTGTGTCTGCTGTCTTTGTTAATTTTCCCGTTGCCTTGACAAAAGAGCGACAAAAGCAACTTAAGGGAGAAGAGGTTTATTTGGGCTCACAGTTGGTGGTGACAGTCCATCATGGGGACAGCACAGAGGCAGCAGCTGTTTAAGGAGTTAGCTGGCCACATTGCACCCACAGCTGAGGTGCCCAAAGCAACCGGTGCTGGTTCTTAGCTTACTTCTTTCTTCAAGAGCCATGAGCCCCAGCCCAGGGAATACTGCCGTTCACTGTGGGCAAGTCTTCCCACATCAGTTAATCTAATCAAGGTATTTTCCAACAGGCACTCCCAGACATTAGCCTAAATAACCCCTCATAGTTGTGCTTAGAGGTTTGTCTCCTAAGTGAGTTCAGATCCTGTCAGGTTGACAACACTAACCACACATTGGTGAGCTGATTCCAGTAACTTCATAATGCTATACACTAGCTACAGTCTGTACAAAGTGAAAGATATATGGTGATTTGTCCGTGAGCACACGCTCTAATGTGCAGATGAGTGTGTGAGTGGATCCCCCACTCCAAATTCCATTTAGCTACAAGCCACAAAGAACTACCTGCATCCACCCAAAACATATCTCATAATGAAGTCCATTTAGTCACTTGCAAAAGCTTTGGATATAAAAATGTAATTTGCTATTTGCTAATTGGCTTGGTTCTTATAACCCTATAATGGCTTTGGGAAATGGGTGAGTAATATGTGGTATAGACATAATCTCACTGCCCTGCTCATCAAAGACATGCACACATGCTTGCATATGTGCACTTACACATACAAAGTTATAATCCCTCAGGTATACCATGCCAGAGCCATATTATCATATACCTAAAACATAACATTTATTTATTTTAGTATAAACTTTTACATATGTAGATATTAAAAAATGTTACCTACTGTTAGTGATATTGCCTCTGAAATACCACTAGAACAGTGTCTTCCAGTTTCTGATATCCATGAGTATACCTTGGGACCCTGTTACAGGACAGAATCGGATTAAGGGGGTCTCAAGTAGGGGGTGAACCTCAACATTTCTGACAAGCTTTTAGAGTATAGTCACGATTCGCACTGTAAGGTCATCCCTGGCCAGGGGGTGAGTAGTGGCCTAATAAATTGGTGCCTAGTTTCACTACTAGAGATTATTTTTACTTAATTGTGTATGTGTGATGCTTGGACAGAGAAAGTTCTCATATCTACCTGAATAATTAACTCCCCAGGCATCAGAGCCTGGGAAGCTCTGTTCCTGGTTTCGGTTGCATCTTCTCTGGCACTAGAGCCAGGGCATCAGACAGCCACCAGGGTACACTGTGCAGTTTCGACTCTAGAGCAGCCTTTCTCAGCCTGTAGGCCAACTTGGGGGTCAAACAACCCTTTCCCAGGGGTTGCACATCAGATATCCTGCATATCAGTTGTTTGTATTATGATCATAACAGTAGCAAAATTACAGTTATGAAGTAGCAATGGAATAATTTTATGGTTGGGGTCACTACAACATGAGGAACTGTATTAAAGGGTTACAGCACCAGAAAGGCTGAGAACCACTGTGCTAGAGGTATTTGCTGTGTGCTTCTGGCTGTGGCACACTTGTAGAACAGAGACCTGATTGAACACACCCCTCTTGCGTAGCACACACTCCTGATTCACCTAGAGCTGTTCTTTTAACCACCAACCGGATTCAGTTGCTTCCTCCTGCCCTTATGCTGTTTAAGGTTGTGAATTTTTTCTGTAGTCTAGAGTAAATGAATCTCTCTTATAATTACACAGAATTTCTCTTGGTGCCACATGAGAGTCACTGTTGGACCCACCTACAGAGACTCTAACCCGATTGGACCAAAACTCAATTAAACCCAGAATGCAGCTAAATCCAGAATGGATTTTACAGCATCAGTATAGCCTACAGGTCCATCCTCAGTCACCATCCTCATCCCACCACCAGCTCCACACCCCGCCAACCTCACCATCCCCATCCCACTGCCATCTCCACGCCCTGCTGACCTCACCATCCCACCACCAGCTCCACGCCCCGCCAACCTCACCATCCCCATCCCACTGCCATCTCCACGCCCTGCCAACCTCACCATCCCCATCCCACTGCCATCTCCACGCCCCACCAACCTCACCATCCCTATCTCACCACCAGTTCCATGCCCTGCTGACCTCACCATCTCACCGCCATCTCCACGCCCTGTCAACCTCACCATCCCTATCTCACCACCAGCTCCACGCCCTGCTGACCTCAGCATCACACCGCCAGCTCCACGCCCTGCCAACCTCACCATCCCTATCTCACCACCAGTTCCACGCCCTGCTGACCTCACCATCCCACCGCCAGCTCCACGTCCTGCCAACCTCACCATCCCTATCTCACCACCAGCTCCACGCCCTGCCGACCTCACCATCTCACCGCCAGCTCCACGCCCTGCCGACCTCACCATCTCACCGCCAGCTCCACGTCCTGCCAACCTCACCATCCCTATCTCACCGCCAGCTCCACGCCCTGCCGACCTCACCATCCCACCGCCAGCTCCACGCCCTGCCGACCTCACCATTCCTATCTCACCGCCAGCTCCACGCCCTGTCAACCTCACCATCCCACCGCCATCTCCACGCCCTGTCAACCTCACCATCCCACCGCCAGCTCCACGCCCTGCCGACCTCACCATCCCTATCTCACCACTAGCTCCACGTCCTGCCGACCTCACCATCCCTATCTCACCACCAGCTCCACGCCCTGCCAACCTCACCATCCCACTGCCAGCTCCACACCCTGCTGGCCATACTTCTGAACGCTTTCGCGTGTGTCATCTTCTTCCCTATTTCTAGCTCTCATTTCAAAGCACAATCTTGTCTTTTTAAAAGGGCCTTCTCACATTTTCTTTGGAAAATTACTCTCCTCCACTGTCTTGTCTTTGAACCCCTGTGTCCCCTGCTGTGATAGACCAAATTATTCTTTCTTAGGGAGTAGTTCTGATCCTTTCTTAACTCAGCGTGGCTGTATTTACACCGACAAAGTCTATGATGCTCCGTCTGAGCTCTTAAGGTGAGAGGGGATGTAATACTGGTGGACTACAGGGCCAGGAGGGAAAGTGGCAGACACAGCCAGGACTGAGACCCTAGCCTACTTTTGGTTAAGTTGTGGGCAGGTTATTGATCTGACGACACCCTGTTCTGATTCCTTCCCTTTTTCAATATAAGCAAGGAAACTTGCCAGTGAGAGCTGCTGGGAAGATTAAATGCAAAGACGGTGCAGGAGAAATAGCAGATAAAGGATCTCATCGCCAGCGCATCCTTGACACTCAGACACTGGCCTTGGAATGCATCAGGAAATCAAAGCGACTGCATCACCTGAAGTGGGAAGAAGATGCTGGGGTCCACACTTGTGATGTGGGCTGCAGCAACCATGGAAAAGGGAAATGAAAATCATAAATAGTAACTGTGATGATGTCCTTGGATCTAAGCCCCTCACTACTGGGAACATAGCCTGAAAAAAAAAATGGAGATAACAAAATGAAAAAGACAAACAATCACAGAGACGGTTGCTGCTGCGGTATCTATATCGGCAAAAGAAAAAATAAGTAGGCACACAAGGCTTCTAAGTGGCCCCGAGTCGTGCTGGCAGTAGAATTGCGGTTCCTCCCTATAAAGCTGTATTGATCAACTATCTCAAAGCGAATACAAAGAATCTATAGAAATGTTGGGAGAGGTTTGTGTTCCAGCATTAAACTGAAATGATGAACACAGAATGACTACTCTGGGATCATTGCTTGTATGAAACTTACCAGCAGGAGAAAAACAACAGAAGAAAATATGTAGAAAGAAAAGGCGTGCATACGTTTTATGATTATACATTTTGTGGTTTTCTCTCTACTTATTTTAAAGGCTGTTTTTTTAGTGGAGCCATTCCTTTTCGTTCCCTGGCTACAGAAACTGGTCTGCTTCCTGCATCTTTGCAGCCCGCTCACATCAGGGAAGAATCAGGGACTAAACTTAGTGAATCAAGCTCCTACCTGTACCCATGAGGAGTGGTGTTCTCATAGGATAGACAAGTATGGCTACAAAAAAAAAAATGACGGTGAAAGGGAAAGAAATGTTCTGAAGTGGAGGGGGAATAAACAAACTTTAGGAAAACCAGAGCCGAGTTCCATGTATCTCCAGACCCACAACTCCTTCATTAAAACTCTGCAAGGCCTTCACGCTGTCAGCCTAAAAGCCAAGGTGCTGAAGTGGACTCCAGGATGTGGGCTGTCTGGGTCAGCTCCCTTCACCCTCTGGCACTTTCTGCCTTGCTCACTCAGCTCCGGCCACTCTGCCCTCTCTTGCTCCTCTTGTGCAGAGCACACCAGACTCAGAGCCTTTGTAACTAATGTTCTTGCTAAACATGTTCAGTTCCCTCAAGTCTTTTGGGAGTGATATCATTCTAGTGAGGTCAGGAGGACAGTGTAATCTCAGGTCTTTGGTCTTCTTCGTTTCCTGTCTCAGTACAGTACTTATCACCTAGAGACCTCTGTACATACATCGTCATCACCTGCCTCTGTTCCACTCCTCTTCAATGGAAGCTTTTCATGTGTCAGGATTTTGGAGAGAGCTGCTCACTGCCAGAGCCCAGAGCGCTGCCTGGCATATAGTAGGCCAGCAACAAAAGATTACTGAATCAGTGAATAAGAGTGTGTCCATCTACAAAAGGTGGCAGAATGGTATTTCCCTCTGCACCAAGCCACAATGCCTGAGCAGCTGACACCCACACCAACACTCAGGAAGCACAAGCACGAGGTGACTCTTGCAGGCCTCCTATAAAGAGCAGCAGGCTGGGCCAGCAGGCTCCAGGCAGCTAGAATCCCCTGTAAATGAGGCAGTGTGCCTGCAAAACCCTAGTGCCTACCTGGGAGACTCGATGCATTTTAATAAGAAAACAGACTTCATTTCTGTACTCCACAGCACAAGCTGTCAACAGTCAAGAGGGGGAAAAATGAAATGTACTTCAGCTATATATTGCATTCAGGAAAGTATACAGCTTAAAAAAATAAAACCAGAAAAACAAAGGCAACCAGTTTAACAAATTAGATCTAGCTGCCGTCAAAGAGAATGTTTTTATTTTTATTTTTAGCCAGTACTAAACAACCCTCCCAACGCAGGCTGTAAAAGTCTTTGAATGTGAAACTCTCAGAGCTGGAAAAGGTCTCTCTCTCTTGCGCCGAGAAAATGCTTCCAGTAATACTGAGAAACAAGATTCATTAAAAACTATCTTTAGCATTATCAGCGATTTTGTTATTATCCGGTGTCCTTCATAAGGGGCACAGCAGCCTCCACTCTGAATTACAAAAGAGGAGGCAAAGCAGGACTGGTGAGGAAGGCTGCCCTGGTCCTCCTAAGGAACCGCTGCTGAGGAGCAGAGGAAAGAAAACTGGGAAGAGAAAGACCAGGAATTTAAAGAGAAAAAATCAAACTAGGAACAGTAGAGACATTAAAATGCAGTCACATGCCACTGATTGATTCTCCTGGGGAAGGATCGTATCTTCAGGGTGTCAGAGAGGTGACTTGCACACTTCCAGTAGCCGCAAAGGAAAATAAAAGCAGATCAAAGGACCCCAAGAGAGCCAGAAGGACACTCGGCAGCAGTTATACCTCTATTGGTATTTGTTCTGTGGGTAAATGGAGGGATGCAAAATGGAACAATGAACCCTCGAAATTCATGCACATGCAAACAGACACACAAAGTGCATCCATACACACTCACATACACACAAAGTGCGTACATACACACTCACATACCCACAAAGTGCGTACATACACACTCACATACACACAATTCTCATGCACACTCACATACACACAAAGTGCATACATACACACATACACACAAAGTGCATACATACACACTCACATACACACAAAGTGCATACATACACACTCACATACACACAAAGTGCATACATACACACTCACATACACACAAAGTGCATACATACACACTCACATACACACAAAGTGCATACATACACACTCACATACACACAAAGTGCATACATACACACTCACATACACACAAAGTGCACACATACACACTCACGTACACACAAAGTGCATACATACACACTCACATACACACAATTCTCATGCACACTCCCATGCATACACACACATCTCATATTCTCATGTACCCTGCATTGGCCATCATCAAAGGCCAAGAGGTGCAAATGGTGCAGTTTCCTTAAACTTTCTGGAGGGCAGAGTTCAGGTCAGCTAACCCATGTGGTTCACTGAATCTCCAAAGGTAAGGTGCTTTGGTCACCATGATGGCAGAACTGTCACCAAATTTTAGACCTTGATCTGACATGTAGTGACAAGTCATTCCCAGGGCTCCCAAAGAATAAACTGGAAGGCAAGAGTACTCATGCTGCTAGGATTCTCCAAAGAAACAGAACCATTAGGGTATCTGTTGTCCAAACGCAATCCGTACAATAACGGGAACTTGCTGAGTTAGCTTACACAACAGGCAGCAGGTAGCCCAACAATGTCTGTCTGCAAGTTGGAGAGGAAAAAAGCCTAGAGCTGCTCTGTCCACAGCCTGCCACATCAATCTCTGACAGTCCAATGCTGAATGTCAGAAACTCTGGTGGTGAGCTCACGCTGAAAGACTTGAGCGTGACATCAGTGAATGACTGCCCGGTAGCAGCAGGCACCGGAAGCAGGAGCTTGCACACCTCTCTGACTTTCTCTTCTCCCAACTTAGACTATTTTACATCTAGACACTGAGGCTTTTAGATGACATTTCCAACATTCAAGGCCGTGCTTCTCCTTTCAGCTGCTGCTCACATGTTAATCCGTTTTGGAAGCACCCCTACAGATGTATATACCCAGTGGTGGGCCTCACTAGTCCTAGACTGTCAATCCAGTCAGGCTGGCAATCAATATTACCATCTTGACTTTAGGAAACTGCATGACTCTGACTTTGTGTTCCTCATGAAGTTGTGAATCCATTATGGGCTAAATGCTAATTAATTGTTGAGTAATCACTATTTACTAATCTTAGAATGAGCTTTTTCCATGTGCAAGCTTAATTTTCCAAGTGGTCTCTCTGCAAATTGGTAAAAATAAAGGACCCAAATGCTAGATGCCTGAGCTGGACCACAGCTCTAGTACTTACCAGTAGGGTGGACTTGGTAGCCATGTTTATTCATCAGGGTTTCTCTAAAGGAGAACGGGATTGGGCCTGGAGAGATGGCCCAGTGGTTAAGAGCACTTGCTGCTCTTGTAGAAGACTCCGGTTCGATTTCCTGGATCCATATGGCAGCTTGCCTCTCTGCAATTTCAGTTTCAGGGAAACTGTTGCCCTTTTCTAGGCCCTTTGAACACTACATATACACAGGCATGCATGCTAAACATTCATATACAACATTTCTGAGACTCAAGGTATTCTCTTAACTGTAATCCCCTGCTTTAAAAAAGTAGAAGACACATTGCCTCTGCAAAATGGTGAAATGTAGGAGTAGTGGAGGAATAGTGGACAAAGGAAGATCAAACCCAGCAGGGAAAGCTTCAAATCCTGTAGTTTCAGGTCTTATGTCAAAGGACTTAGATGGCTCTGCCCTTTCAGCTTTAATGCTGCACCATGCTTCTCTCTACTTTCTCTGTATGCAGCTCTCCCTGACAGACATCCTGCATCTCCAACATCCTGGCGTCTTCAATGCAATCCAGGCTTCAGTTTCACAGTGTCGCACGTAGTCTTTTGGGACCTCCATGGAGTACTTGCCTGCCACACACCTGGCCTCGGTGGAGGAAGACTCCACAACCCCTTACTGTTATATCCTTCCTGACACTAAAGCCAGAGGCATGTGGACAGCACTGCTAAGACCTCCCGCCCCTTGAATTACAGCTCAAGCAGCCTTCAGTCACTGCTACTATTTAGAAGAAGAAAATTCCGTAAGCCTTTTCTTTTCACAAGTTGGAAGCTTAGGTAGGGTCTTGCTCTGAGGGTGCCCCCACGTATCCCAATGGAAATCAGGCCTCTTCTCAATCTCTTTATTTTTTTTATCCTTGGCTATGACATTATATTTCCTGATACCCCTTTTCTCTTCCAACTGTGCATTTTGTATTTTTGTCACACTGCTTACTCCTTGTTATTGTAGACCTGTGTAAGAGTGATCGCTAATAACCATGTGACAGTCAATATTAGGCTGTCTTGAAATCTCTGTCGAGGAAATCAGTCCATTACTTTTCAATTTAGCCTCAGCTAAACTCTTAAGACAAAAGCTGGAAACAGTGGCATTCTTGGCCAAAATGTCACAAGCCAGGTCTCTAGCCCAGTTGCTAACATTGTTCCGCTCTGAGGCCTCTTGAGCTGGGCCTCTATGATATGAGTAGCTCACAGCATTTCTGTCTTCCAAGCTCCTGCTAGGATGGCCTATAGAGATCTGATAAAGCCATTCAACCACTTTTATAGGTCAAAGTCCCAAGTCTTTAACATCCCTTCAATAAATCACGTGGTCAGATGTGCCACAGAAATTATGTCTTAGTTACTTTTCTTTTGCTGTGACAAAACACTATTGCCACAGCAACTTATAAAAGAAAGTGTTTAATTGTGCTTACTGTTCTAGAGAGTTAGTGTTTATGATGTCAGAATGAGAGAGAGAGAGCATGGAGGTAGGTATCTGGAGCAGTAGCAGCTGGGAGCTCACATCTTGACCTATAAGCAGGAAGCAGAGAACTCACTGGGGATGGCACTCATCTTTGTCTTTTGAGACCTCAAAACCTTTTCCAAGTAACACACTTCCTCCAACAAAGCCACACCTTCTAATCCCTCCCGAACAGTTCCATCAACTCTGAGCTAAGTCCTCAAACATATGATCTCATGGGGTAGGGGTGGGGGTGGGGTCTTCTTATTCAGTCCACCACCAGTAACAACAGCTTAACTACACCAGAGAGGTTAAGAACCCAGTAAGTTGCTCAGTTTATGAGACTGGGTGTCTCAGCCATGAGTAGGCAGTCCCAATGTGGCGGTCTCACACTGGAGAGGCCAGGAACCCAGCAGTTGCTCAGTTCATGAAATTGGTTGCTTCATCACTTCTAATCTGGCAATGAAGACCCAGTGGAGAGCCACTGGTCCTTAATGGTAGAAGCCTAGGAATGATTGTTCTGCTGTCAGTGAAGGGACCAACAGCAACAGGATGAATTAACTTAGTGGCAAGATAGAAGACCAAATGATCAAAAGGTGAATGATCCTCCACCCTCTGTACCCTTTGTATAGCAACTGCTACCACATTTGGGGTGAGTCTTCCCATAGCACTTAAGGCAATTAAGACAACTCCTCGTTGGAGCTTCTTATTTAAATGATTCTAGTTTATAGTAAGCAGACATCAAAGCCAATCATCCCACTATATAATATTTCAATGCCTCAGTTTACTAATTCATATAATAGGACCTGTGTAGAATACTCTTCTGAGAGCTGACTGGAGTTATTCCTTATATAGCACCGAGAATATGCCTCTCACAGACTAAGTACCACAGCAGTCTTAGATAATAGATAATAATGTCCCTATAGTAGCTGGGAAACAAAGGGAATTAGCAAATGGGCCAAAGTCATGCAACTTTTCATGTGGACAGTTGGAAATAAAGCATAGGCAATTTGCCTCCCCAAATCATCCTCATATTAGGTTTTTATACAATAAATAATGATGCATAATAATATGCAATACATAAAGATGACTCAAATCTGATCTTGCTTCAGTCTTTATATTCCATTTGTGTTGAGCTAGGGATAGAGACAGAATGGATTCTCATGGTGGTTAGGAAGCAAAATCTACAAAGCTTGGGGTTTCATTGTCTACAAAGAAAGAATGGAGGAGAGAATCCAGCCTCATTCTCCATTTTCTCGCTTAGGTGCAGAGATGTGAAAGATCCATGTGAGGCAGTGGCCTAAAGACAAGATGAGGGCAGAACTAAACCTCTGAATTTTAACTTCATGTGGTTCATCTAAACACCCCGCTGAGGACACTGACCTACAGCATTGGTAAGAAGTTGAGTGTTCCTGTAGCTCGGAGGTGCTGCCTTCTGCAGGAAAAAGCAGGATTGAGCTGGGCACAGTCAAAAAATACCCTAGGAAATACTAGAGCAACAGAAGACTAAAGGAGGTGACAGACAGTCAAATTCCAGAATGAAGCATCTATCACTAAGTGCACGTGTGACACACAGTGCAATGCACTTAATACTCAGGTGTTTCTTATCAGCATACTAATTATACATAATAATGAGTTTCATTCTGACATTTACCTGCATGTACACAACATATCCATCATATTCACCCACTCATTTCCCCTCTATTGTCCTCTTCCCATCACTATTCATGTCCTTCCTTGTTCCAGTTAGGTCCCCTTCTCCTTTCATGTCACACGTGTGCATGCATGCGTGCATGTGTGTGTGTGTGTGTGTGTGTGCCAATAAATTTCATTAGGGTTGTTTATAGGAACCTGGGCACCTTGCCAGTGGCTGCATCACTGAAGAAAATGCCCCCAGTAGACTTCTCACTTTCTATAAATCTCCATGAGTCCTTCCCCTTCCATAACAAGGCATTGACTGGCCCAGTCTTGTGTAGTTCTTGAGCAAGTAATCATAGTTGCTGTGTGTTCAGAAGTGCAAGTACCAGACCTGGAAAAAGCCTTGTACACACTACCTCAACCCACTTCCCCTAGTTCTTTCATCCTTTTTTTTTTCTTCCCCCAATGTTTCCTGAGCCTTGGAATGGGTAGCATGGATGTCCCATTCACAACTGGGCATTCAGCAGTCAGGTTGCAGCTGAGTATTTGACACTCCCACTGCACAGTTCCAAGAGAGAACTGCACAGAGAAACTAAGTGAGGACAATCTGCTCTAATGATCCCAGCTGACATTCTGTTTAGTGAGCACAGGTATTGGAGGATGTCATAGAAAAGAGGAGTTCATGACCCTCAGCTGGTCTCAGGTCCACATGCTTCTCAGAAATTCAATATCTTGCTACTGTGGGTAACATCTAATCAAAGCACACTCTGACTCACAGTGGAAGGAAGAGACTGGGCTGGGGGCTTCAGTTGCAGTTCTGACTTGAAGAATTTATTTATTTATTTATTTTGAAGCCATCTATCAATGTCAGGTTCATTGGGTGATAGCATGGAGTAAACCCAATGAAAGGCAGACCTTCCCCCGCCCACCAGAAAGCACCTATGCTGTTGAAAAACTGTGCATGTTTCTGGGGAAAAGTGTGCAGTTATTAGTGACTCAGCCATTGTTCTTTGCAGAGGGCCTGAGTCTGAACTCCAGCACCTGGCTTAGGAAGCTCACAACTTCCTGTCACTCCCATCAGAGGGGGTCTATTTTGACACCGATGGGCACCTGAATTCTTATGCCTACCTATACACCCCCACACACACAGAGAGAGAGACAGACAGACAAACTTAGAAATACTAAAATAAATAGAATAATATGTGGTCTGTTTGCCAAAAAAATCACTTAAAATTCTTTTATATGAAAATAAGCTGAAAAATTTAAACATCCCAACCCCAAAAAAGATATGAAACACAGCTAGAGTATCTGAGTTTGCAGCTGAACCAGAGTTATGGGAACCCTATACCTCTACTAAGCAATTCATTGTTGCTAAGGAAACAATGTGGTGGCTTGAATGAGCATGGTTCCCAGAAGTTCCTATATTTGAATACTTGGTTACCAATTGGTGAAACTGTTTGGAAGAATTAGGAGATGTGGTCTTGTTGGAGGGTAAGCTTTGCAGTTTCACTAATCTCCAGTGAGCTCCCTGCTTCCCCTTTGTGAACTGGGATGTGAGCTCGTAGCTGCTGTTCTGGCGCTGTGTCAGCATGCTTGCTTCCATGTTCCCTGCCATGATGGTGACAGACTTCTATTCCTATGGAACTCTAAGCCACAAATGAACCCTTCCTTCTATAAGCTGCCTTGATTGCAGTGTCTTTATCTCAGCAGTAGAAAAGTAACTAATATGAGCGATCTAGGAGAACAGTGTGCACCACATAGCGTACAGCACAGAGGCCAGAGGCTTCCCTGCTGTTGGGAACTCTGACTTGTTGCGGGATATTTGGCCACACTGTGAACCCCGAAATAAATAAAATCAACCATAGGTCGAGAGACAGGGCAAGTGACCTGTGACCAGAAGAAATCATAGAGTGTGAGGGGAAGTCAGGAGGTCGGAGAAAGAGAGGCCCAGGAAGTAGAAGGGAGGAACATCCAGTTGCAAGAGTTTTGTTTTGGGACAGAGGAGAGGGTCTCTCTTGGAGACACGGTGCTTGAGAACAGTCACAGGGCAGCTTTCTCTGCCTCTCTGAGCTAGCAGGTTTTTACCTGAGCATCTGGCTCGCAGTCCTTATTGGGAAAACAAAAGGATAGAGACTTAGTTAAAACAACATTTGTCGCCCTATAGGGAGGCTGCTAATGCTAAAGTGGCAGCAGGATGAGAAGGCTCCCCTGGCCCACAGCCTGGGCATCCGAAGACGTGGTGGTCATGGAGATGTGGTCTGCAGCTGGGGCAGTGGTAGAATCAGGTGTAGCTGTGCAGCTATGGGCACAGGTAGAATCCATCAAACAATGCTGACCTCTTGGTTTTTCTCTCTTACTACTCATATTGCATGCATCCCTTTCAAGAGATACTTCAAATCCTTTTTGGGAATGAGGTAGAGACTCTGCCAATACCCACAAGCATCTTTCTGTCTACTTGTTACTATGTACATATAGACTCATCCAGACTTACAGGAGGGTGCTTCCCTGTAGGTTACCACAAACTGAAAAGTGGACATTTTTTAAAGAGGAAAATACATTACGTATACCTGTCCTGACACCAAGAAAAATTTAATAGTGTCATAGTCAATAGATAGAATATTGGCTAGTGACCTTCATGACGGCAAATCTGACTAGTGACTGTGACTTATGACCATGGCCCAGCATCATGTGGCAGTATCTCAGCAAATGTCACCAGTTCAGGAAGAGATGCAAATCCAAAGTGTGGGCTGAATTAAAGCTTGTTGCTTTGGAAGGTCAGAAACATTTTGGGTGAAATCATTGTAAGCTGGGGGCCATCTGTATTCATGTATATCAATGAGTAATTGCACAGCACCGTGCTGTGTTCAGGTCCTCACTTGACTCCTCATAAGCTCTTAGCAGCTTCTTACAGTGTAGCAAAGAATGCCGTGGCTCTGCTTACTTTGCATGAATCCTATCTCCTGAGTCAATAAAGTGCCCTTTCTAACAGGAACGGATATGACTCTTGCCTCATGGCTGCCTCTGCTGGAAAGTCCCCCAGGCCCTGGAAGCCTTCTTCTAAGTCTGTGGAAAGAAGGTCTCAGGATCCAGAAGGGGGACAATTAAATGCTGTCAGATAGCAAACATTCTGTCTACCAAGCCCCCAGGATTTGGCACATTTATGAAATGGTGGCTGAGCTATTGTCTTTCCTGGACCCTCCTGGTTTTTGGTCACAGCTGCAAAGACTTCCTCACTTGGAGCAGGCTGAAGGAAGGTTCTTAAATAGCTGAATACACACTGATCTGATTCTTTTTCTTCTTCTTCTTCTTCTTCTTCTTCTTCTTCTTCTTCTTCTTCTTCTTCTTCTTCTTCTTCTTCTTCTTCTTCTTCTTCTTCTTCTTCTTCTTCTCCTCCTCCTCCTCCTCCTCCTTCTCCTTCTCCTCCTCCTCCTCCTCCTCCTCCTCCTCTCCTCCTCCTCCTCCTCCTCTTCTTCTTCTTTCTCCTCCACCTCCACATCTTTCTTCTCTTTCCCCTTCCTCCTTCCCTTCTCTTTTGCTGTTCCCCTCACTTTCCGAGATCAAAAACTGAATGTTAGTGCATGGGAAAGTTACAACATTATCTCTTCTCACATTAAAAAAAACCACCGGGGCTTCAAGGGCATGCTGAGGCTCTTCTCACTTAATCAAGATTGAAGGGCCCTGACTTCAACATATTTATTGAGCACATACTGTATTATAGGCACAGTGTTGGACTGTAGAGATGCAGCTTTAAGCTGAAGGAAAATGATATCCAGCTTCATGGTACTCGCTTCTCTCAGTACACAGAGAAGATGGGCCATAAAAGTGACCAAATCATAAGGTTTCAGAGAATGGAAAGCACTGCCAAGAGTGTTGGGACAATAAATTCTGTGTTTGCATGCACGTGTGCATATGTGTGTCTGTGTATCTAAGTGTGTGCATGTCTGTGGGTGTGCATGCACCAGAGTGTGCATGGGTGTGAGTGTGTGAATGCATCTTTGATTATAATTGTGTGCACATACACATGTGCATGTATAATGTATGTATTTGTGTTTGTATATATGTATATCCATGTGTGAGTGTGTGTATAACTCATTCTTTAGTCATAATGTTCATGGGAGGTCTCTTGGAGGCTTCAGGCTAGCATTCTAGCAGAGGGAGAAGGAGAACAAAGACCCTTATTAACTTGGTCAGATCATCTGCCCACAATAACGTTTTTATTCTTCATCTGTGTTCTCTCCATATCCACCTCTGGGCTACTATCATGTATAGTATTTGGAAAGCATTAGATAAGATAGTCTTCCTCTGATTCCCTCTTCTCTGAGGTTCTGAACTTCATGAATCCCTGACATACAGAGAAAGGTTTGGATGAGGAAAAGGTCTGCCCTTCACTGATAATTTTCCTTCTCCCTACACTTCTGACTCAGAGCTTGGAGGACAAAGATCCAAACCCAGAAAAGATCCTGCTCATTCTTTTCCTTTGCCTCCGTCCTCCACCTCAGGCATCTACTGACCTCTATGGATATCTGAAACTAGGGAGAAAGGAAAGAATGAGATGAACTGTAATACTATTGGCTAATTGAGCGGCTATTGCTTTGTTCTTCATCCTTAACTAGTGTGCATAGAGTTTTCCTAGATGCTGAAATTCCCTATTGACAGATTTTCATCAGTTTGAGTGGTCTCCTGATCTTCCTGGGTGATGACAGCCTCTAGAAAGACCATTTATGTCTTCCATGTCTTCTTTGACAGTGAACAGATGGGTTCTCTCAGTTGTCTGTGGTACTTTGGGTTTTGATGCCCAAGATGGCACTGGACTGCTAGTGTCATTAAAAGACATGTCTCTGACACTGGAGCTTCATGGACCTAGCATCAGTGATATTGGCTCTACTTTTCTGGAGGTATTTGTCAAGCAGCCTGACTTCCACATTCTCAGTTCACAAGTGTGTCTCTCCCCTGCAGTAGTAAAAACCCACAGTGTCCTCCAATGTCAAATGTTTCCTATGGAATAAAATCTCACTAGTTAAGAACCTAGACTAAGATTATCAAAAAAAATAACATTTGCTTATAGACCAACATTTTTTTTTGCTTCATTCAATCACACAAATTACAACAAATTTGATACAAACACCTTAGTTTCTTTCTTTGTGAATAGAGAGTCAGGAAACCCTATTCTATAAAACAAGCTGAATATTCCAATAAGCTGAGCAGAGGAGGTGGGCTTTACAGACAGACAAAGGTTGGAGAAAGGAGAAAGAAGAAAAAGAAAATTGCTGGTGAGGTCCTTGGGCACTCTCCTCATAGGGTTACCAAGAATGTGGCACTCTTGTCTTGGGTAAATTTTGTCTTTTGGCTAGTTACTGTCACTATCCTGGCTTTCTGTTGCTTTAGGATTTTTTTGTTTTTGTTTTTTTAGAAAACATTTGAAAATATTGTGTCTTTCATTACTGAGTATCTCCTACTTGGTTTGGCTAGCTCTTTGGTAGCCTACTGCCAGAGGATGGTCCCAAACAGTGGCATCCTATTGATTCCATTGAACACCGCAAGCCTGGGTTTGTAGGACCGTTAGAGTGGTCACTGCTGCTGGAGATGTGTTTAGAGGTCCTCAGTATGTGGAGTCCATTCTTCAGCTGCTGTGAGACCCTTGAAAGGAAAACTTGAGATTAAGACCTATGTATTGTTAGGAGCCTTAAACCCAGTGCCATACCATATAGTAGATGCTAGCAATTAATCCAATAACTCCTTGAGTGATGCTCATATCCCACAAACAAATTTAGCTTATGCAATCATGTTCCCATCCTCCCTGTGGTATGTATATTGAGAACAGTCTGAATGTTTGTAACAAGATAACAACTTGATATAATAGGATACTTGATATGGTGCAGAGATCACAGAAAACGAGAATTCCTTTGAGGTGAGTGGCCAAAGGCCAACATCATCATTCTCCTTCTTCTGTCCTCCTTTCCCATTTAACACTTCAAAATCTCAGTTTGCAGGGCATGGTAGAATGCCAATCTTTTTTTTTTGGTTGCTATTTTTTTTTGACACAGGGTCCCTCTATGTAGCTTTGGTTGTCCTGGAACCCACAGAGATCCTCATGCCTCTGCCTCCTGAGTTCTGGGATTAAAAGCACCACCACGCCCAGTCAGAATGTCAATCATAATAAGAATCTTCCTTAGAGGTCATTGGCCTATGAAGTTTATTATACTAGCTACATTAATACATTAATAATATTCATCATACATACATATGTGGGGGGTATTTGTGTCTTCCTTTGGTACAGGGTTAATGTATTTTTTACTGCATATGAGGCACTAGTGTCCTGTTAATGAGATGTTTAAACTCTCTGTGACCAATACTTGTCTATTAAGCATGTATTAATGAGATGTATGTAAGAGTCACTGTGACAAGGGGGCTTTGCTTGGACTTGATGCTGTGGCAGACTAGTTAGACTGTTTTATTTTTTTTTTTTATTATTTTTTTTTTTATTTATTTATTTATTAAGGATTTCTGCCTCCTCCCCGCAACCGCCTCCCATTTCCCTCCCCCTCCCCCGATCAAGTCACCCTCCCTAATCTGCTCGAAGAGCAATCAGGGTTCCCTGACCTGTGGGAAGCCCAAGGACCGCCCACCTCTATCCAAGTCTCCTAAGGTGAGCATCCAAACTGCCTAGGCTCCCCCAAAGCCAGTACGTGCAGTAGGATCAAAAACCCTCTGCGATTGTTCTTGAGTTCTCAGTATTCCTCATTGTCCTCTATGTTCAGCCAGTCCGGATTTATCCCATGCTTTTTCAGACCCAGGCCAGCTGGCCTTGGTGAGTTCCCGATAGAACATCCCCATTGTCTCAGTGTGTGGGTGCACCCCTCGCGGTCCTGAGTTCCTTGCTCGTGCTCCGTCTCCTTCTGCTCCTGATTTGGACCTTGAGATTTCTGTCCCGTGCTCCTCTGTCTCTGTCTCCTTTCATCGCCTGATGAAGGTTAATATTCATGAGGATGCCTATGTGTTTGTCTTTGGGTTCACCTTCTTACTTAGCTTCTCTAGGAACATGCATTATAAGCCCAATGTCCTTTATTTATGGCTAGAAACCAAATATGAGTGAGTACATCCCATGTTCCTCTTTTTGGGTCTGGCTTACCTCACTCAGGATAGTGTTTTCTATTTCCATCCATTTGTATGCAAAATTCAAGAAGTCCTTGTTTTTTACTGCTGAGTAATACTCTAATATGTATATATTCCATACTTTCTTCATCCATTCTTCCGTTGAAGGGCATCTAGGTTGTTTCCAGGTTCTGGCTATTACAAACAATGCTGCCATGAACATAGTTGAGCATATACTTTTGTTGTATGATAGGGCCTCTCTTGGGTATATTCCCAAGAGTGGTATTGCTGGATCCAGGGGTAGGTTGATTCCGAATTTCCTGAGAAACCGAAACACTGCTTTCCAGAGTGGTTGCACAAGTTTGCATTCCCACCAGCAATGGGTGAGTGTCCCCCTTTCTCCACAACCTCTCCAGCAAAGGCTATCATTGGTGTTTTTTATTTTAGCCATTCTGACAGGTGTAAGATGGTATCTTAAAGTTGTCTTGATTTGCATTTCCCTGATCGCTAGGGAAGTTGAGCATGACCTTAAGTGTCTTTTGGCCATTTGAAGTTCTTCTGTTGAGAATTCTCTGTTCAGCTCAGTGCCCCATTTTATAATTGTATTGATTAGCCTTTTACGGTCTAGTTTCTTGATTTCTTTATATATTTTGGAGATCAGACCTTTGTCAGTTGCGGGGTTGGTGAAAATCTTCTCCCAGTAAGTGGGTTGCCTTTTTGTCTTAGTGACAGTGTCCTTTGCTTTACAGAAGCTTCTCAGCCTCAGGAGGTCCCATTTATTCAATGATGCCCTTAGTGTCTGTGCTGCTGGGGTTATACACAGGAAGTGGTCTCCTGTGCCCATGTGTTGTAGAGTACTTCCCACTTCCTCTTCTATCAGGTTCAGTGTGTTCGGACTGATATTGAGGTCTTTAATCCATTTGGACTTGAGTTTTGTGCATGGTGATAGATATGGATCTATTTTCATTCTTTTACAGATTGACATCCAGTTTTGCCAGCACAATTTGTTGAAAATGCTGTCTTTTTTCCATTGTATACTTTTAGCTCCTTTATCGAAAATCAGGTGCTCATAGGTTTGTGGATTAAAGTCAGGGTCTTCTATTCGATTCCATTGGTCGACTTCTCTGTTTTTATGCCAATACCAGGCTGTTTTCAATACTGTAGCTCTATAATAGAGTTTGAAGTCAGGGATGGTAATGCCTCCAGACAATCCTTTATTGTATAAGATTGTTCTGGCTATCCTGGGTTTTTTGTTCCTCCATATAAAGTTGATTATTGTCTTCTCCAGATCTGTGAAGAATTTTGATGGGATTTTGATGGGGATTGCATTGAATCTATAGATTGCTTTTGGTAGAATTGCCATTTTTACTATGTTGATCCTCCCAATCCAAGAGCAAGGGAGGTCCTTCCATTTTCTGGTGTCTTCTTCAATTTCTTTCTTCAAAGACTTATAGTTCTTGTCGAATAGGTCTTTCACTTCCTTGGTCAGGGTTACCCCTAGATATTTTATGCTATTTGTGGCTATCGTGAAAGGTGATGCTTCTCTGATTTCCCTCTCTGTTTCCTTATCCTTAGTGTAAAGGAAGGCAACTGATTTTTTGGAGTTGATCTTGTATCCTGACACATTACTAAAGGTGTTTATCAGCTGTAGGAGTTCTTTGGTAGAATTTTTGGGGTCACTTATGTATACTATCATATCATCTGCAAATAATGAAAGCTTAACTTCTTCCTTTCCAATACAAATCCCCTTGATCTCCTTATGTTGTCTTATTGCTATTGCTAGAACTTCAAGCACTATATTGAAGAGGTATGGAGAGAGTGGACATCCTTGTCGTGTTCCTGATTTTAGTGGGATGGCTTTGAGTTTTTCTCCGTTCAATTTAATGTTAGCTGTTGGCTTGCTGTAAATAGCTTTTATTATATTTAGGTAGGATCCTTGTATCCCTATTCTCTCCAAGACCTTTATCATGAAGGGGTGTTGAACTTTGTCGAATGCTTTTTCAGCATCTAATGAAATGATCATATGATTTTTTTCTTTCAGTTTATTTATATGGTGGATTACATTGATAGATTTTCGTATGTTGAACCAGCCCTGCATCTCTGGGATGAAGCCTACTTGATCATAATGGATAATTTTTCTAATGTGTTCTTGGATTCGGTTTGCCAGTATTTTGTTGAGGATTTTTGCGTCGATGTTCATGAGTGAGATTGGCCTGTAATTCTCCTTCCTGGTTGAGTCTTTGTGTGGTTTTGGTATCAAAGTAACTGTAGCTTCATAGAAGGAGTTTGGTAATGACCCTTCTGTTTCTATATTGTGGAATACATTAAGGAGTATAGGTATTAACTCTTCTTGGAAGTTCTGGTAGAATTCCGCATTGAAACCATCTGGTCCTGGGCTTTTTTTGGTAGGGAGGTTTTTGATAACCTCTTCTAATTCTTCGCGACTAACAGGTCTGTTTAGATTGTTCACCTGGTCCTGGTTTAACTTTGGTATATGGTATTTATCTAAAAAAGTGTCCATTTCTTTTATGTTTTCCAGTTTTGTGTTATACAGGCTTTTGTAGTAAGATCTAATGATTCTCTGAATTTCCTCTGTGTCTGTGGTTATGTCCCCCTTTTCATTTCTGATCTTATTTATTTGTGTGTTCTCTCTCTGTCGTTTAATTAGTTTGGATAGGGGTTTGTCGATCTTGTTGACTTTCTCCAAGAACCAGCTTTTTGTTTCATTGATTCTTTGGACTGTTTTCTGTGTTTCTATTTTGTTGATTTCGGCCCTCAGTTTTATTATTTCCAATCTTCTACTTCTCCTGGGCGCGTCTGCTTCTTTTTTTTCTAGAGCTTTCAGGTGTGTTGTTAAGTCCCTAATGTATGCATTTTCCGTTTTCTTTAAGTGGGCACTTATTGCTATGAACTTTCCTCTTAGCACTGCTTTCATTGTGTCCCATAGGTTTGAGTATGTTGTCTCTTTATTTTCATTAAATTCAAGGAAGACTTTAATTTCTTTCTTAATTTCTTCCTTGACCCAGGTGTGGTTCAGTAGTTGACTGTTCAGTTTCCATGAGTTTGTCGGCTTTCTGTGGGTAGTATTGTTGTTGCCTTCTAACTTTAATCCATGGTGATCAGATAGGACACAGGTGGACACTGATATTTTTTTGTATCTGTGGAGGTTTCCTTTGTTTCCAAGTATGTGGTCAATTTTTGAGAAGGTTCCATGAGCTGCAGAGAAGAAGGTATATTCTTTCCTATTTGGGTGGAATGTTCTATAGATGTCTGTTAAGCCCATTTGCTTCATTACCTCCAATAATTCTCTTAATTCTCTATTAGGTTTCTGTCTGATTGACCTGTCCCTTGTAGAGAGAGGTGTGTTGAAGTCTCCTACTACTAGTGTATGTGGTTTGATGTCTGCTTTGAGTTCTAGTAATATTTCTTTTACATAAGTAGGTGCTTTTATATTGGGGGCGTAGATATTCAGAATTGAGACGTCATCCTGATGAATTGTTCCTGTTATGAGTATAAAGTGACCATCTCGGTCTCTTCTGATTGATTTTAGTTTGAAGTCAGTTTTGTTAGAAATTAATATGGCCACACCTGCTTTTTTCTTAGGACCATTTGCTTGAAACACCTTTTCCCAACCCTTTACTCTGAGTAGGTGCCTGTCTTTGTGGTTGAGATGTGTTTCTTGCAAACAGCAGAATGTTGGATCCTGTTTTCGTATCCAATCTCTTAGCCTGTGCCTTTTTATAGGTGAATTGAGCCCATTAATATTAAGTGATATTAATGACCAGTGGTTGTTTACTCCGGTTATTCTTATTGCTTTTGGTTGTAGAGATTGTGTGTCTCCCTTCTTTGAGATGTGCTGGTGAAGGGTCACTAGATGCTTGGGTTATTGTAGGCAGTGTTGGCAGTGTTGGATTCCTTGGGTTGTGATATTCCTTCTATTACTTTCTGTAGGGCTGGATTTGTGGCTACGTATTGTTTAAATTTATTCTTATCCTGGAATGTCTTGATTTCTCCATTTATAGTGAACGAAAGCTTGGCTGGGTATAGTAGTCTGGGCTTGCATCCATGGTCTCTTAGCTTCTGCAGAACATCTATCCAGGACCTTCTTGCTTTCATAGTTTCCATAGAGAAGTCAGGTGTAAGTCTGATCGGTTTACCTTTATAAGTTACTTGCCCTTTTTCCTTTGCAGCTCTTAATATTCTTTCTTTAACCTGTATATTTTGTGTTTTGATTATTATATGGCGAGGAGATGTTTTTCTTTGATCCAGTCTGTTTGGTGTTCTGTATGCTTCTTGAATATTTAAATGAATATCTTTCTTTAAGTTGGGAAAGTTTTCTTCCATAATTTTGTTGAATATATTTTCTGGGCCTTTGAGCTGTGACTCTTCTCCTTCATCTATACCTATTATTCTTAAGTTTGGTTTTTTTATTGTGTCCCATATTTCCTGAATGTTTTGTGTTGAGAATTTGTTGGTTTTGCTGTTTTCTTTGATCTGTTCGTTTATTTTCTCTATGGTGTCTTCAGCATCTGAGATTCTTTCTTCTATCTCTTGTATTTTATTGATTATGCTTGTTTCTGTAGACTCTGCTCGTTGAGCTAGATTTTCCATATCCGGCTGGTCCTCAGTTTGTATTTTCTTCCTTGCCTTCATTTCAGTTTTCAATTCTTGAACTGTTTCCATTACCTGTTTGATCGTTTTATCTTGGTTTCCCAGGGTATCATGTACATATTTACTCATTTCTTCAAACTTTTTGTTATACTTCTCATCCATTTCTATAAGGGCATTTTTTACATGTTGTTTAAGGGACTCTATTGCGTTCATAAAGTCAATTTTTTCCACTTCTTCTGTGTTAGATTGTTCAAATACTTCTGTTGTAAGATCCTTGGGTTCTGGTGTTTTCATGTTGTTTTTCAGATTATTGGGTGAGTTCTTGCCTTGGCGTCTACCCATCTCCTCCTATTAATCCTATCTAATAGGTCTTTTAAAAACCGGATCAGGTTTCCCTGCTGGCCCAGGGCTCCGCTTACAAAATGCCCTCGCTCTGTTTCCTGGTTTCTGCCTCAGGCCAAGAACCCTCTCACCCCTCCGAAGTGTCTTCCGGACAGGACCAGGCTCCCCGTTTGCCAGTGACCTGGCCAAACAAAGGCCTACCTCTTTGATTTGATTGTAGTAGGGCGATCTGCTCTCCTTATTGCCCGCCTGACTCTGCTGCTTGCGTCTGCTGCCGAGCTGGTCTCCCAAAGCCTCTTCCTGAATGCGGTGTCGCTCCGCCGCGTCTGGCCGCCGGCGCTCCGCCGCGTCTGGCCGCCGGCGCTCCGCCGCGTCTGGCCGCCGGCGCTCCGCCGCGTCTGGCCGCCGGCGCTCCGCCGCGTCTGGCCGCCGGCGCTCCGCCGCGTCTGGCCGCCGGCGCTCCGCCGCGTCTGGCCGCCGGCGCTCCGCCGCGTCTGGCCGCCGGCGCTCCGCCGCGTCTGGCCGCCGGCGCTCCGCCGCGTCTGGCCGCCGGCGCTCCGCCGCGTCTGGCCGCCGGCGCTCCGCCGCGTCTGGCCGCCGGCGCTCCGCCGCGTCTGGCCGCCGGCGCTCCGCCGCGTCTGGCCGCCGGCGCTCCGCCTCTGTGCGTCTGGCCGCCGGCGCTCCGCCTCTGTGCGTCTGGCCGCCGGCGCTCCGCCTCTGTGCGTCTGGCCGCCGGCGCTCCGCCTCTGTGCGTCTGGCCGCCGGCGCTCCGCCTCTGTGCGTCTGGCCGCCGGCGCTCCGCCTCTGTGCGTCTGGCCGCCGGCGCTCCGCCTCTGTGCGTCTGGCCGCCGGCGCTCCGCCTCTGTGCGTCTGGCCGCCGGCGCTCCGCCTCTGTGCGTCTGGCCGCCGGCGCTCCGCCTCTGTGCGTCTGGCCGCCGGCGCTCCGCCTCTGTGCGTCTGGCCGCCGGCGCTCCGCCTCTGTGCGTCTGGCCGCCGGCGCTCCGCCTCTGTGCGTCTGGCCGCCGGCGCTCCGCCTCTGTGCGTCTGGCCGCCGGCGCTCCGCCTCTGTGCGTCTGGCCGCCGGCGCTCCGCCTCTGTGCGTCTGGCCGCCGGCGCTCCGCCTCTGTGCGTCTGGCCGCCGGCGCTCCGCCTCTGTGCGTCTGGCCGCCGGCGCTCCGCCTCTGTGCGTCTGGCCGCCGGCGCTCCGCCTCTGTGCGTCTGGCCGCCGGCGCTCCGCCTCTGTCAGTTAGACTGTTTTAGACACTCCCAAGAATTCAGTTTCTCAGACGTTTTTACCAAGAGTGGGTCATAGTGAAAGTCCTTGGAAGAACATGGTAAAAGGAGGTTACTCATGTTATGCTGGTTCAATATGAAGAATCTCCTGTTGGTTCCTATGGTGATGCAAGCATCAGAAAGTAGCTTGGTGAAGGAAGCAGTCACTGCGCACATGGCTTTGAAGCTAGTCTTGTCTCTGCCTCCATGCAGGCCCACAGCTGCGGAGTAAGCTGAGCATGGATTCGAAGCCTCTGAAACATTTCCAGACAGCATTTCTTCCTTCAGAGTTGCTTCTCTTGGGAATTCTCATAGTGTGAAAGCTGAGGGTCATTGGTTTGCCGGTCCACCGCAAAGTGACACAGTTCCACTGCCTTGGTTAAGTAGGCTTCCCTCAGAGTCTTGCTCACTTTCTTGGACTACCAGGCGAGAGGTGCATGTTTCAAATCACCGTGAGAAGCCTGAGTCCTTCAATGGTGCCCTCATCATCAAGATCAATGTCAGTAAAACTAGATAAGGTTCAATTCAAGTTTGGTGGCTCTGATCATGTTTGTAGCTTCCATTCTGCTGAAGACCCTCTTAGGCCACTTAGGCTCTCCAATACATCCATCATACGTGTGTGCACCAATGTGCCTGCATGCACATATATGCACACACACATGATCTGCAGCCTCTACTGCTCTGGACAGAGCTCGACTGAAACAGAATGTTTTCTTTATTCTGATTAACAACTAGATGGTTCCTAGAGATCTAGCAGAACAAGACATCAGGTTCTTCAGTTTGGTATTCCAGGGAGGAATCACAGAGAATTTAAATGGATCTCACAAGACATTTTCCCCAATTTTTTTCTTCGATAAAACACACATAAAATACAGCATCTTAGCAATGTTAAGTGTGTAGTTCAATGATGTTAAATAAATTTATAATGTACAACCATTACTGACATTTATCTTCATAGTGTTCTTCATCATATAAAGACAAAGCTTTATGATACTTACAAAATAAATTCCAGTTCTTCCCTGTCCCTAGGTGCTGGCAACTGTTTTATGTCTATGACTTTGACTGCCCTGTGCACCTCACACAGCTGGAATCATTCAATGTTTTCCATTGTGAATGGCTGATCTTTATTGCATGGAATCTTCAATGTTCACTTAGGTTGCAATATGCCAGAATCCCCTCCTAAAACCTAGCATCCTATTATATTTCTGTAGATTCTATTCATTCATTTATCTATCAATATACATTGGTAGTGTTTCCTCATTTTAAATATTGTAAATAGTGTGCTATGAACCCGGCTTTATAAACATGTCCTCGAGACCTGGTTTTGAATGCTCTAACATGAGTGTTTAGAGTTGAAGTTGCTGGATTATGAGGCAAAATTCAGTCTTCAGGTTTCTGAGGAACTGACACACCGCTTTCAGCAAATGCCAAACCCTTTTGTTTTATTTTTATTTTTCATTCCTAACAATGAGCAGAAGTGTCCCGCCTCCTCTGGATCATCACTTACATTTCTTATGTTTCTTGTGCTTGTTTAGTTGTTTTGAAATATCCATCCTGCGGGCTGTGGGGAGCATTAGGCAGCTTCGATTTCCATCTGTCCAATTGTTTATGATGTTAGAATGCTTTTTACGTTCCTTCTGGCCACTTATCTGCCCCCTTTGGAGGAATGTCTCATAAGTCCTCTGCCGCTTGCCATTGCTTATCTTGCCACATTGAGTTGGGGGAACTCTCTGTGTTTCAAATATTGGTTCCTTGCCAAAAGCATGGCTGGAAACTTCTTTCTGACATGTGAACTATCTTTCACTCTATTGGTACTTCTCTCTTGAAGATCATTTTTTTTTCTATTCAGTTGCCTTTATTAAATCTTCAAAGCCTAGAATGACCATGGTGCTTTGTCTGACCCTTCAGGGATGTCTTGGATTGGACTTCTGGTGATAAACCCTCTTAGTTTTTGACTTGAAATACTCCAGTGTCTTCCTCTCTTCACGGTTTTTCTCCCCATGGAAAATGTTTCACGTGGCTCGTGGTGATTAATAGGGTCACGGGGGACATTTTCAATATCTGGCAATGCCTTCTTCCCTTCACAGTTTGTGATGAGAAACTTTATACGGATGTCCTGGAGGGCCAACTTCTCATGAGCCAGCTCTAACTCACTAATCTTAAGGTGAGTTTGTTTTTGCCTGGGGAGAACTCGGTTACAATGCGTCTCAGTGTGATCCACTAAGATTCACCCATCTTGGAACTAGTTGTGCTTCTCTGGTGACGTATTTCCTCATTTTGCAATGTACCCTGCCATCCTCAAACATCCTCACTGTCTCTTTCGCCTCTTCCATTCTGAATCTTACAGTGTGTATGTGTGTGCACACGCGTGTGTGTGCTTATGTGTGTATGTGTGCATTCGTGTGTGTGTGCATTCGTGTGTGTGTATCTTTGCTTATCGGCTTGATGATGTCCCATGGATCTCTTAAACTCTGGCCACTAGTCAATATTTTCTTCTCTCAAAATTTGGTTATTTTCTTTGCTCTGCTTTTAAAATTGATGGTGCTCCCTCCTTCTCTCCCTAGACTAGCCTCAAACACCCAATCCTCCCTCCTGCAGATTGCTGATTTCAGGCTGTGCCAGCAAGCCTAGCTTTGATTCTTTCTGTCCTCACTCTCAGTCAGCATTACAATCTTCTACTGAATTCAGTTCCTTTACTCTCCAGCACCAGATTCCCCTTTGGTTTGTTTTCAACCTATTTATTGAGAACTGCACATAAAATTATAATTTTAAAGACCCAGTTAGTTCCTTGAAAACATTTTAATTCTAACTTATGCTTGTGTGTATGCCTTCCATGAATGTGTGCAGTTGAGTAAGGCACCTTCAGAGGACAGGAGATGGTGTTGGATCCTTTGTGAGCTGTCCAAGTTGGGTCCTGGGAGTTGAGTTCAAGTCCTTTCCATATATGGTGCACATTCTTAACTACTGAGCAATCTCTTCGGGCCCCCCTATGAACATCTTTACCACAGTATTTTCTAAAGCTTGTATATAGCAGAGCTGCTATCAGGTCTTTTCCAAGAACAGTTCCTGTTGCTTTATTACTGTTTTTGGATGGCCCCCACGTATCTTTTTATGTCACTGATTTTTGTTGGGAACTGGTTATATGAACAGTGACATTAAAATTCAGAACTAGCTGCTGAGTTATCACAGATTTTAGGAGCCTTCACTCTAGACCCATTTGGTTGCTTAGAATTTGCATGATCTTTGATTTCTTAAAGATCTCCATCAATTCAGCTCCTTCTTCCACAAGGCAAAATAGTGCCACTGTCATGTCTTTGCAGATCTCCACCATCATGCTTTTCAGTTGTGTTTGACCAAACTGGAGCTAATTCTTGCCAATGAACTGCAAGCAGCTGTGGCCTGGTGCTCCAAATTAGACTTTGGATTAACTAAATAAATTAAGCCTGTGCTTCCTCGGTACTCATCTTCCTCGACACAACAATTCTGGAGGCCACCATATTGTTGGGCATATATCAGCCAGAGTCCCTGACTCAGAACTTATACTGGTATAAATTGATCTCATAACAGGATTGAGATATTGAGCTATTGGGAGAACTCCAACTATTTAAGGTTGATTGGCCAATGAGAGCATATCCTATGTCTTCTTCACCAACACGTAATAATGTATGGCTGTTTTGAGGACCACGTGAAAGTATGGAAAATGGCTGTCTGGAGACCAGGCATCCAATGAGTGTTTGGGAATCATCTTCATCTGATTCTTACATAAAAATAACCTGCGATTGGGGTAAAGTCATCTTGTCATGTTTCTGAAGCCAAGCCTTCCTTTCTTCCCCATGTATAGAAAGCTCATTCAGGAAAATGTGAATCTGCGGGACCTCTAACTGAGAGCAGTTGGCTTTTCAAAATGGTCTCTCTGTGCAGGAAGTGTGGGAGTGGTTAGCAACAGCAGGTGCATCCATATAATAGATGTGTTTGCTGATAAACAGTGGCTGCACACCACCTGGAGTCTATCGACTGCATCTCACTGAACGAGCAACTGCTCCAGGTGCTGCTAGAGATGCACAAGTATTCTGCAAAAGCCTCGAGGCCAAACCGCAGCTTCTCCCTGGGAAGCAGACTGAGGGCTTCTGCGCTCTACAATCTCCTAAGAGCATAATTTTTCTATCACTGAAATGAACTGCACAGAGCACAGGTTGAGATAAAGGTGAAATCTTCTCAATAGTGCAATGGGGAAAAAACATTTATATTTCAGTGGTTGTCACAAACTACTCAGTCCCTAGTCAGCACTAGCTCCTGTGTGACTTTGAGCAGAGCACTTAATGTCTCTGAGTTCATACTGCTGCCTCTAAGGTAAGGATATATTATAACGCTTACCTTATAAGTTATTCAAAAGACCTAGTGAGATATTCAGAAAAGCAATTGGCGCAATGTCTAATTTATGCAGCAAGAGGTTTCAATGAGGACCCAATGTCCATCATTCCCTCATTAACATCAGCATTGCTGTGACCAGAAATCTGTTTTATTGGCCTCGTCTTCTGGTCTTCTGTGATCAGTGGACCATGTTGAAGTGCTGACAACTGCATTTAGAGAAAAAAATTCTTCAAATACTTCTCATTTATCTAGATCAAATTTAATCCAACAGATGAGCTGTTTTAAGCATTGCATTATGTTTCCCAACCAAAGCTATTTCAACATATCCTGATGGAGCATTCATACAATTATATATAGCTAGGAAATCAGACTCAGAGGGTTAAGTCATTTGCACAAGATTGAATAGTTCATAACTTTTGTATTTTAAAAATTAACTGTGTGTACGTGTGCATGCACATGCCCTCAGAGACAAGACATTAGATTCCCTGAAGCTGGAATTATAGGTGGTTGTGGACCATCTAGTATGGGTGCTGGGAACTGAACTCCAGTCCTCTGGAAGAGCAGCAAGTGATCCTTTCTCCTGAGAATCCCTTTGGACCTTGGGGGAATGAGCTGAGTTCTTCTGGTTTGCCAATTTTTACCACCCATTCCTACTGCAATGTCACGTGACCACCTTAAGATATGGTATTATCATCCTCCAGCCTAAGTAATTCTAGCCATAATTCTAGCCCCCATTTTGTAAATAAAAATGCTTAATAATCTTAACATTTAGAATTATTTACCTTGCTTTGCCTCATTCAGAGAACATTCTACTAACAGAGGTTCATTCCCCCTCCCCTTTAGAAGAACATGGAGGACCAGAGCAAGCAGGATCGCACAGAGAGTCACAAGCAAAGAACACAGTTCAGGCCTTCGGAGAACAGCCCATGACTCTTCCTCCCATATCCATAGCAACGGAGGCCAACTGTAAAATACTAATCTTCACAATTAGAGAAAATGCTGTTAAACTCCGGCTTCCAGTACATCCCAGGAAGGACAAAGCACTCAGCTTGCTTATGTGGCTTACTTAGTTCTTTCCCAGTTATACTGTTTTCTTGTCGTGAGCAAAATGCAAGAGGAAATATCCAGTTCTAGAAAATAGACCCTAGGGTGCGCCAATGAAGACTTTGCCTAAAAATAAACTCAATTTGGCAAGAGCCACCTGCCATTCCTAATAAAGCAGCTGGGGAAGCATGAATCCGAAGCCCTTGGGAGCGATTCTCTTTTATTTTTCTTTCCAAACTCCCCTACTTGTAGCACCATTTTAACCAACAGTATTAAGGTATAATTTTCATTGAATAAAACGTACCTGTTTTAGGCAAAGCATTGGCCGATACAAAGCCCAGAATAGCCATAACCCCAAATAAAGATGAATGCCCCTGTCATTTCAGATGGCTTGCTTGTGAATTCTCAAGGCCCAGGAGGAGATGCCATTCTCAGTAACCCAGCTCTGTAGAGCAGTTTGCCTGTTCCAGAACTTGAAGTAGATGCCATCCTGTGTTCCCCCTTTGCGTCCCTCCTCCCTTCTCACCACAATGTGTCTATGGCCAATTTTTAGTTCTTCTTTGTGTGGCTGAGTTCATATTTTACTTTGCATATGTGCCCCAAACTGTTCTAGAAACGTTCACTGGGAAGACTATTGTAATTCATCACAGTCTTTGAGGATCTTACTGTGTAGCCCTGGTTTGCCTGGAACTCAAGGTATATATTGGTCTGGCCTGGAGCTCAAAGAAAATCACTGAAATCATTTACCTTCCTTTCTGGGTAGTAGGGTTAAAGGCATGCACCACTACACCTAGCCAAAGTTATATGTATACATAGGTGTGAATGTGCACATGTGCCTGTAAGTATGGGTGGTTGTGGTACTATCAGACCACATGGAGCTGGAGATACAGGTGGTTGTAATCTGTTACACATGCTGGAAACCAAACTCAGGTGTTCTGGAAGGGCACTGTGGTGGTTTGAATGAGCATGGCCCCCAGAGTCTCATGGATTGGAATGCTTGGGCACCAGGGAATAGCACTATTTGAAAGGTTTAGGAGGTGTGGTCTGATTGGAGAAAGTGTGTCACTGGAGGTGGACTCTGAGGTTTTCAAAAGCTCAAGCCAGGCCCCGTGGCTATCTCTTCCAGCTGCTTACAGATCCAGTGGTAGAATTTCCAGTTACTTCTCTAGCACTGTGCCTGCCACCATGCTACCTGTCATGATGATAGTGGACTAAACCTCTGTCGTAGGAGAGGGCCCGCTTGTTGGTCCTGGCCGCCTGGTTAGCTTAGCCATGAAATAATCACACAGAAATTGTATTCATTAAAACACTGCTTAGCCCATTAGCTCTAGTTTCTTATTGGCTAATTCTTATATCTTAATTTAACCCATTTCTATTAATCTGTGTATTGCCATGTGGCGGTGGCTTACCATGTAAAATTCTAACCAGCATCTGTCTCAGGCGGAGTATCCATGGCTTCCCTCTCTGACCCTGCCTTCTTTCTCCCAGCATTCAGTTCTTTCTTCTCCACCTACCTAAGCTCTGCCCTACCAACAGTCCCAAAGCAGTTTCTTTATTAACCAATGAAAGCAACACAAAGACAGGGCCTCCTACACCAAACCTTTTTAAATACCTTCCTTTAGGAGAGTTGACATGGTCATGGTGTCTCTTCACAGCAACAGAACGCTAAGACAACAGTGTGTGTTTTTAACCACTGAGTCTTCTCTCAAGCATTATTGCATTTTTTTATTGAAAATCAATTGATCATAAATGCATGGCTGTATTTCTGATTTCTGTATTCTTTCCTGTCTTTTTTTATGATCCTGAATTGCTTATGTGTCATTTCTGAAAATCAATCAGTTAGGTCATTAATGTGTTCATCTGTATCTCAACTCTCTTTTCTTCCATTGTTTTTATATGATCCATCAGTTTTATATATTGATCCTACCTTGATTACCATATCTTTATTTTTATTATTTATTTCCAGTTCAGAAAGAGTCTATGTTCAGACTTCACTGATTGTTTTTTGAAAACGTTTAGGGTCATCTTGTTCCTCTGCATATCCAGGTGGATTTTAAAATATATTTATTTATTTCTATTAAAAATACTTTTGGTAATTATTTGAACTTCACCAAGCCTTAGCTTTTCAGAAATTTGCCTCTTAATATCAGATTTTTTTCTTTTGTAAATATGGTGAAATCTCTGCATTTATTATAAGTTCTATTTCATTCATCAATTTTATTTTGGAATTTACAGCATCCTCAATTTTATATGCACTTGTTAACACTGAAATTATAAACTTTCCTTTGTTGATTATTCTTTTCTAGCATTTATAAATGGCATAGGTCTTTCTGTTCATCTTCTGTCCTGAAATATTCCTAAATTTGCTTGTAAATTCCTATAATTCTGCAACAATTCTTCAGGGTTTTCTACAGAGACGTTCATATTGCTGAAGAGTAAACTTCACCATTCTATTTCCATTTAGCATGTGTTTGTTTTTCTTATCTTATCTCAGTAAAGGAAATTTATATCATGGTGTTGAATACAGTTTTTGAGAAAAGAACAAATCCCATTATTATCAAGCTTAAGGGGAGAGGAATTGTTTGATGATTTGTTATTAGCCATTATGCTCTGTTGAGTGTTGAAGTTTTATTTGGGGTGAAGAAATTCCTCTATTTAACTGTCCATATTTTGATCATGAATGCATCTCAAAATTGATTCGAATGTGATCTAGTTTCATAAACATAAGGATGTGGTGGCATTTTATCTTTTAGTCTATTAATGTAGTGAGTTATTGATTAACTTCAATTCTGAAGCAATGTGGAAAGTTTTGGGAAAAAAATCTCACTTAGTTATCATTTATTTCATCTCCGTACATTACTGAATCAATTTTGCTAATATTTAGTGCATTAGTTTTTTACCTCTACTTATGAAGGATATTGATTTTTTTGTTTTCTCTTGAACTGCAAAGATTTTGTATTACAATGAGGTGAATTTTTAATTGCTTTCTTTAAAATATCAGAAGAATGTTTTTTCTAGTGTATTGATGTTTTAACTCATATTTAATTTATTTGTCTATTATCTATCTGTCTGTCTATCTATCTATCTATTATTTATCTATCTCTTTAACTATCTATCATCTATCCATTATCTATCAATGTATGTATGTATCTATCTATCATCTATCCATTATCTATCTGTCTGTTTGTCTGTCTGTCATATCTGCATATCTATCTATCTATCTATCTATCTATCTATCTATCTATCTATCTATCTATCTATCTATCTATCAATCATCTACCTATTAACCAATTGATTTAGTTTATCATCCGCTCTGAATTCTTCAGGATTTTCTGTTTCTTTTGATTGCCACTTGATCATTATACACTCAAGGACACATTTTTTGGCATTCAACTTGATTTTGCACTCTTCCAACCCTCTGGAATTTTTGGGTCTATCTAATATTTTTGTGTAATTTGACATCATTTATGTTTCTGTTTTTATTTCACTTATTTCATTTCTGTTTTTATAGTCTGGCCCCACTTTCTTTTCTCTGCTTCCTGTGTGTGAGTGAAATGTGATCAGCCAGAATTTTGCTTCTGTTACCATGTCTTCCATGACTGTTGCCATGTCTTTCCCTTCTGTGATGGACCCCATGCCCTCTGATACTGTAAGTCAAAACAAACCCTTTCTGCCTAGTTACTTTTTGTTGGAATGTTCTATCAAAAAAGGGGGAGCTAATATAGGCCTCTAGTACATACAGATATTGTTTCTTAAATTCTTTGGTCAGCCAGCCACAATTCTTTTTCTTCTTTTCATATCTAGTATTTCTTATTGTATTCTAGAAGTCATAAAGGGCCTGGAAATACTTGAGAGTTCATCTTATTTCTGTGAAACTGTTTTATAAAACTTATTTATTATGGTCCAGCACCCTGCAGCCCAGGAGGGCAGAGACAAGCCACAGGCCTGCCTGGCACCCCGTGGCGGTGACAGGTGAGCCCCACTGTGATGAAGCACTCTGAGTTCTCCTCTATATTCTCTACTGTGATGTGCTGGAGAAATGGGAGAAAGGGAGAAGCAGAGTAGTTCCTGCACTGTGGAGAGAAGCAGAACCAAAGACACCATGCCAGTGAGGAAAGGCCAATATAGGTGGCCTATGCTGCCCTCTGGGGTCATTTGATGTCCCGGCCTGTGCCGCAGCCAAGGGTCAAGTAAGGATCCATGGCCCTACCGCAGCTGGGGTCAATGTCAATGTCTAACGCCCATGTTTCTACTGAAGGGCTCTATGGATTCCAGTTGTCCAGACCACTACCTGAAGGTACGTTGGTATCTGAGGGTCATGCTGTCACTGGGGCCATACTGATCTGAGTGGCCTGCACAGTCACCTTGTGTTATGGTGACGTCAGGAGGCCTGAGCTGCAGCCAAAGGTCATGTCTAGGTTATGGTCTAACTGCAGCTGGGGTTTGTGTTGATATCTGTGTCCAGTTGTACTACCAGCAGCTATGGGAGAGCTAGCCCTGATGGAATAGGCATAGAAGAGGCTAGTCCTGCCCCTTGCCAGCCATCTCAACAGGAGAGCTGTGCCCCTGTCCCCAAAACCGGACCTAGTGTCAAAGGTGCTAGAGGTCTGGCCCAGATTGTCATCAGCCCTGGGATAACTGCTTGCCCAATACTAGCCACCACAGCAGAAGAGGTGGTCCTATCCATCACCATGCACTTGGGAGAGCTGGTCCTCAGCCTCGCCTGAAGGGGCAGTTCAGGTGGAGGATCAGACTGATAAACTTCCAGGCTGATCACCTCAGCTACTACCCAGGCCCATATCCAGGGCTTTGTGTTGGCACACCCATCTATGACTTACTGGAACTTGTGAAGGGACCAGTCATGAGGAATCATTGCCACAGGATCTCCATGAGCTGGGGTGATAGCAGGATATCTGAGAGGAGCCTCAGTGAGGGTCCAGTATTGATGGTGTGCCAGAAGCCAGAGGCCTTGAGCCAAACCAACAACTCATGGCAATGAACATCTGCAAGTAAAACCATTTAGACCAAAGGGTAAACTGTTTGACACCCTGCAGCTCCCAAGGTCACTGTGATAAAGGGATGTGTGATGGAGAGGCCAGAAAGATGGAGGAGGAAAGTGTTTCTTGTTTTTTTTTTTAATTCTTTTTATTTTCTTTTGGGGGAGGCTACAAGGGTGGATGGAGGACATGGTAGGACTGGGAAATGATTGGGATGGGATACATGATGGGAAATTCCTAAGGAATCAATAAAATGTTATGCAAATAAAATCTTCTTATTACAATGCATGTGTGTGAGAGAGAGACACAGAGAGACAGAGACAGAGACTGGAGGTGCTTGTGTGCTACGGCAAATACGTGGAGGTCATAGGTCAACCAACTGCGGCTTCCAGGGACCAGATAGGCCATGAGGCTTTTACCATCAGTGAGTGTCCTTGCCTGCTGATCTATCTTGATGGTCCAGCAAAAACCGTTGTTTTCTTTCCAACTAGACAATTTGATTACTGAATTCCTACTTAGACTGTATTTTGTTGGGATAGACCTGTAGGGTATTTAAAATTCTTCAGAATTGACTACCTCTGCAATATCTGGTTTTTTTGTTTTGTTTTGTTTTGTTTTGCAGAAAACATTTGATGGACAGAGTCCTGAGTAGGCCTTACTCTAGGGTGTCCCTGTAATTTGTGTTGCATGTTTCTCAAGAGCCTACATGTCAGGCATGGTGCACAGGGAGGGGCTATTAGAACGTGGAAGACCCTAGGTCACAGGGATGGACCCTTGAAGAGAACCTGTCTTCTCTGTCCCTTTGCTGTTGGGTTGATTAGATAAGTAACTTTGTTCTACCACACAGCTCCATGACATGCTGCCTCACCTAGTGCAAAATAATGAGCCAAAATAAACCACATTTCTCTATAATTTAGTTGTCTCAAGTGTCTTGTTATAGTCACAGTCAACTGATTCTTCAGCTCTGATTCTTAAGGGCACAAGGTGTTAGTGATCATAGCACCTCCATTCTGAGAAGGCTGAGGTAGCATGTCCTTCATAATTTGGCTACGTTTCTCTACCCAGTATTCATGTTTATAGCAACAGTTTCTTTACAAGCCTCACATTACCTCACATTAAGCATGCTCAGTTCCACCAAGGACACTTGAAAAATCTCAGATAGGCTTTTGGGGCATCCAATTTCCCATAGTTCCCTCTATATTTGACATGTCAAAGATTGCAGAAAGTTCAGCTGCCACAGATGTTGTTGCCTGCTCCAGCCTGGCATGAGTGATGCTCTCTGCTTGGGCTCCAGCTTGCCTGACTTATAATTGGGAAATTATCCCTGAACAGAGTCCTGTGACGATTATGTAGCTCTCCGTGGCAGTACTATTTCCACAGGAAACCACCATTGGATTGTGGTCTTGCTTTGCTCAATGTTCAGTTCCTGAAAGCAGTTGCCTCATTTACAGGTCTTAGTTTCCTATTTGATTAAATCAAGAAGCCTTCTTCCACTTACTGTCACTTCCAGATGCAGAATTTCCATCCGTCGCTTGTTTCATTTTTTTCCAAAGAAACTAAAGGAAATAAACTGTTTAATCTTAGCTACAACTCCAAATTGATGAACTGTAGTTGATTGCATGAATTAAGATTTGAATTTTGGAATTAGTAGGTTCTCTGTGTAGAATTCACTTTGTAGACCAGATTAACCTTGAACTCAGAGATTCACTTGCCTCTACTTCCCAAATGCTGGGATTAAAGGTGTGTGTCACCACACCTGCCAATCATTTATTTTTTTACAACGTTGGAGTTTGATGCCGGGGCCTTGCTTAACCACTCAGCAAGGGGCTTATTTTTAAGCAGAATTTTTCTCATCCCTGAGATTCAAAGGTGGAAGCAAGGGAATCAGAGAAGATAAGTTATTCTCACTGAGTGCAAAACTCCTGAAGCTTGAATCCTTTGTCACAGAGGTAATGGAAATGCTGGTGAGGAGGCAATGGTTTACAAAGGCTACCACCCACTAAAACCTCTCTGTATGCAAGAGGCTCAGCAACGAAGTGATTTTAAATTGAGCCTTTAGGGGTATGTGGGAGTAAAACGAATAAAGGTGTCCTGGACACAGAAGAAATTTCAGACACGAAAACCAAGAACAAATGGCAAGTTGGTGATGTTTTTAACCTCATTACAAAAAACATTTGATTGAACTAAGGCCTCGCAGTCACCTGTCAAGTTCGCAAGAATCATTTACATATTAGTGCCCAGGGATTTTTCAGGAGTGGAGACGTCTTAGATTGAAATGGTGTTAAAGATGCACAGCTTTAGGAGCCAGCACTGAAATCTACCAAGAACTTTAAGAAACGATTACAATTCTGAAATTATTCCCTAGGAATTTATCCGAATGAAAGCAAATCTTCAGACATAGAAATGGTAAAACATAACACAACAAATTCTACTGCAGCTATATGCTGAATATGCATCACGCCATAATCTAAAGGATAAGTTTAAGAAATATTTGTTTGCACAGGAAGTTGTAAATGCTTTAATGTCATGTGATTACTAGTAGATAGTGGATCAGCATCTTCACCATACCTTAGTTAGGAGGGCCTGGTGCATGCTGCAGTGATAAGGAGACTCCTGAATTGCAGTTGCCTGGTGAACTAGAATCCTACATCTTACTCATATTCCAACAGGATGCAGATCATGTGAATAACTTTGTCTTTGGTCCATGAACCAAGGATTCAAGAATGTCTCTGCCGTAAGCCAGAGGGTTTAGAGAGCAAAGCTCCTTATGCAGAGATTCATTCCCATTTCTGGAAACACCGTGCCTCACTTCTATCCCGTTGTTCTAACAAAGCTTAATCACATGTCCATTTTGAAGGAAATACAGACATATCGAGTTACACACTGATACAGATATATGGAAAGGAACGTCTCTAGCACATTTTCATTCATTCGAATCTTTAGAAAAACCAACCCATGAGGCTGAAGAGCTGGCTCACTGGTTCAGAGCACTGGCTTCTTTTGCAGAGGACTTGGGTTCTGTTCCTACCACTCATATAGTGGCAAACCAGGGCTTGAACTCAGAATTAATTATCTAACCAGATTTTTGAGACAGGGTCCCACTAGGTAACTCTGACTGTCCTGGAACTCATTATGCAGACCAGGCCGGCTTGGATAGAACTCTCAGAGATCCACCTGCCCCTGCCTCCTAAATTCTTGGATTAAAGGTGTGTACCACCAAAAAAAAAAAAGAAAAAAAAAGAACAGCTTGTAACTCTAGTTCCATGGGATCTGACACCCTCTTCTGGCCTCCATGGACACCGGACACCAAGTGGTGCACAGACATACATGTAGATAACACACCCGTACCCACAAAATTAGTCTAAACTTTTCAAAAAAAATCCACCTGTACCATGAATCTATGCATCATCTCTCACTTGTACACTGACTCTCCGTTGATTCATTTGGCTGTGTTAAAGATGGGAATAAAGTCGTCAGCAGGCCCACAGGGATTCTGCAGTCCCACTGGGTGATCTTCTTTTCCACACTTTGAGCTGCAAACTCACATGGATTATATATGACCTGCTGGAAGATCTTTTCTTTAATATATTGAACTGAAGTTTTTGAGGTTTCTTCCTTGTAGGTACAGTTATAATGAAGTACATTGCAATAAATTTTTCAGAGAGCAGGCCAACACACTTCCACAATCCCTTTGGTTTAGGGGGCAATCACTTGGATTGGCACTTACCCCAGTCACAGACTGTTTGCAAAGACATGAAGCTTTGGGGCTTCCAGCTACCATCTCTGACCTCCTGTAGCAAATGGATAAGTAACAGTCCATGATAACTACTGAAGAATAATCCTCTTCTACATTGTAAAGATTTGTCACTTGATTTTTTTCTTTTTTCTTTCTTTCTTTATTTAGGATTTCTGCCTCCTCCCCGCCACAGCCTCCCATTTCCTTCCCCCCTCCCCCAATCAAGTCACCCTCCCTCATCAGCTCGAAGAGCAATCAGGGTTCTCTGACCTGTGGGAAGTCCAAGCACTGCCCACCTCCATCCAGGTCCAGTAAGGTGAGCATCCAAACTGCCTAGGCTCCCCCAAAATGTTTTAATAAAACGCTGATTGACCAGGAGTCAGGAAGGAAGTATGTGCTCAATTGTACCAGAGTGACAAGAAAGTACAAAAGCCCTTCGGTGGCAGAAAGTCCCTCCAATTCTTACATCTCACAAATAACGGGTCAGCAATGTGGTAGTGATCCCATAAAACTAAATTGCAGCTCCCAAGGTAGCATCACCTAGTGCCACCAATATCACCATAACTCTACAGTCATTATAACTGTGTTATAACATGCTACTCTGTGTTATAAGGTAGGGCAGAGAAGCCTGTGGTATTTCTGGCCACATAAAGTGTGGAAATCATCATACACAAGTTAAGGATACATGTAACAAACAAGCTAAGGATGATGGGAAGGAGGCGGGCATAGTCAGGAGACACCAGCCAGGCACAGAGGGAGCAAGATGGGCATGTTGTACAGAGAAAAGGTACCACCATGTGTCAGAGAGAAAATAAGAAATATGGGTTACCTTAAAATGTAAGAGCTAGTTAGTAATAAGCCTGAACTATTTGGCTGAGAATTTATAAGAATTTATAAATCTCTGTGTGGTAATTTGGGAAGTGGCTGCTGGGTATTTGGGACCAAATAGCTCCAAATCAGGAAACTTCTGCCTTCAGATGATAGCCCTGTGCTTATTTATGTCAACTTGAATGTATTTCTATAACTTGAAATCTTCCTTATGTGCTTTCTTGTGTCAACTCAATATATCCTTTTGAATCAAAGATCCTTGAGTTAGCAGAACCCCAATTTGTGAGCTTTCATTGTGAGCAAGTCAACTCAGATTGTCTGGCTAATGCGAAAGAAAGTGTTAAGTCTGGGGGACATTGGCCAACAGTAGGCATGTGACATCTCCTGGTAGGTGTAGATGGGTCCCATTGTCCATTGTGTGTAGACATGTGACATCTCCTACTCTGTGCAGATATATGGCAGCTCTCACTGTGTGTAGACATGTGACATCTCTCACTGTGTATAAGTATGTGCCATTGTCTCCTGTGTATGGACATCTTCTCCTATACGCAGATGTGTCATCATTCACTGTGTGATATTCAGAGACAGGACCAGGACTGACAATTTCCACAGAGCAGAATCTTGCAGTAAGCTCCCAGAACCTACAGAGGCAAAATGGCTACACAGGAATAACTGCCCTGAATCAGAGGATCAAAGACACAGTGTTCTCAGTTCATCGATCCAGGAAGGCTTCCTAGAAGTAAGTCTGAATGTGCTAGACTCCATCATCTGCCACACCTCAGAACGTGCTTCTGCAAGCTTTGCACCCATCTTCCCCTCTTGAGCATCTCCAATACAAGAAGGAAGCAGGCAGTACTTGGGTGCTCAGTCGGGCCATTCTGCTGTGCACACACGAGAGTACACAATTGCCAAGGCATTCTTGCACAATCAAGATGCAGTCAGCAGAAGATAGCGAGGCTGCCGCTGTCAGAACAAGCTGTGTTACTGTGCCGTACTCTCCAAAATAAGTATTAAGAGGACATGCCACAATGGTGAAGCAAGAACACGCTTAATGTCTCTCAAGTGTGATACAGTGTGTATGACGATGGATCCACCTTTTCGTGGCCAGAATTACCACAGGCTTCTCTGCCCTACCTTATAACACAGAGTAGCATGTTAGAACACAGTTATAATGACTGCTGAGTCATGGTGATCCTGGTGGCACTAGGTGACGCAACCTTGGGAGCTCTGATTTAGTTTTATGGGATCACTGCCACATTTCTGACCAGTTATTTATGGGATGCAGGAGTGGGAGGGACTTCCTGCCGCCCTAGGACCTTTGCACTCTCTTACCACTCCAGTACAACTGTCTTTTTTTTCTTTTTCTTAGTCATTTCATACTGAAACTTAAGATTTCAGTTCGGTTTTCTTATGAAAGTCTTGTGTGGTCCAGACTGCTTAGCATGCCCTTTCACACTTCTCCTTCAAGCACCCAGCATAGGGATATGCTTGCAACTTCTTATTTGGTGCTTTGATAGAAGTCTGCAGCCCCGCTTACAATGCAGGCTCCACGAGGAGAGGACGCCTTAGAATTCTATTCATCCTGATTTATATAAAGCATCCATGGCTCAGGCACTTAATGTACATTTAATGTCAAAAGAAGATAAATGAGGGAATTCTGTTGAGGAGAGTGTACCGCAGGGAGGGTAAGTGACTTTCTCTGGGCTTTGGAGCCTTGAGAACATCCTGCTTCCTGTGACACAGACAGCCAGTAATAAGTAACAACACGTATTAATAGATGTTCCTGGAGATGCCGAGTGAAGACAGCGATGCCAAGTGCTTCGTTCTGTCAGCCAAGCTCTGAAGAATCTACAGTTGCTTCATTATACTTGCTCTCCAAATTGAAAGCCATGAAGTCACATAATATATTCAGAGGTCTAACGGTGCTTTTGTGCTTGTCTTTAAAGTATTATAAAGTTTTACGGAGTCATGGGACAGGAAGTCACAGGGCCGGACGGCAACAGTGGCAGGGTTAAGATGTGGATTTGGCACTGCAGAGCTGCGGTGACTCTTTTTGGGTCTCCTTGAACCCAGGAGAGATGTGATAAGTCACAGAGATGATCAGGGAATGGTGGGATCTCTGCGAAAGTAAAGAGGGTGGGAAGACTGGTGTCTGCCCGAGTAATCGGTGTGTTGTGAGGCACTGGTGGTGAAGTACAGTGTTCTCCATTCCAAATGCAAGGAAGTGAAAGAGCAAAGGCCTGGTGAGGTCAGGGACAGGGTGAGCAGCTATGCCATAGTGCTGGGTGTAGCTGCGGGGCATGTGCTAGCCAAGAGGGTGGGTGTCCTAGAGGGCTGGAAGGGCAGTGTGTTTGTTAAGGACCACGGGACTGAGAAATCCCAGCTCAGACATGCATTTGACATGTCCAGGTTTAAAAAGGAAGTGTCACTTGGCATTGGTGGTGCACACCTTTAATTCCAGCACTCGGGAGGCAGAGGCAGGTGGATCTCTGTCAGCTGGAGACCAGCCAGAGCTACAGAGTGAGTTCCAGGACAGGCTCCAAAGCTACACAGAGAAACCTTGCTCGCAAACAAACAAACAAACAAAGGAAGTGTCAATTCAGGTAGTCAAGTGCATAAAAACCAGTCCAGGAGAGCCTGGCCATCTTGTTTTTTCCCTCATCCACAGGCTGATGACAGCCAGTCACATCAGAAAGCGTTCTGCCCAACAAGCTGTGGGGAGATCTCCTCATACAGGCTGCTGCATCTCTTCCGGGGGCTGAGGGTGATGTATGCACAACCCACTGAAGGGAGACCCTGTCTTCCTCTCCACTTCTCAGGGCTTTTCACTCAGACTAGACCGGTGGCCAAACAAGAAGGGGTGCCGATTCAGGTTGAGCACTTTACACTAGGAAGGTTTCTTTTCTGGAGACTCAGGCTGAGATACAGTGACTCATAAATAATCAACTCGCTAATTAAGGCACGGACTTTGCGATCGAGGCAACCATGATTTCAGTCCTGAGTCTGCTATCCCAGGGCTGTGCGAATTCGGGGAAAGGCTGTTACCTCTCTGAACCAAAATTCCTCATCTGTGTTGTTATATCTCACCTAAAAAAAAATTCTACGAAATCTTTAAGATGTACAAAATGCACAGTGGCTAAAGCAAACATCACTTTGCTGCTGTGGGAGTTGGTGAGCTATGTCTCTGAGTGTGCTTTCAGAGCAACGTAAGAAAGCAGAGAGTCAGGTATTCAAGGTAGGGAACCAGGCTGAACCTGGCCTTGGCCGTGTCTGCTGATCTTCTCAGTGTGTGCATTCAGATGGCTCAGGAATTCCAGTTTTCAATATTAGATCTTGAGACTCGTGCATCTGCATAAGAGCATGCATGAAAGGATGCTAGCTGCAGCATGCTTAGCAATTTTATAAGAAAAAGTATATGCCCATTAAATAGGGGACATTGGCTAAGTAAGAAACAAATCATCATAGTATGGAACATAAACTACAGTTAAAGGGAAGGAGGTATAATAAACCAATAAACAAATGGCTAAGAGGTGCATGTAGTATGATATCATTTATGCAAAATGGGAGGCAATTCTATAATCATGGGAGGAAGATCTGAGAATGTTTATAAAGCTGACATGCTTATTATCAGAAAGAAGAGGAGCCAGCTGAGATTAAGACTTCCCTCCAACCCAAATATTCGGGAAGCAGAGGCAGGAGAATCACGAATTTGAGACCCTCCTTTGCTACACAGCAAGACCCTGACTTAAGACAACTATGCTAACAAAATTTTAGATTCCTGGTCAAAATGAACTATCAAAGGACATCAACGTTTTAAAACAAACTATTTTGTGTAATGTGGAGGGCATGTGCATCCCAGGGCACATGCGTGGATGACATCAGATAGCCTTCAGGTGTCAAGCCTCGCCTTCCTTCCTTGTTTGCGGTTGGGTCTCTGCACCCCTGCATCAGCCCGGCTGGCCTGTAGGCCTCTGGAGAGGTTCCTGTCTCCAACTCCCATCTCCTCACAAGTGTCCTGGGATCACAGGTGCTCCTTCCACTACTGGCATTGACTTTAATATGGGCTTTGGCGATCCAAACCCACATAATCTCCCCATCTGCATCTCTACTTTTTAAATTCTTCACAAGAATGTATTTATATATAATATGTGTAGTCAAAATTAAAAGAAACCAATAGAGAAGGCTGAGCCAGGAAGATAGGATAAATTCCCCTGATACCCAAGTTCAATACCTAATTCTGACTTCTTCCCTAGGTGTGAAAGCATCCTCCCAGTTGAGGAACACCCGGCCCTCATTTCTAATGCCCCTCACAAACTCCTTTTGGAGGGAAACTTTATGAGAATCTCTTGCCCTATCAGCCTGTGATTAAATTTCCTGGAAGTTTCCTGAAATAGAAGCAACTGCCTGACCTCTCTCCACCCGGATCCATAGTTAACAGTCTGTAAAAGAGGCTTCCAGGCTGTGCAGACATGTAAGGCAGAGTGTGGGGGAGTTCATAGGAGCCAGTTTCTGTCTGAAGAAACGCTACAGCCACGAACTAGATGGAGAGTGGAGGGATGTAGTATGAGCTGCTATGAGCTGCCCCGAATAAGCAAATGCTCTGGGAAGGCAGGCGCAGTGGGAAGCTGCTCTGAGAGGAGAGGAGAAAGTCAAGGATTGGGACAAGCTATAGACATGTTTGATCATTGCTAAAGCTGCAGGATCCTGGGGCAGACATGATGCGGAGCAGCTTTGGAACTCTGCTACGAAACCAAGACTGCTCCTGGGATCTTGACTGCTGCCTGGACCCTAAGGAGATGCTGAATTCTAGTAGCCTCCAGTGACTTCCGGTCACTGCTGGGTTCCTTGCCCAACTGTGTCTTCTTATGGGGAATCAAGGCTGCCGAATCATGGGCTTCACAACCAGGTTAACCATTGTTTTCATCAGAACTCTGCTCACTTTAGTTAAATTGTCTGGGTATCTATTCTAGTGAGAACATGATATACAACTTTAAAAAATAGAAACTGGGGTTCTTGTTACGTTTTTAGTGGTAGGGTTAGAATCCTGGGGTTTGTGCTTGCTATGCAGGCGTGCTTCCTCAGAACTACAACCCCAGCCTCCTATTTTATGCATCCACTGGGCACCCATGGATCAACCTCCCCAGCAGGTTGATGATGTCATCATCATCTGTAAAGGTGAAGGGGGAGCCTGATGACTTGGATGCTGGCCCTCAGACATGTGCCATATGTCCTCACATTTCAGTGGATATGACAAGAACATTGACTCACAACTCAAAAGGCAGGAGGGCCAAGCACTTTATTTAAACACGAACACCAGCACTAACATTTGTAGCAGGAGCCTGAGCAAATCCATCTTCCCCATGTCAGAATGGGGGTGACTATGGTTTACCCAATTCTGTGGTTTGACTATGAAATGTCCTTTATAGGTTCACGTGTTTGAATGTTTGGTTTCCAGATGGTGACACTGTTTTGGGGGGCCATGGAAGCCTCTGGACATGGAGCCTCACTGACACACATAGATGGGCTGGCTCCATCCACTCACTCTGCTTGGGTTCTCTCTGCTTCTGGACTGCCAGATCAGAGTTTCCAGTGCCACACAGGCAGGCCACTCCTGACAGCATGGCTTTCCTGCCATGATGAACTACATCCTCTAAATAAACCATTCCTCCTTTCAGTGGCTTCTTATGGGTTATTTAGTCACAGCAACTGGAGAATCCACTAATACACCTAACAAGGGGCGGTGGGGAATAAACTCAGATCTGAAGAGATACTTAGATGATGTGCAACCCCTAATAAATTGGCAGTGATCGTTGGCTTTATTAGAGCTAAGGGTTTGAGAATTCCTAGTACCTACAATCAACTTGGCTCAGCTTCCCACCTTTCCTAAGCCATCACAGTGGGGGACTCTCTAAACAGCAGATGTGGGTTAACTTCTTCCCAATTCAACACCCATCTTCAGGATATCAAGAAATTGTTTCCAGGACTTTATGGCATTCCAGGGACTTCTAGGTGAGACCAGTGAAGTAGCTATAGTTTTTGACGGATAGCATGTTGAGCTAAGGGAAGACTGCCATGGAACCTGGAGAGCAAACGTTAGATAGAGCGATAGTGCTGAGGGGTTCATTGCTAAAGCTTAGTCATTGGGGGGGTGTTATGTGGGGAAGCTTATGGTGCAGAAATAGAAGCAGGAGCTGCAGGCAGGCGAGCAGATGGAAGTTATTTTTGAAAGGAGGCTGCACAAAACCGTAGGTGGAGAAAGCTCCAGACATGGAGAGCCAGGGCTATGGGTTAGAGCAGAGTTTGCAAATCCTAAAGAGAAAATGTATTATCCTGAAAAGGGTGACAATTTTCTAAAACTACTTCTTATGTTCCGTGTCCCCAAAGTCAGAAATAAAGTTGTAATTTTGAGAGTCAACATGCGGTTTTCAGGTAATGGACACCTAATCCCAAGCTGCTTTAAACAGGAAGAGAAGTTGGTTGGTGTATGTAGTTGGGAAGTCTTGGAAGAACAGGACTTCAGGCAGGGCTGCATCTGGGGGCTCAAATAGTGACATCAGTGGTATTTATGTTGTGTTCTATTTTCTCAGTGATGTTCTCATTCTCCTGCAGACCTTTCCTTCCTGGTGTCCCAACAGTAGCTAACACCTCCCCACCTCCCAACCCAAAAAGCCAAACCTTTATGAGCATACTTACTCACTAACTCACTTGGGTCTCCGTCTCTCCTTCCCTGAGATGCTGGCTAGAGAACTTAAAAGTATATTATTAATAATAAGATCTTTAGAAATTTCCCCCAAAGACTGAGGAATTGTCTGCCCTGGGTGAAATCAATGTGATATTTACCGAATTGTGCAGAACCTGGATCAAAAAGATAAGCACCTTATGTCCAGCACGCAGTTTCTATGTAATTGGCAATACCTGTACAAGTTCCCGCAAGACCTCTTACCCTTATCTGCTGCTCTCTGAGGGGGTTTGAACTCCCTAGCAGCCATTAGTTTCTTTTGTCCCCCCCGGTTTCCCTGGCACACAGATCTGGATTGCGCCCACTGTGACTCTGCTGTTCTTTGGGGTCAGTCTTGAATATCATTGGTTCCTGCCTGTAGGCGGCTACTTAATGACAGTGTGACAAAGGTTAAGTGAGTGGATCACTTAAGATCAACCTGGAGGAAGTATTGGGGATTTACACCCCTAAACCATGGACTGGAAATGCATGAAAACTGTCAGGAGAACGGGCAAATAGCTCTCAGAACCATGTAGGACATGTACAAGCCCATGAAGACAGAGGTGTCCTGATTCTCAGTCCAGATCCCTGTGTGCTGTAGCTCTGCCCTCCAGGGACCCCTCTCTTTTGGGATTTCCTTCATTCTCCTTGGAGAGTCTTTTCAGTTCCCTTTTAGTAATCAGGAAGCAGAAGGTAAAATCCATGACGCTGGCAGTGTTTGCCAGCTCTGCATACTTCAGGGACAGATCCCACTCAGTCTCTATGCTCCTCCGCTGGTTGGAGAAACTTTGAGAAAGCCCACTGTGCCCGGCTTACCTCCTAGAATACCCATGTTTTCCTGTCTCCTTCTCCCAGGCAGCAGCCCGGTAACGTGAAATAGAAATGCTGAATTGTTGGTGATACTCAGAGCCTGGAGCCTGATTCTGGCAGCTGCAGAGAGCTGGAAGATGCTGGAAGTTCACAAGCCAGACTCTGCCTCTATGGTAGGGATAAGGCAGCTCTCTGTGGCATCCGGAGCCTGGCACACAGCTTCTGCTGCTGCCAATCCAGGCCTGTGGGAGACAGGGGAGAAAGAAAGGGACAGTCCTGGAGACCAGATGGATTCATGTTGAAATTTTCCATAAAATGTCTTCATTTCCTTCTGTATCTAAGGCAGGATACAGTCATTTTCCATGCTAACACCTCACAAGGTACCTGCCTTATGTGTACTTGGCCGCAGTCACCTTCTAAGAAGAGCACTGTCATGATCCCCACATTATTGATGACAGAAGAAGTAAATCACACTATGGTTGACCAGCTGGCCTTGTCATTGGTTTCAAAGCTGGTGGTGCATTAAGTGTTACGTAAGTGGTCTCCCGGAAGAGCATGGTGAAATCAAACGTTTGGCTTTCAGGATTTCCCTAGCTAGATGAGTTTGTGGAAAGTCTTGCTTTCCTCATCTGTAAAATGAAGCCAAAATGATAAGGTTGATTACTAAGTAAGACTGCACAGGTAAATATCTATTATACAATATAATTCTGTGCAGAGGCGGCACGCTAAAGAAGATGTAGACTCTCTACTCATAAGCGAATTATTTAAGCTCCATGAACCTCAGACTTGAAATTGAAGGTGGAAAAAATTTTGCTAGATCATTTTATCTGTTAAATAACCAGTAATAATTGCTACTTATTAAGAACTGTTGTGAGTATTGACTGAAAAGTCATCTGAAAACATTAAGCACAGACTAGTGTGTCACAGTCACTAGGGTGGCTTCTTTCTACTCTTCCCTCTTTGAGAATGTATTACTGGCCGCATCTTCATTTACTGAACCTGAACTATGTGAGCTGAGGCCTTGATTCATACTCCCGTCCATCAGATACAGACTGGAAGGGGTTAGAGTGAGGCATATTTAGGAAGGGTACCTCTTTATGGGCTCTAGACGAGCATTAGCATGGTCAAAATTGCTTAGTGTTAATGAGGGATTCCTTATGGTGGTTGACTCTCCTCCCCATTCTAAGCAAAGGGACTCTCATTTTCACACGCAACTGAGCCACTCTATGCCAGCAGCAGCCATTGCAAACATCCTGTGGCTGACATGAGACAACCAAACCAAGATTGTGGCTGATTGCCCTAACTCCTGATGGCACGGTTTATAGCAGGCTTTTTGCAGTCACAAAGCCTCTAAGAAATCTAGATGACTCTAGAATTATTTCTCCTTTGGCCAGAGAGGGAGCACTCTCCCCAGTAAATGGGCTGCTGAGACTGCAGCTGGGAGATGAGGCTGTGGCTAATCCCCAGCACAAATCTCAGTGACCTATCACAGGGGCTCCGAATTTAAGATGTTCTCGGTCTGTTGCTTAGTTGTTTCATTTTTGTCGATTTGACACAAACTTCTCATTTGAGGAGGAAGAATCTCAAGTGAGAAAATGTCTCCATCAAATTGACCTGTGGGCAAGCCTGTAACAGGACATGCACCTGGTTCATGACTGATGTTATGGGAGAGCTCAGTCAATGGAGGACAGTGCCCCTGAACAGGTACTCTAAGAAAGCAGGCTTAGCAAGTCATGGGAAGCAAGTAGTAAGCAGCATTCCTCCCTGTCCTATGCTTTAGTTCCTGTCTCTAGGTTTCTGCCTTGAGTTCCTGCACTGTCTGCTCCTCATGATGGGCTGTATATCGTAAGGCATAATAAATTCTTTCCTACCCAAGTTGCTCTTATTTTGGTCATGATGTTTATCATAGCACGAGAAATCAAACAAAAACAGTCAGTCCAAACAAATGGTTGTGGTTGGTCAAAATGCCCATCTTCCTGTCACATATTTAGGTTTCTCGGGCTCACTGTTCCAGTTGCATTACTGTAGCTATGATAAAATAGTCCAACAAAAACCAACTGAGGGGAGAAATTGCTTTATGTCAGTGTAAAAGTCCTGATCATAGCCCATCATTGTGGGAAAGTCAGAGCAGCTAGTCACATCACATCTATAGTTAAAAGCAGTGAAAAATGAACATTACACGCTCACTTGTCTGCTTCCTTACGTCCTGTGTAATGTACCACTCTTGCGCAGTTCAGGACCCCCGTCCTAGGGAATGATGCTACTCCTAGTGGGTTGGGTCTTTCCATCTTAATTAAGACAATCCACCAAAGACATGCCTGCATTTCAACCCAATATAAACAATGCTACATTGATACTGTCCTGCTAGGTGATTCTGGGCTGTGTCAAGTTGATAGTTATAGCTAGTTGTCATATTTACTCAGGTTGTCAGCTAAAAGATACTCTTTCTCTGTTGTTGGAACATTAAGCCCACTAAAGGCTATTCTGGAATGGCTATTTCTTACCTGCTTTCAGGAGCACATGCAGAGGAATCAGAGACAGTAGAGTGATGTGATGGCAGGGGCAAGCATCTAGTTGGCAGCTGAAGAAACAGCTGAATAATTCGCTGGTGACCAGGACAGGAAGAAGTAGAGAAATAGATGACGAGAGAGAAATGACTGCAGGGGGTTAAAGGGCTATAAGGAGCCAGAGGACACACCTGAAGGCCTTGGTCACAGGAAGAGTGTCAGAGACTTGTTAAGTGTTGAAGCCAAGAGTTCAAGCCCAGGCTAAGAGCTATAGTAGTGATCACTGTCAAGTACTAGGGTTCTGATACCCAGGGACTCCGTGGGGACTGTAACTTGTATATAACTAAAAGCCTATTAGCCAAGGACTACATGAGTATTGTGGCAATTAAGGCTTCTGCTTGCTACTGTTTACTCTTGTCTAGAGCTGCCATAACTCTGAGGGAAAGGAAGGCACCAGAGACAGCTTTTTGAAGAGCTTCCCCTCAGCTACCTACAGTTTCTACCCATGTGAAACCCAAGAAACCTAGGCAAGTGACTGCTGATGAGACAAGAAGACCTTGAAAGCGCCCACAGGTGAGGATAGGTTCAGACCAGAGAAAGGGCACACATACAAATGGAATGAGCACCTTTCTAGCATGAAGAACTGGGGCCCGGAGGGATGCTCCGTGGTTAAGACCACGGGCTGCTCATGCAGAGTACCTGAGTTTGGTTCCCAGCATCTACATGGAAGCCCACAGTCACATCCAACTCCAGTTCTAGGGAATATGTCATCCTCTTCTGGTCTGCCTGGGCACCAGTCATGCACATGGTACACATACAAACTTATATGAAGGCAAACACTCATACACATGAAAGAAAAATAAAATTTCCCCCAATATAAATACTACTTACAAAAAAAAGGAAAGTTAAATTGAGAGTTATAGGGACAGTGGGTCTAATTTTTGTCACTCTTGGGGCAACCAGGACCCACATTAAAGTGGAAGTAGAGAGTTCTGGCAGAGGTCATTGGGATGACTAGCAGAGCTGGGGTGTAATTTTGTTATGTACCAGCAGGGGACAGTGTTGTCTATTTTGGCAAACTCACTGGTTGCCATGCTGTTGGTTCTAAAAAATTAATTAACGGCAAAGATTTTGAGTCAAGACAGCTTCATACTCTGCTGCTTAAGACTGTCACATGTGATGATCGGCAGTGTTTCATGCTTTGTGTGACTGCTCATAACATGGTTGCTATGAGTGTGGGCTAGGTAAAACGTCTCTGAATTCTAAACCCTGTGCTTGGAGAGTGACCTCATCAACAGCTGCCCAAGGCAGAAGAGGAGAGAACAGAAGATGGGAGAAGGACAGAATAAAAAGAATTTACAGTGACTAATAAGCTTACTATTTATCAGAACCTTAAGCCAAGGCTTATGAGGATGACAGTACAAACACGACATATAATCACAGGATAAATAACATGGTCTTTGCCACCAATGTCTGAAACACAGGTGGGGGCAGCTTGGCAACTGTGAGATCTGATGCTCTCTCCAAGTAGATAGCGTCTGCGGTGACCACATTAAAGGATCTTCAGCTGGTGTCCATCAAACAACTGATCAATTACTTACAGGGGAAGAAATTCTCACACATGTGGTGTCAGTGGTCTAGGTTGATTGCAGTATGAAAGCAGTTGGGAAAATCAGCAATTTGTCCTGACAGACACGTAGTCATGATGATAATAGTTAAGTGTTCACAATGTAAACACTGACAAGAAAAGACAAAAGTTGTCAGAATAGATTCAATAAGCAGTGTTCAAATATATTCTGCCTCTGAGAAGTATACTTCAAATGTGGAGGCTGAAAAGATGAAAAGGAAAAATACTATGTAAAGTCTTATCAAAGAGAGCTGATATGTGAAATATTGCCAGTGACCAGGAAGTTCATTTCCTAATGATCATAGAATCAATTCATAAAAGAAGACATGGTCAAGCCAGACTTAAAGCAGAAGCAGCAAGAACTTCAGGAACAACTGAATGAACAGAGAGTGTGACTTGGGAGTTCAATACTCTTCTTTTGATGATTGACAGAGCAGATAGAGAGAATTAGCCACACTATGGATTGTGAGCACTATCAACAAACTCGACCTAATTCACATTTATAGTACACTCTGACAAACAATAGACACATACACAACTTTTTCAAGGGAACAGATCACATTTGCCATGATACATCATTTTGAGGGTAAGAAAAATATCTTATCCAGGTGTGGAGATTCATGTCTCTATTTCCAGCAACTGGGAACTGACTCTGGGGTTCCTGAGTTGAGCCCAGTGAGGGCTATAGAGTAGGACTCTGTCTCAAAAATGAATAAATAAATTAATCTTTCAAAATTGATAAGGATCCAAACCACAGATACCCACCATGTACCAGACTCTCCAAAAGCTAGAAGAGAGGATGTTGGAAGTTTTTTCCATATAGAATGATTAATGGGTGTGGGGTCATCCGTATGTAGGCTGTCCATGCCCCAGTGAGTGAGTTTGTAAAGCATTGAGTCCAGTTAGCGCTGCCTATGTGCCCAGGCTTATGAGGTCACCCACTGGGGCCTCACATCTCCGTGCATAAAGGCGGCACTAGCTGGGATCAACGTATTATAAAACAGAAAACTAAGGACTGGATTTGGGAAAGAGATGTTCTGGGAGGGGAGTTGGAGGGTGGATGTGATCAGGATACATTGTATGCATGTATGAAACTTAAAAAGAACAGTTACATAGGAACACAGAAGGATGATATACGCTTGGTGTTTTGCTTGGTTTGGTTTTCTTTGCATTTGCTTTCGTTCGTTTGGTTTGGTTGTTGTTGCTGTTGTTTAACTTGGCGGGAGCTGATGTCACCTGGGAGGAGGATTCTCATTTGATAAAAATGTCTCCATCAGATTGACTTGGAGAGTTTTCTTGATTAATGATTGGTATGGGAGGTCCCAGTCTACTGTGGAAGGGCTACCCCTGGGCAGGATGGCCTGGGTTCTATTTTTTTTAAAAAGCACACTAAGAAAGCCATGGCGGCAAGTCAGTGAGCATTCCTTCTGTGGCTTCTGCTTCTCTTCCAGCTTTGAGCTCCTACCCTGACTTCCCTTCATGAAGGACTGTGAGCTGCAAGGTGATGTCAACTCTTTCCTCTCCCAAGGTGCTTTTGATCATGACGTTTATCAGAGGCTAGAAAGCAAGATAGAGCGCTGTCATGATAGGTAATAGGTGATGGTTTCAGGATGAGAGCGCTGCACAGTGCGCTGGGTCTCCAGATGAGAGCGCTGCACAGTGCGCTGGGTCTCCAGATGAGGGCGCTGCACAGTGCGCCAGGTCTCCAGATGAGGGCGCTGCACAGTGCGCTGGGTCTTCAGATGAGAGCGCTGCACAGTGCGCTGGGTCTCCAGATGAGGGCGCTGCACAGTGGGCTGGGTCTCCAGATGAGAGCGCTGCACAGTGTGCCAGGTCTCCAGATGAGAGCGCTGCACAGTGCGCTGGGTCTCCAGATGAGGGCACTGCACAGTGTGCTGGGTCTTCAGATGAGCTTGCCACACAGTGTGCTTGTGAGAGGCATCGCATGCTGCGCTACCAACAGGTCCAGTTTGGGGATTGGTCATACATTAGTCAAGAAAGAATAATGCTAAATTTAGTGTTAGACAGTGGAATAAATCTTTGATCAAAATAATTAATGAACAGATGAGTAAAGAAACAAACGAAGGAATAACTAAACAAGCTCTTTATTCGCAGTGGGAATTACTCTAGAAAGGTAAGGCTTAAAGCTCTCGCTCTTACAGTAGTTGAAAATCAAACAGAACTTTTAAACATCACATATGTCAAAGAAGAAGCTGAATGGTAAATTATAAAAATATTTTAGCATGAACAAAAATAAAGATTCAAAATACATAAATGTTTGAGACACCAGTGAAACAGAATTCAGAAAATACTTTACATTTTGTGTTATTCCTGTTGGCGTTTGGATGCCAATGTCTTCTGAGATCCCCCCAGAACCCCTCTCTAAATAGACCTTCACAGTATTCTAGACCTTACCCAGCCCACTTCTCTGAAGGTTTGTGAATTCCTTAAAAAAACTAGTTCCAGAGACTTGAGAACATTTGGTCAAATCTAGTCAGTCACATCAGTGACTTCATTCTGGGTTCAGGTTTCTGTGACAGCTACTTTTGCATTACTGTGTAGAATACCTGCAGAAACAGACACATCTTGCTTATGATTCTCTTCATTATATAATGGGAATCCATTCACTGCAGCGGAGAGGGTATGGCAGGGGATCCATCTACTACAGTGGAGAGGGTGCAGCAGGAGATCCATGCATCACAGTGGAGAGGCTGTGGCAGGGGATCCATTCACTGCAGTGGAGAGGCTGTGGCAGAACATGGTCGTTCACATCATTTCATTTAGGATGCAAAGGGAAGGAATCTGACTGAAGACTAGATATAATCTTCAGGGTCACACCTCCAGTGACCTCCTTACACTAGTAAAGATTCACCCCCTACTCTTTCTGCGAGGTCCCAACATAGCATCATCAGATGGTGACTAAGTATCCAGAACATACCTCCTTGGGGGAGCACTCACATTCGAAGCATAACGCCTCATGAAGATAGTCATAAGCCCTGACTAAGATGTTAACAAGTCTAACCACAGTATGTACCAAAGATGGTGTGTACATGCGCTGATGGTGGTGTGTCCTGGCACCGAGGCCGGGATTTTGAGTTTTATTGAATTTCCAAGATCTCACTTGAACTTCTCAACTGCGATTCCTCCGCAATTTCTAATAGTAACTAACCAAAATGGAAAATCATTAGGAAAATTTCAACAAATGTAGAAGAAATGTTTAACAAATTCCCCTACCCAATTCCTAATAGAAAATCTCTTAGTCAACTGTGAGTGCAAGCAGGACACCCCAAGATTGATGCCCAGCACCCCTGTAAATGTGAGGCCCACTCACTGGCCTGTCAATGTAATCCTAGTATTGGGGAGTCAGAGACAGGAATCACCACATAGAACAGACTGAGTTTCAGGCCAGGCCTGTGAGAGATTCTGTCTCAAAAACAGTGGTGCATGTCTGAGGTACAACACCCAAGACTGTCCTTGGGCTTGCACACGCACGTTCACACACACACACACGCATTCCCCCAGCCCCCCACCCCACCCCATCAACTTAGGCAACTGATCTAAAACTTAATAAAAGCTGAAGTTTCCCAACAGTTCCTGAAGGTGGCTTGCTGCTGTTGCTGCTGTGTTATTGTTGTTCTCCTCTCTGAATCTGGGTCCCAGGCATGAAGTTCCATGTCGTTGGCCGGGTGCCCTCTCCTCTGAAATGCTGTTTCTCCACCCAGGAGCCTCTGTTTACAGTGATGGCGGATGGTGACTGTAAATTATGGGCTGATTTTCAAGCATGAAGGTGATAAATGAACAGATTTTCCCCCAGATTGCTGAGCAAACAGCGGTAGAGCAAACTAATGTAAAGATATAATCGTGATTAATCTCTTGATTAAAATAATTAATCTTGGTTAATTCTGCATTTAATCATTTCTTTTTATCAATGTCTAACATGCAGCTTTATAGAAATATTCATTTAGACTAATGGATATTTCATTCCTCCAATTAGTCTGTTTATTCTGAGCTCCTAAATGCCTTAAATTCCAGCTCTTGCATTTATAGGAAATCTCAGTAGCATCATCTGGGCAGGGTGATCCTTTTATACTCAAGAAGTCCTTGCCATATTTGGTTGAGCGAAAGACAGAGTTAAAAATCTCTCTCAGCAAAGTCCCTCATTAGAGCAATGGACTGAGCCCCCAAGATCCAGTTGAAGAGCAGAAAGAGGGAGAAGATGAGCGAGGAAGTCTGGACCACTAGGGGTTGGTCCACCCACCAAATCCAGCTGGACAGGGACTGAATGAGCATGCAACCAAACCAGACTCTTTGAATGTGGCTGAAATGGGCGACTGATTGAGAAGCCATTGATAAAGAACCTTCATCTGGCAATGGATGGAGATGGAGACAGAGACTCACATTGGAGCACTGGACTGAGCTCCCAAGGCCTAGGTGAAGAACAGAAGGAGGGAGAACATGAGCAAAGAAGTCAGGACAGCAAGGGGTGTGCCCACCCATGGAGACGGTGGGACTGATCTAATAGGAGCTCACCAAGGTCAGCTGGAATGGGACTGAAAGAGCATGTGATCAAATCAGACTCTGAATGTGGCTGACAATGAGGGCAGACTGAGAAGCCAATGATAATAACACCAGATTTTGATTCTACTGCATGTACTGACTTTTTGGGAACCTAGTCTGTTTGGATGCACACCTTCCTAGACCTGGGTAGAGGGGGGCCTTGTACTTTCCAAAGGGCAGAGCACCCTGACTTCTCTTAGGACTGGAGAGCGAGGGGGAGGGGGAGGGAGGAGTGGGAGGAAATAGGAAGATGGGAGGAGGTGGAAATTTTTAATAAATAAATAAATACGTACATACATAAATAAATAACTATCTCTCTCAGGGCCTGAAGGAGACTCTTGGGTGTCCCTTATTAAACATTTGTTTGAGGGGTCCAATTATTACACTGTATACTAGCTGTCTGTGGTGCTAAAAACTACAGAGTGTGTTTCGTAAGAATTCACAATTCATTTTTTTTTGCATCTAATGTTTGGTGAGTCCTCTAACACAGGGTTAGCCTTCCCATGTCATTGTGGAGAAGACAGAAGTTCGGAGTGGTAACGTAGCTTCTAAGAACTACATGGTAGAGAACAAAGGCAACCTTCTGGCTTCTTAGAATCTCTTGTCCTCTGCTAGTTGGAGCAAGCTTTATAAAAAAAAAAAGAGTGGTTTTGCAGAAGACCTAGATCTGCAAATCCTTAATAAGTATACGGAGAGAGGCTGACATCCACTGTAGCTCACCTGTCTTGAAAAAGCAGGAGATCATTTAGGTTTTTACTCGTGGCTTATTTATCGACTCCATGCTAAACACTGTTCTAGGAGTCAGAGGCCCACCAGGGACAATAGGTTTAAAACTGTGACTTGTGGTCCTTGTAAGAACTCCAGCATCCCTAAGGTAAATTCACCGCAGTCAGAATCTCTGGAATGCATCTGGTAAGAAGGGCTCATGAGGGGAAGATGGGAAGAGGGGAATGGGTGGGTCAGGGTGGAAGAGGTCAGCACAAGTGCTCATCTGGGCCTCACTGGTAACACCAGCTTCCCCTCCTGCTGGATCTGTTTCACACCTGTACTTTTCTTCCATCCGAGCTTACCTGGTTTATTTATTGCTCATCTTACTCTTTTCTCTCTCTCCCCACTGTAACCCCAGCCTCAGGGGAACACAAATTGTATTTTGTGTCTTGCTGTATTCTCAGAACAGGAAGCAATGTTTGGCCTATATCAGAGGTACTGGGTAAATCCTTATTGCACGAATGGCAGGTGAAATGTAGGCTCTAAATGACAGTAACTAGCAGCAAGCAGCTTTTTTTCTCTGCACCAGCGCCATAGTAGCAATTTACTGGTGATCTCTCTTCACCCTCACAGCACCCCTGATCACCGCCCCACTGTACAGAAGAGAAACTGACTTACAGAGAAGATGCAAAACTGCATGCTCAAAGTCACGCCTGTCTGCTCCTGGGGCTACTACGACCCCTGGAAGTGCTTGGTCAGTCTACCCGTTAGCGTTACCAGCTTCTCAAGAATCCCCATGATACCTTTTAACCCAGATGGTGTTTAACCATGGACGTTGGAAGTGTCTCCGATTTTGGTGTATTTATTCTTTTTATACATTATATCAGGTTCACGGTAGAATCGTTGTATGATAAGCCTCATGCTTATTTACTTTGATTTGATTTTCTCCGTGAGGAAAGGAAGGAATTGAGTATCTGGGAAGGCAGACCTTGCCCATCACTCTGCCCCACTGTCTCTCTGCAGGAGCTCCCTGTTAGCAGGTAGGGGTGTCCTAGCTGCAGCAGCTCTATAACCTTGGAGAAATCCTCCACTGGAAGAGACATCAGCTCAAAGTCAGGACGCCCTTGGAACTGGATAACACTATGATATATCTTTCATTATGTAGAAGAAAAAATATATTGCTGACTTAATCCAGCATAGGCATTGTTAATAAGCTGTCTGAGCCGTAGAGAAAGTATGTGGCTCAGGCAAGGTCACACAAAAATATCAATGGAAGTCTCACACAAGCTGGTGGCCGTGGGGCCCACTGCCAACAGCATGACGGATTCTATTAAAAAATGAATGAAATTTTCTTTACAGTGTTCCACTCGTACTTCAGATTGGATCAAACTACCTCCTAAACCTCTGTCTTCCCTGAATCAATGCTTGCTTTCCCAGATATCTCCTTTGGATTTTAGATGAGGGGTTTGGTTCCTGTCTGTGATATAAGGAGACATATAATTATGGAAGATATTTCACAATCTGCTCATTGTCCTCGTGTCCCACCTTAATTTTTTGCTACATCATAGCATCAACTGGGGTTCCCTTTTCCTTAAAATGCCTCAGTATAGTCCTCTAGCCTAGTATACCCTTCACCTGTCGCTCTGCCAGTCTGAAGTGTCTGCCACTAAGTCAGAATTGTAAACTCTTGGACCATGTGCAGAAAATTATTTAAGTCAAACCTTAGCTTCTGAAGAGAGAGACACCGAGGCCAGGCTAGGCAACAGAACTTAGTTCACATAGCTGGGCAACTGCACTGCTGGGATTTAAACCCACTTCTTTCTGCTTTGTTTGCTTTTACCCATGTCTATCTACCTGGAACGAGACCTGCCATGCATGCATGAGCCTTCTCTGATTTACTCTGCTTTTGTTGACATTAGTAAAAACTAAAAATTTATTTGTCATAGTTCTCTATGGAACCCCAGAACAAGGCAGTGTTCTTCCCAGTCTCTACATCTGGGTTGGCTCTTTCTTACTCCATCTACCAGAAGTAAGGGACTCTGTAAACTCAGTCATGGAAGCCAGACATCACAGAGTTAGATGTTTCATAAAGCTTCTTTAATATGGGCCTAGATGTTACTCATGAGCCCCATGATCTCACTGCCTCTTAAAGCCTCATCTCTTGTTGTATTATCATGCTAACAACATCTAAATTTTTGGACTCACTCAAACTATCAGTACCTTCTATGGTGCTTTGAATGAGAAAGACCCTTATAGACTCACATGTTTAAGATACTAGATCCCGATTTTTTGGGAAGTGTCTTAGTTTGGGTTTCTAGTGCTGTGACGAAACACCATGACCAAAGCTACTTGTGGAGAAAAGAATTTGTTCAGGTTACTTTTCCACAGCACTATTCAACACTGAAGGAAGTCAGGACAGAAACTCAAACAGGGCAGGAACCTGGAGGTAGGAGCTGATGCAGTGGCCACGGAAGGATACTGTTTACTGATTTGCTCTGTGGGTTGTTCAGTCTGCTTTCTTAGGATAGTACCTATCACAATGGGCTGGATCCTGCCCCGTCAATCACTGATTAAGAAAATTCCCTACAGTCTTGCTTGTGACCAAATCTTATAAAGGCATACTCTTATTTGGGGTTCCTTCATCTCAGAGGACTCTAGCTTGTGTTATGTTGACATAAAATTATCTATCATAGGGAGGATTAGGATGTTTGAACTTCATGGAGGAAGTGTGTCATGCCGGCAAGCATTGAAACTTCAAAAGTCCCCTTGGTATCCAGTGTACACTCTGCTTCCTGTCTGTGGATCCTGATGTGAAATTCCAGCTGTGCCATAGCCGTACCTGCCTGCCTGCTGCCAGGTTTCCAAATGTGATGGTGACGGACTCCCATCCCCCTGAATCTGTACAGCCTAGACAAACCCTTCCTCCTATAAGCCTTGGTCACAGTGTCTTATCACAACAAGAGAAAAGAAACTAATGCGTCCTCTAAAATGACCTTATGGCCAACAAGCTTCATGAATGGGCAGCTTTACCTACTAGGACCTTGTACTAAAGGACTCAAATGCCAGGCAGAGCCGTATTTGCTTGATAGCTGCCATGCAGAGAATATGGTGTCTGCATAGTTTCTGCAGAAAACTGATCAGGGATATCTGCAGTAGCCTGCAGGGTACCTGGCGTTCTCCTCAACTGTATATCACAGTCAGAAGACATCGGACTCCAGCCTCTGCAGTCCTTCAGTGTGGACCCACAGCAGGGATTCTCCAGGGAGCTCCAGCATTGGACCGAGGATGCATCATCACTTCCCCTTGTCCTGACACATCTGTCATCTTGGCCTGAGCAGCTACCGGGTGCTCTGCCTCTGTGCAAACAGTCATTGTGGTACTACTAAACTTCTTGTTGTGTAAGACAATATAATGATTGTAATTATATATTTATGTAATATATAACAAAGCTTGTGTATATATAAAGTGTGTGTGTATTCTGTTCTAAAGAACTCTAAAACATTTATTTTCCCATTTGAGTTCTTTTGAAATGAATGAGCCTATGTGTTCATGAAGAAAGAAGAGACCCAGCACAGCCTTTGACTTAAAATAAGCAGTTATCTCTCTTGGAAGGTGCTTCACCCTCCAATTCTACACTTTGTGGAGAAAGCTGTTCCCTTGCCTCACCATTAGAGTGGGTGCTGTGCGCTGACTGTCTGTGGCTCAGGCAAGGGACCAAGTGGCTGCCTGATCATACTGTAAGCAGTGGCTGCAGCTTTTCTCTGAGTTGAACTTTAGGCCTCTTCTAGCTACTTTCAGCCTAGTTCATTGAAATTTTGTGGTAATTTTTTAAAGCAAAATCCTAGTAAACTGCCAAGTGCCCTAAGTGACTGTCCAAATCATTTGAAATGAACCAATAACAGTTGTGTTTTAGCTTCCCTCAGAGATATTTCTAAGGACTATGACGTTGATGAGACATGATATAGAAGCATTGTGCTTACAGGATTAGCATGAACAAATATACTGAGGAGTCTCTTCTGTGCATCGTTTAAAACTTTTGTTATTATATGTTATCATGACATATGTGCATGAACCCAGGTGCGTGTGTGTATATATGACATATGTGCATGAACCCAGGTATGTGTGTGCGTATATGACAAATGTGTATGAGACCAGGCGTGTCTGTGTGTATATATGACATATGTGCATGAGCCCAGGTGTGTGTGTATATATGACATATGTGCATGAGCCCAGGTGTGTGTGTATATATGACATATGTGCATGAGCCCAGGTGTGTATGTATATATGACATATGTGCATGAACCCAGGTATGTGTGTGCGTATATGACAAATGTGTATGAGACCAGGCGTGTCTGTGTGTATATATGACATATGTGCATGAGCCCAAGCATGTGTGTATATATATGACATAATGCATAAGCCCAGGTGTATGTGTGTGTGTGTGTGTGTGTGTGTGTGTGTGTGTGTATGCTATATGTGCATGAGCCCAGGCATGTGTGTGTATGGAGGTTAGAGGACAGCTTGAGGGAGCTGTTTCTCTCCTTCCACAATGGAATCCAGGGAAACCAGACCATAGGGTTTAAATGGCAAATATCTTTACCCACCAAGTCACTTTGCCAGCCCTTGTACATCTTTTGATCATAAGCTTCTGGTTCAGTTTCAGAACCCTGAGACATCAAACATCTTATCATGATTGTAAGATCTGGGTGGGGGGACCGAGTTGTCCCCCAACAGGGTCCCTGTAGGAGTACCTCACCTTGGTTTGGCAGCAGAAGGAAGATTCTAGCAGCTGTGGATGATGCACCTAATGTATTGGCTCCTCTCTTCTGTCTCATGTCCCACTAGAACCTCTGGTCTAAAACAGGAACATCACAACCTGGCAGGACTGTGCCTTTACAAAGGACCCAGACTCTCTTTGAATGACACGTAGAAATGACAGTGATTGGCTCAGCTTCTACCATGTTAGAAAGAAATCTGTGATTCTCTTCTCTTTAAGAAGAACTGCAAGGTACGCATGCTAGAGGTGGGATGCTGGTGTGGATAACCTGTTGCTTCGCTTTCTCCAGGCATGCCTGGAGCAGCCACCTGAGCAGACACGAGATCTATCGGTCTGCTGACTTTCCTGGGACTGTCACCTTTTAATTAAACTCATAACCTTTCCCATTCAAAGGGAATTTCAGCTTTGAGATCCACGAGATAAGTAGATGTTGAGTCTCCTTGGCATCAGGATTCAGAGCCAATCGTGCTGTGTGCTGGGTTGGGAGAGTGGGTCTCTGGAGCTGTAGGGCAAAGGGGAAGTGGTTGAGGGAATGTGTGTGCTATTTACAATGCTGAGATTGAATTCTTCCTGGCTGGGGACTCATAACCCTATGGAGACAGATCAATGTTCAGAGCACAAGGCAAACTCACGCTGGGTCTGCGCACCAGCCGAGCCCCGCCCCTTGACTTTTGATAGTCAGTTGTTCAATAAATAATTACTGGGCCCCCTGCTGTACTCTACACTCTGGGCTAGAGATTTATTTATTGGTACTAAGTTCAAACTGTGCAGGGGCCACTGGATAGGCCTTCATTCATTTGCAAATACTTTCTGAAGTCCCATGATAGTAAGTATAATTATTGCCTCAAATATTGTAAGAACCAACAGCAAGACGGCACAGGCCATGTGCCTGCCACTCGATCCATGTGGTCACTGTCAAAATATTGTAACTCCGCAATAATGACAGTCACTACCCTGTCCTGAAAACTCATAGTTTAATCAAAGAGAAACTTTCCATGCTGAAGAGGTTATATTTGTATAATAATAATTTGTCTATAAGAAACAAATATGGCAAGGTGACAACCAAATTTAAAATACAGCAACTGATATCTTTCGCTTGTCACAACTTTTTGAGAGAAAAGCATATTATTATCTCAATATGATAGTTGGGAAACTAAAGGTTCAGAAACGAGGACAATTGTTATGATAATAGTAATGACACTGATCATGATAATAATACCTAGGTTCTGGTCTATTCTATGACATTCTCTTACCTGGTAATACAAAACCATGACATATTATTAGCCTATTTTGCAGATAAGAAAAGGAAACAAAGAGATCATATACCTTGAGAAGGGTCACAGCACTAACAACCTCGGAAGCCAGGGTTTGAGTCACACCTTCCCTTTTTTATCAAGAGGTTTCTCCAACATCTTTGCTTGCTGTGCTGATAGACTTAGAGTCACTATTTACCCACAGGTGCACCAGGTGAGTAGGTTACCTGTTGTATAGCCAGGTCTGCTCCAAAACAATAACCTAACTTCTAGGGAGGTCTTAAATATTACGTGCCACACATTTGCCCAATTTCTAGAGCTATGGGAGCAGCGAGTACTCTTCGCGGGCTGGGTTAGTGTAATAAAATAGTGGTGAGCAATGGCATCATGAGAAGGGACACAGGATTAGAGCCTAACAAAGTCAAGGGAGGACCATGACAGCATGAGGGGGAGATGGAAGTGGCAAGAACGAGGGTAGATCCTGCAGCAAACAGGCAGGATGGCTGGAGACAGCTGAATTGAGAGCTAATGGTCACATTAGGCATCCATGTCTCTGAATTTGAAGGCTAGAGGCAAGCCTGGAAGTGCACTGTGACCCACCAAAAGGATTGATAAGCAGCAAAGTGCCCAGACTCCTGTGTTTGTGCTCAGAACTTCTGGGCTTGTGACTTTAATCCTTGTAATTTCAAGGCAGTTTTAGTTGATTTTATTATTTATTCATTTAGTTAGGCTGGGATTTGAATGAAGAACTTTCACACATGCCAGACAAGCCTTCTGCCACATAACTATACATTCCTTGCCTTCAGGACTAACTGCAGCATGCAGTCGTGAAAGAAAAGTGGAAAGGAGGAGACAATGAAGCTTTCTTTGGGGTTCATCACTCTCATAGGGGGGAGGGGAAGAAATGCTAAACAGGGATTTTCACCTACATTCCACAGCAGGAACTCACAGACTGGTCTCTAGCTGCCAGGGAGTGTGGGAGATTAAACCAAATAGCTACTCCACTGCTGCGCTTCAGCATGCATGAAAGAATGAAAGAATGGATACTGAGTAGACAATTGGGACTAATTATACACAACTCTCATTTTGAGGATCTTTATTTTGTGTGTGTGTGTGTGTGTGTGTGTGTGTGTGTGTGTGTGTGTGTGTTACTGAGGATTGAACTTGGTTCTTGCACATACTTGATAAGCACATCTCTGCTGACATACATACTCAGTCCCATACCTGGAAAGTTCTAGATTTGTACCCATTCTCCCTTTCCTGGCTGCATGATCAGTCTGTGTTCTCATGTTTAAGAAATGAACTGAGATAAGAGCATGAGGCTCATATCTGAGACTTGGCATGTGCTTCTTGTTTTAAGGCAGGCCTTCATGTTCACATAGAACACAGCGCCTGAGTTCTAACATCCTTTGTCACTTCCTACTACGCGTTTGAGAACAGTGCCTGTGACTACTTGTGTTACTCGCAGGCCATGTACTTACTGACACTGAGGACAGAAGAGTTTTTCAAATAAGCTATCTCCTGAATTTTCCCGAGTCTTAGTTTATTTATTTGTCATATAAAATGATGATATTTACATTAAAGCCAGATGTGATCCCAATACTTAAGAGGTTGAGAAAGGAGAATTGTCATGACTCTGGGGATAACCTGGACTATATATTGATACCTTGCTTAAAAACAACTTCACATCATAGATGACTGAAATATAAAATAATCTCTCAGCTTTTGAGAAACATCTAGAAGCTTGCTATCAGATAGGCTATACATCCAATTCTGGGCCATGCATGAGCCTGTGATCTACAAACCAATTGAAGGTATGATTTTACAGATATGTGACCTAATATGTTTGAAAAAAAAAGCAAGCAAGAAAATGAAGCTAAGTTATCATCATGTGACTCCCTCTGGGGTGAGTAAGTCTTTTCCTGGATTTTATACACCGTTGCAACATGACAGATAGCAGTCTACTTTGAAAAAAATGGGGAAAACAACAGTTCCTTTTTTAATTTTCTTAGTGCAGATGTCTGTTTCCCTCACTTACTGCCTTTTCTTCCCAGAATCAATCACAGGTTATTTTGGTGTCTCTGTGCTTTGATGCTGAAATCACCACCCCAGATATAGATGCAAACACTCTCTTCTTTGTCAGAGGTACCTCCGGTGCTCTCACGGCTGCTTAGCCACTGCCAGTCTCTCATGTGCCTGTACAAACATCCAGTTTCTACCAAGGGGCCTGTCAGGTCCTGACTCAGGTCCCTTCTTTGGGGACAGGGTAGGGTGGGGTGAGGGCACTACTATCCTTGGTTTTGAAAGGAAATTTTACGTCGTCCTGTCATTGCCCACAGCACCAACACTCTGAGAAAGGGCACATTATTGGAGAAGGTGACATCATCCTGATCCTTTCCAAGGGTCCTCAGGATTCCCAGCAAGCTCTGCTGAGCCCCAGGGTTCAGTCTGATTTACCTTGTCAGCTCACTGAACTCAGGGGAGGCTCAAATCAGTCCTAATCCAAGCTTTTCCTGGTGGGAGAGAAACAATGTAGGCAATCAGAAACCAGATGCCAGAGAAACTCTTGCCCACACACGTGCAGATGCAAGGCTCTCCCTGACCGTCAAGCTTGTGCCAACTGCAGAGCTGTAGCCATTATTCCATGTTTGTCTATGTCTCCCCCTGAGCATCCCTAGTTCAACAGACACTGGCCTTGGCTGTAGATGTGGACAATAGAGATGGCAAATATGATCTGTCTTTTCTTCTGAGACTCACACTGTAGCATTGCAGCTCAGGAAACAGATACATACAATGATAAGCTTTTATAACCATACTAAAATGTGCATCACACACACATATAAATTTATATACACATGTATGTTTGTGTGTTTACATTAATAGTGCATGTGTTTCCCAACTGCATAGGAATACAAAGTTTGAGCTAAGGTTTTGATCAAGATAAAGTGGAAGAAGGAGCCAGTCTAACTGAGGTTCTTGACAAAGGCAAAGTGAGTACAGAATGGATAACAGAAGAAGGAAGTGATAAATATCAGCTACCTCCAGTTACAGAAATGAGGCTCTAAGTGTTATGATGATGCCTTCGCTAACCAGGGTACTGAACTCGCTAGTAAGATGAGACTCCTGTGTGAATCTGCAATATTGGCGAGTAATGAAGAGCTTCCTTTAGCTTGGCAAAGCACCTTCTTCTAACTTCTATGGTCACCAGAAGTTACACAAAACATACCTAAAGTCTTTGACATATGGACAAGAAGCAGACATAATTTCTGCTGCCTTGGAAATTGGTCACTGCCTTTCCCTCATCCTCTCCCTCATCCTGACAACTTTACTACCTACCATTCAGAATGGCTACAGTGAAAGAATGGGTAAGAGGAAAGAGCAAGGCTAAGGCCACAGTGGGGAAGCAGGTTCAGGAGGAGGGGCATCAGTGCTGCATTGTCAAGGGTGACCAGAATCAGGCACAGTCAGGAAGGAGAGCCAGGATTGATGGGTGGGAAAACACTGGAAAGAGTGATGGGATAGAGAGTACACGAAGAATCCATTCAAATCCTGGGGCTCTCAGTTGGAATTAGTGGTTAGGTTTCATGACATTTCCAGTGTATACCAATACACACATATATCATATACACACATATGTGTGTACACTGGAAATATATATGTCACACACAAATATATATGTCACATACACATATATCAATATGATTAAAATATGTAAAATGTGAACGTGTCAGTGCTTGGTAATGTTGATGTTCAAATAGACAAGTTTCTTATGAATCAACCCAGTTTATTTTCAAATTTCTTCCACTCAGTATACAGGATAATATATATTTTCTAAGTAAAGGAAAGTGGGCAAAGGATATAAACAGAGAGGTTGCCTGTGCTGTTTAGTTTTATGTCATCTTGGCACAACTTAGAGTATTTTAGAAGAAGAAACCTGAGCTTGGAAAATGCCCCCCCCCAGATTGGCCTGTGGGCAAGCCTGTGGTATGTTTTAATTGATGTTTGTTGTGAGAGGGCCCATCTCACTGTGGGTAGTGCCAGAGGTGGTCTTGGATGCTATAAGAAAGCAGACTGAGCAAGCCATGAAGGGGTAGCCAGTAAGTAGCATCCCTCTGTGACTTTTGTTTCAGTTCCTGCATCCAGGTTCCTGCCTTGGCTTAGCTCCATGGTAGATTTATAAGCTGTAAAGTAAAATAAACCATTTCCTCTCCAAGTTGCTTTTGGTCATGGAGTATTTTGCATCAGTACAATTTCTAACTAAAACACTAGCACAGAGGAAATTTAAATAGTTCTCAAAATACAAATCACACTGAATAAAGTTTATTGAAAATGTAAGAAAATGATGCTTATTATTTAAATAAACCTTGAGGAATAATTCATAAAGAATAAAATATATACACTTCAGTGCAAAGGTTAATTGCAATTGCACATTGAATGTTTCCATTGCTACAAGGACATCTCCTTGTGTTGTCTATAATTTCATGTCTATCCAAGAAACCACTGAACCACTTCCTGCTACTAAGACTATTTGTTTTCTCTAATTTTGATTAGATAGATTCAGACATCATAGAATTTTTGATGCCTGGATTTTTGTCTTTTCATGTCTTAGGTGCATCCAAGTACACATGTGAGATGATTGTTAATATCAAATGTATCACTATTTTCTATCTGTCTCATGACTCATTTTAACACCGAAGCTCAATAGCTACTCTGCAAGGCTTGCACGTCTCCTTCACAGATGTATTCTAATGTCTCTTAGATACACATTTGGTAGTACAATCAAAGGGTTACCTGTTAAGTGAACTGTGGACAGTTTCCCAAGGTTGCCACCCCAAAAAGGACAGAGTTGAAGTTGCCCGGTGTCCATGCTGAAGACTGGAAAGGATGGTCTTTTCAATGTCAGCCGCCTCTCAAGTCCATTACATCTCACTTAGCATATTGAAATTCACACAGATATGATTTGTTTTTCTGTGTTGTTTGTACAGTTTGTAGTTATAACTCTCTACATCCCCATTACTGATAAAATATATTTTCTTTCTTTTTCCCACACAATTGCTTACTCATTTGCATTTTTCTGTGTGTTTCCTTCCTTTCTTTTCTATTGATTTCTCATTTTCTTTTTTTTCTTTTTTCTTCCACCATACCTTAGGTAACATATTTTTTTTCTTAGTGTTTAAAAATTTAATGTCATAAATTTCTCACTATTCCCTTTGTCAGTTGTAGCCTATACATTTTCATATTTCTGAACATCTTTATCCTTTACTTTCTCATACCTTTTTTGCTTTCTGTTCATACCTATGAACCATTTAGAAGAACACAATTTACTTCCAAAATTTAAAAAATTTTGAAGATGAATTTGTCATTGATTTGTAGTTAAACTTTGTGTTTAGAGAACATACTCCGTAAAATTCAAAACCTTTCAATATTATTAAAACTTGCCCCATGTATGTCTTACACATAGTTTAAATAAGTTTGTTTTCCCTTGTTGTTTCATGGAGAATTCCATAATTCTCTGAGATTAGCACATTACTTTCCAAGTGCATTACCCTTATACTGATCACCTAATTATTCTCCCTAATACTGAGAAGAGCATTGAGGGGAACATGGAGAGGACCATGGAGAGGACTATGGGGAGGACCATGGAGAGGACTATGGGGAGGACCAAGGACTATGGGGAGAACCATGGAGAGGACCATGGAGAGGACCATGGAGAGGACCATGGAGAAGACCATGGTGAGGATCATGGTGAGTGCCATGGAGAGGACCATGGAGAAGACCATGGTGAGGATCATGGTGAGTGCCATGGAGAAGAGTATGGAAAGGGTCATGACGAGGACTATGGAGAGGAGCATGGTGAGGACCATGGAGAGGAACATGCAGGGGAGCACTACAGTGGTCAGAGTTGATTGTTGATCTGTCTTCCAGTGTAGCTGGGCCCTAATGTCTTCCTTGGGGGAGGGGGTAAAAGGGCACGATGTCAACAAACACAGACACTGGGAGTCTGGTGAAAGGGATAGGGAAGACTCATATATTTAATAACAGAGAAAAACTTATATAACCTTCCAACACCCAGGTATCCCAATCTGTTGACACCAGGTGATCACCTCTCATTGGCTAGGCAAGATCAGGACTTCTGACAACACTAGGCAGACTCCAGGTTGGCTCCTCTTGGCCTGGTAGGTCTTAACTTCCAACATATCCACCCTTTTATATTTATTACTTGGGTGCTCAGTGGGAACCAGAGTTCTTTGCTCAGGCCTTGTTGACCCTGCCTCTGGAGGACTTAGCAACAGAACAAGCTTTGTCCTGCAGAACAAGTTCTGGCCTGCCATTGACTACCAACCTTTGAAGAGCATTCACTCCTGGAGAGCTGCCAGGGTTGGGGGACTAGGCAGTAGCTTTCTGAATTACAGATAGCAATAGTGAGGCATGCATAACCCCCTGCAGAGGATTGCAAGAAGGATGCCTAAGAGTCATTAACACCTGAAGAGTAGTCACCTTAGTTGCTGTCCACTGGTGTTGGATCTGCTACAGGAGACATTAAAGAGGATAAGGATTAACAATACCACCCTGTCAATAAATGCATATGTGAGCATCAAGGAGGGGTCAAATAGCCTTTTTATATTATAACAAATTAATTCAAAAAATGCAGAGTCAAAGGCCATAACTTCTGCTGTTAATAAATCAATTTGTTTGGGGGGTACATTGAGGGCAAGAAAGGGAAGTATATACATTATTCATCCTGGGTTATTCCCTCCTTGGTGGGAGGAAGCTGATTCATGGCTGGGCATACATCTCTTACCGGGACCCATATTGAGCTTGTGGCAGTCCGAGGAAAAACACAACCATACCCTCTCCCATGGGTTAGCAGGGAGAGATGTTCAATGCTTGTAAGTTGGCCTAAGACCCTTGTCATCAAAACTGATAAAGTCCACATGGAAAAGGACCTCTGTTAAGGTCAGATGAGGATCTCTCCTAGCCTCTGGTGGGAAGGTCCTGGACAACAGCTCTGTAAGAGCTCTGATGGTCCTCTCCACAATGGCTTGTCCCTGTGGATTGCAGGCAATGCAATCCCTTCCAAGATCTCTAAAAGTCATTGAACTCTTGAGAGGCATAGGCAGGGCCATTATCAGTCGTAAGTTTTCAAGGTACCCCCATAACTACCATGGTCAACTTAAGGGCCTTTGACTTAAGGGCCATTGACAGCTTTCTCTTGAGAAAGGATGAGGGCATAAACAAAGGGGAATAGGTACCTATTATCACATGGACATGTTTAAGATTGCAAAAGATGGCGTAGTGCGTATGTGCTGGATGAAGTTGTAGTGGTGGCTGAGGAGCTAGATGGCAAGGGGCTATTATTCTCACTTTTAGGTGTGGCCAGGAGTAGCAAGGGAAGAAGAGTTGACAGGTGGACTCAGCATCCCAACAGCATGCTACACTCTGGGGCAAACGACAGAGCTGTGGAGGCTGGGGGTGCTGACAGATCGCTCAACCTAAGGGACTCTAGGGAACTTTGTGCCAGTGAGTGATGTTGCAGATGAAGCAGGGGCCAGCTCCAGGAAGGCAGCTGTAGGTTTGGAGTCTGAGGAGGTGCTGGCCAATGGTCCTGTCAGTGATGAGACAAGGGGGATCTGGAGGTTGGATATTTTCGGAGGTGAAGAGGTTGTAGAAGTTGCTGCTATAGCAGGTTCTGAGAATGGTGGGAATGGAGACTCCTGCATCTTCTTCAAGCTCCCCAACAGTGGGTTAGAGCTAGGAGCTGGGAGGGAGGCCAGTGAGGCAGCAGACCCCACAGCAGGCAGGGTGAACATGAAAGGATTATTGGCGGCAGGTGGGGTTTCAGTGGCTAAGGTGGAGGCATCATTTGTCTTGTCCTCTATGACCTTGTTAAACCACTGCAGTGAGACTTTCCTCTCCATGTCCAGGTGTTCTGCAGTGATGGAATAGCCAAGCTCAGGGGATGGAGACAGGGTGAGCTGGTCCCCTTGCTGAGAGGGCAGTGACTGAATTTTGTGTTTATATTGCCCAGAGCTGCCAGGCATGGGTTGGGAAGTCCACGAGTTCTTCTGCTTCTCATTCGCTGTACCTGTAACCTTTTCTCTTGGGGACTCTGTCTATTACTAAGGGAATTGAATAACTGGAAGGGTGACAAGGCTCCCCTCTCTTGTTTTCTTGGCTGGGTTCTCTGGTGTCTGGGAGCAGGAGAAATGGGGGTAAAATGGGGCCACTCCTCTTACACGGCAGAGTGCTCCATGGGTGGGGCTGTGGGAGCTGGTGATGACATTGCAGGTGGAGCTGGGGATACCTCCTGTGCATGTACCCATCAGGGAGCTCACAGAGGACGTACAAGATCGTTTGTCCGAGTGGTCATCTGAGCTCTGGGAAGCCAGACTTCTCTTCAGGGAGCCAGGCTTAGGCACAAAGGCGTCGGGGGTTGTTGACCACAAGAGGCTCTAAGGCTGAATGCCCCCTCTCATTGCTCTCGTGGTGTCTTCTCTTGTTTTTCTGGCCATTGAGCAGTAGCTGGTCTTCTTTCTCCACTGTCCTTTTCTTCTTTTCTTTAAGGGCGCTCAGCAAGTCTCCTTCACAAGGGTTTGGGGCATTACTTGAAGGTGAAGACAGTGTTGTGTTGTATATCTACTCTGGCAATGGTGAGTGAAGTAACTTGCTGTCTGGAGGGACAATCCTCACAGTCACTGGGCTACACAACATTCTTGAGTTCCGTGCAGACAGCACTGCCTTCTTGTGACCACTATTCCAGCACACTGTTGCAGGGCCCCAAGTGAGGAATACTGGGTCTGCTGAATGGGATACTGTCTTTGGGGTGTTATAACAAACTGACTGAATAAAGACCCACACTCTCAGTGGGGTAGCCTCTTGGGAGGGTAGTAAAAGTGGGGTGGGGAGCACAGGATAGACTTGATAGACTCCCTGGGCCACTGACACAGGCAGTGGGGAGAATAAGTGTGGGTGGTGGCCTGTCCTGTCCCTAGAGTCCCACTCTAGGGTAGGCTGGAGTAGGGTCAGGCTTGCCCAGGGAGCTGCCCATGAGTAGGAGCTCAGTGGGATCCAGGCCTCCAAGCATGGATCACAGAGTCTACTGTTGACTGCTGACTTAGCCATAGCCTGCAAAACAGTGAGTGTGGCCCATGGATGGTGGTGCAAGGCCATGTACAAATGATAGCAGGTCCTGCAGGCCATGGAGTTCATTACTCATGGTCCACCAGGCTGCGCTCATCCTGCTCCCCTGCCAGCCAGGCCATGAGCTTGAGGCTGAGCAGTGCTAGGCCAAGTACCACGGTACCCACTGGTCATGGGCCTGGCCTGGTCCTCCCAATAGGGGCCACACCTTGACTTCACCAGCCACACTAAGAGTACCGGCCAGTGGAGATATAGCTTCCCGAGTTGGGAGTGGAGCTGACTGGAAAGCAGTGCAGGCAGTCTTAACTGTACCACACGCTCCACAACAGGCCTCTCAGGGCCTGAACTGCCTTGCCTTCATTGGGCTTAGAGAGATCCAACATGAAAGGGGTGAAGATGAGGTTACCCATTTTGTAGAGGGAAACAACAGTCAACAGGGGTGGAAATTGTGTAACAGAAATAGATGCCTTCCTAGCAGGGTGGGCAGATAAACCTGACAGACAACACAGAAGAAAAAAAGGATGGGAATCCGGACATTTACCTGCCAAAGAGACTAAGGGGGTCTTTTCACAGAAAAGACACTATATTGGGGGCCCTGTCTAGCACTGTGGGTGAGGGGTGGGAGATGATTAGAAACTGTTCCAGGCAAAATGCAAAAATTACAGCTGCAATGCACAAAAGACTCTGGCTAGGTCATCCCTTGCCCCGGTGAATAAGGGGTGGGGCCAGTTCTCTGGCTTTCACAACCCCAGGGTCTGCTCTCTCACACCCACACTTCCAGGGCCAGCTCTACTGCGTTGTCCAGGTGAGGTGTAGTGGAGGATCCACTCTCTAGAATCCTGCATCTATGAGGGCCAGAGACTGCTCTCCTGCTCTTATGACATCAGGACCAGCTCTCCCACCTGCTTCAGGCATTGGAGGGGGGCATCTCTCCCATGCTGCCACAAGACAGATGAGTAATGGGGACAGCGCTCTCCCATGTTCCTAACTTTGGGGCTGGCTCACCATACCTCTGCCAACAGGAAAGCTCTACTGTACTGCCCATAAGTGAGGTGCAGGGCCTTCTTTCCTGAGTGCTTCAGCTGGTAAGGAGGAGGGTCAACTCTCTCACCCATCAAAGGTGACAGGAGCAAGGGGGCATCTTCCCCATACCCTTACCACCACTTGGCATGAGAGGGGGTGTGTCAGCTTTCCCACTCTCACACACCCAGGGCTTCCTCACCTGTGGCTCTGTCAACAGGGTCAGCTCTGCTATGCAGCCAAGGCAAGGAACAGTAACCCCTCTCCCGAGTGCTACAGATGGTAAGGGGAAGGTCAGTTCCCTTATCTGTTGCAAACAAGTGAGGGGTAAAAAACAAGAGGGGGGGCATCTCGCCCCAGCCCATACTGCTCTGCATGACAGATGAGGAGTGGAAACAGCCTTTCCATCACAACTTTGGGGATGATTCATCCACATGTCTGCCAACAGAGTTGGCTCTATTATGCTGCCCAGGCAAGGTGAGGGTCTGTTCTCCCAAGTGTTGCAGCATGTTGGGGGTGGGCAGGAGCAGCTCTCCTGTTTTTATTACCTCAGGGCCAGCTCTCCCTCCTGACTTCAGGCATTAGTGGAGGTGGAAGGTATTTTCTCCCCATGACATCATATGTCAGATGAGGGGTGGTGATGTAGGATTCCCCTCTGTATGCTATGAATATATTTTGTTACCATTGGTTATTAAAGAAGCTGTTTCAGGGAATGGTTTAGTAAAGTCAGGCAGGAAATCTGAACAGAGATATGGAAAGAAAGTAGGTGGAGTCAGAGAGATGCCATGTAGCTGCCGAAGGAGAAAGATGTCAGACACCGGTAGGCCACAACTTCACGGGGGTGATACATAGATGAATAGAAATGGGTTAATGTAAGATGTAAGAGTTAGCAAGAAATATGCCTAAATATTGGCCAAACAGTGTTGTAATTAATATAGTTTCTGCACTATTATTCATGTCTGGGCAGTCAGGAAGCAAACAAGCAGTCTCAGTCTACAAAATGGCACCCAACATGGGGAAACTACATCCACATAAAAACTGAGAGAGATTGGAAAGGAATTCTAGACACAAAAGAACAGTTAAGCATAGTTTCTTGGTAGCCACATTTTTTCAGATAGACTCTGTTTGCTAGAGACAAGCAGAGGCACAACTTCTTTAAGAGAATTCTTCTTTACCCAGTGTTATGCGCAAAAAAAATTGTATGGCTTCTTTAAGATCCAACTTTCTGGTTCATGCTGGCAGAATGAGCTCTGGTTCTTTAGGGAGGTCCTGCACTTAAATGGTGTCTTTGTGCAGCATGTTACAAATTGCTTAATGGAGTGACATCGACCCTCTGAGTCCCTGGAGCTGGGGCAGTGTACATGGTTCACAGAGATGGAGAATATCTTCTTCCATGTTGGACTGGGCAGAACAAACAGGCAGGACCATGGAGTTGGTCATATCCATGCCTGCTTAGCATTTAAAAAGTGTTCCTGGTCAGAAAATGATTATAGATAAACAATAAAGACAGATTCAGATAAAAAGACCTCTAGTTTTGTCACAATTAGATAAATGTACATAGGCTTGGGAGAGAGAAGAAAAACGGTATAGAAAGTTAAAAAATAAAACTAAGTCTTTTAAGAAATTGTAAAAATAATATAAAAGAGTACAGACAGACGTAGATTAAAGGAGTACAAGTAATTTTTAAAAACCACATAAAGATGGAAAATGCACAAAGAGTCTGGATTATGTATACTATTGTGTTTTCTTTAAAACATATTGTTTTTAAAGGTTTCTTGATTTCAAAATTTGAGCCTAAGGACATGTTGCTTGGGAAAAGCTGTTCTGCTTTGTTTCCACAGAAAATGAGAACCTGTGGATTCCTTCCAGGCTAATATGGTTTGATCAAACAAGACCCCCTGAAGTGATTACCTGGGTGATCCAACATCCACAACAGCTTCAGGACTGATGGTTGAAATTGACTAACCACACAGAATACCCCTTGAAAGACCTGATTAATAGTGCCCCAAATCAGCAGGAAGTAATCTAGAAACCTATGCCCAAATTACCAAATATTGTTTATAAATTATTGTTTATTATTAAAGGGGGTTGATTGTGAGTGATTAATGTTCACAGTCAATTTCTACAAAAAATAAGGAGGATATGATATAGAGATAAATACTTTGCTTTGGTATGGATCTTGGTCTACTGATACAAATTTAAGGTTGATGTTATTACACTGTACATATATATGTATATATATATATATATATATATATATATATTGCTGCTCTTGTTTAAGGTACTGTGTTTGTGCAATTCATTTACAAATGTATAGTTTAGAAATGCAGATTAATAAAAAGTCATCTATAATAGTCAAACTTGTTGTCACATTAGTTAAGTTTTCTAGATGTATAGAGATATATTTCAGATAGGTAGGTATTCTTCAGACCTTTCAAAGACCTACAGAATTTGGCCTTTAAAATGTTATAAGAACTTAGACTTTTCTAAACAGTGAGATATGTCTGCTTCTTTCAGCATCAATTACCTCAAGAAGATGATGGGCATTGAAGAGGCTCTTTATGGAGTTTGTTATCCATTTGAGTAAGAAACTGCTCTTGCCTGGACTGCTTGATGGTATTCTATATAAACTGGAATTGCAGAACCCACAGAAAATGACTGCTGAACCTGCCTAAAGGTGAGACAGTCCTTCAGGGTTCCTGCTTCATGAAAGAGTCTTCCTGAAATTCTACATAATTCAGAAGAAAGTGATGGACAAACTATCAATAGAGGTAACACAGTCTTTCAAATTTTCTGCTTCATAGAAAAATTTCCTGGATACTATGGGCCCATAGGCTGAAGATTAATACCCAAATGTTAAAGAAAAAGTTTGGGTGACTGTCCATGCAGCAAAATGTCTCTATCAACTCTAGAGTTTTGGAAGTTGCTTACAAGGCACTTCCTGTTAACGTAGGTAATATTAGATCCTTCTGGAGTCTTTGATAGAATTAAAGAATAAATAGTTATAATTATAGTTTTCATTAGTTATGATAAAAGATAAATATAAATATTGTAATTGTAATTCCTGTTTGATACCTGTTTTGTATACATAATTTTACTATGTTAAAGTTAAAAAAAAAAACCTTTCTTTTTATTTAGACAGGAAAGGGGAGATAATGTGGGATTCCCCTCTGTATGCTATGAATATGTTTTATTATCATTGGTTATTAAAGATGCTGCTTTGGTCAATGACCTAATAGAGTAAAGCCAGGCAAGAAATCTGTACAGAGATATAGAGAGTTAGTAGGCAGGGTCAAAGAGGTGCCATGTAGCTGCCAAAGGAGAAAGATGCCTGCTGCCAGCCAGAACCTTACTGGTAAGTCACAGCCTCATGACAATACACAGATTAATAAAAAGGGTTCATTTGAGATATAAGAGTTAGTTAGAAATATGCCTAAGCTATCTGACAATGTTGTAATTAATATGGTTTCTGTGTTATTATTTGTATCCAGGCAACTGGAAAATGAATGAGCAATCTCCATGTACAGGGTGTGTCTAGGTCTCCCATGTTCATTCTCTCAGGGTTGGCTCATCTGTTCCTCATCACCCTTCTGTGCTGCCCTAATGAGGAACAGGGATCCCTTTTCTGAGCATTGTAGCAGGTAAAGGGGCCAGTCAGCCTTCTTGCCAGCTGGAGGTAGTAGGGGCAAAGAGGGTGAGCATCTTTACTTCACTCCTACTACCACACAGCAGACAAGGGAGGTGGTACCAGCTGTGCCCCTCTCACATCTCAGGGCTGGCTCACCTATGCCATTGTCTACAGGGTCATCTCTATTGCGTTGCCCCTATGAGTCTCAGGGCCCATTCTTGCAAGTGCCCTGGTGAAGGGTTGGGTCTGGCCCCCTACTTGCTACAGACGCTGAGGGGGGAGGGCAGGAGGAAATCTTTCCTTCACTCATGCTACCACTTGGTATACGAAGTGGTGTAACTTGCTCTCCCATTGTTACACCCTTAGGGCCAGTTTGTCCATGCCCCTGTGATTAGGATAAGCTCCATTGTGCTGCCAAAGTGAGGTGTAGGATCTTCTCTCCTGAGTGCTTCAGCCAGTAAGGGACAGGACTAGAACTTCCCAGTCTTACAGCCAATGAGAGGTGAGGTGAACTCTGTGCAACCCTATCCTCTCTGTCTTTGGTGGTATCAGGAGCCCCATCCACAGAGATCATGACTGCATCAGAGCCTGCACCCAGACATAGGTCCCAGCAGCAACCCAGACCCAGACATCACTATGGCCCTGGGTGGCAACGAAGCCACCTACCTCAGCCCATTCCTCACCTCTTTCACCTCTTCAGATATACCTCTGTACACATGACAGGAACCATTCTCTCTCTCTCTCTCTCTCTCTCTCTCTCTCTCTCTCTCTCTCTCTCTCTCTCTCTCTCATCACTCCATTTATTTACTGACCATAATAGCACTCATGGGTCTGGTGTCACAAGGGTCAGGAGGTGGGCCATTGTTTTCTTCTTGGAGTCCGAGGAGGACCACCCTAGGCCTGTGGGGGGGGTTCTCCTTGTGCTGCTTAGACCATATTTTCTCATCACAAAGATCATAGTAGTGTCCAACCACCTAACACCATGGGCAGCCTCCTGGCTGGTGCAGAGGAAGAATTACTGGAGTCCTCTTCTGAGCCTGAGCTAGAAAGCCTGGGCTGCAATCCATTCTATCTTGTTGCTCTCAATGTTCTTTCCAGCTCCTCAGTGCAGGGCATTTGCATGCCCTTTTTATTCCTACTTTGTTGCAATCAACTATATCATATCTGTGCCTTTGAAATGCTGTCCTTCTAAGAATCTTCTGGTTAGACCTATTATTTCAGGTGAGAAGTTGGTCATTAATCACAGGGCTCCTTACCTGGAGACAATCTACCAGGTTCCTCTGGCTTACCCAAGTCTTCTCTATGGCCTTGACTTTCAGCAGCTGTGATGGTCACGCTGGGATTTTCTTAAAGGTTGTACAGCTTGGGTCTTTGCTATTTTTATTTTTCTTCCTCATTCTTCCTCATTGTTCTCTCAGAACTTGTCCCAGTCTCTTCATCTTTGTCTCTATTTCTATGTATCTCTAAATCTCTTTCCTCCCTCCTCTTTCCTCCTTGTTTTCCCCTCTCTTTCATCTCAAATTTATTATCTATTATCTTTATTTAATAATTCTTCCTTAAGGTTCTTCCAACATTTTGTTGATCCCCTTAATGACTTTTTTTTATTTTGTTTATTATACTTTCAACTTTTGAGTCTTTCCATTCGACTTTCTGTTGCTTCCTTTCTATACTTTTTGTGTATCTGCTAAAGTTTCCTATCTGATCTTCGGTTGTTGACACAGTTTTCTTTAACCATGATCACATTCTAAAGCCATCTTTGAAGTCTTTGCTAAACATAAACTTTGAGCCCACGCTCACTCAGATTAACTATTAATTGATAATTTTTCTGCATATTGCACTTTTGTTCCCATTTCTTGTGTGACTGGTCTGGTCATTTTTTTAATGAAGAAAATATTCAATAACTCTGGATTCTCCTGTCTTCTTTCTGTAAGTGTTATTAGTGCCACTATTGTTGTTGTTGATGATGATGATAATTAATTTGCCTGAACTCAAACTAGAGATTCTATCATATATGCAGTCATTCATATCTTGGATTCACTTTAATTCTCTTTAAAAAGATATTCAAGACCCAGAACACATTTCAGTTTATATTATATAGGAACAAAAATTACACTAGGCTAAGTATAATGTAATGCCATTTAGTGAATTTGAAATAAAAGAATAAATTTTCTCTGAATTCATCATTAGAATCAATTGTAAATCACTCAAACAAATTAAGTGTATTCATTTATTTTTGTGTTTTTACTAGCATACATATATTTCATTATATGGAATTTTCAAGCAAAATTTGTTTTGTTTTTTTCTTCCTCTCTCTCTCTCTCTCTCTCTCTCTCTCTCTCTGACTACTCCTTGCACCCTCCCAACCATCCCCTAACCTCCTCACCTTTCAATCTCATGTCCCATTGCTGTCCCTCTGTGACTCTTTCCTTGCCAAGAGTGCTTAGAAACCAGCCGATGATCTTTGGAGAAACCACTCTGAGCAAACAATGTGTTACCGGGAATGGGGTAGTCAAAGGTCACCCCCACACAAGTGTCACAGGAAATTATACTTCTCTTCTTTGAGGCAGACCTCCCTGCCTCTGGTGTGAGCCTCCACAATCAGGACACAATTTCAATAGAGCCCACACTTGCAGCTGGACTCAGCCATGTCAGACCTACTTCGAAAGTCCCACATCTTTAAAGGTCCCACTGAGTCTAACCCTCACCTCCAACTCTACACTCTGTCCTTGGCAAGCCACATGACTGCATTTCCCAGTATCTCTAGGCAAAATCTCATTGGTATGCTACTCTATCCTGAAGCTAGAACTTTCTTTTCCCAAATAATCTCCATGTTTGCGTTTAAATTTAATGTAAAGTGGTTCAATTTATTCTTTTTTCATTACTATAGTGTAAAAGGAAAGCACATTGAGTAGAAACTGTATCTTAACTTTTGGTTGAACAATATTCCATAGAGAACCTTTTTGGCATGTTAGTGACACAAGTCGCAGTTCCCAGACATCTCCATCAGGGAAAATAGGCACAGCTCTGCAGAGGCCTGTGTGACTGAGCTGGTCAGAGGGTAACTGCATTGCATGTGTTTCTACTTTGCTTGCAATGAGTTGATCAGGATGTAACCCATTAAGGACACAAACTATCCTTTACAACTCTTTCTATGCCAACACTATCAAATCTCTGCTTACACAAACTTCTCTTTCTCCTGGTCAGGGCACCTATTTTCCTGATTCTCGGCCTGTTTGGTAATTTTTTTTCTTGGTCACAGAATCCTATACACAGCCTTTTATTGAAAGTCTGGAACTTTGGGGTTATTTGTTTTACTTCAAGTGATGCTAGCAGGCAATTCAGTTGCTGCTGGGATCGTTTTCTCCCTTCAAGGTTTGTTTTAACACCTTGCTAACACAGGATGAGGGTCAACTCTACTGTGGGCATAGTTCATTCTGATCACTTAATTCTTCCCTCTCCTACAGTGTCACTGTTTTAGGGAGACTGTGAGTGTTTCTCCACCATGATGAGACAGAGACTCAAATGTCTCTGTCTGGTATTACATCTGAGACTTGGTTAGATTTGCAGCCCACACTCAGTCCATTTGTGTGGATCCTAGCATTCAGCCAAGGTGGCTGCCCATGTAGAACTGCAGAACCCTTGGCTCTTTCTCTGCTTTGTCATATAACTTCAACGTTGCAGACTTCCTGAAAGCTAAGTCCCTTACTCAGGTAAGTGTAATCCTAGGGGTGTGTGTGTGTGTGTGTGTGTGTGTGTGTGTGTAGAGAATGAGGTTTGAATGAATGACAATGTCCCCAAGAGGCTCAGATATTTGACTACTTGGCCCCCAGTTGACAGTGCTGTTTGTGGAGGTTTAGGAGCTATGGCCTTGCTGGAGGGAGTTTCTCATTGGTATAAACTTTGAGAGTAAAGAGACTGCCCACTTCCAATTTGCTCTTTCTGTTTGTGCTTGTGCTGGAAGATGACAGCTCTCAGCTTCCTGCTCCTCTCTGCCTGCTGCTAGCATGACTCCCTGCCATCATCATGGCAGGAACTCATCTCCCTGGAAATATAAGCCCAAATATTCTCTTCCTTCTGTAACTTACCTTGATCATGGTGCTTTATCATAGCATCAGAAAAGCAACTAATGACACACATGTATATATGTAAATTAAGCTTATACACACTACAGTACATATGTATATACATTATTTGAATATATAGTCTTATATACACATATATGTATGTATGTATGTATGTATCAATTTCTATAAACTAAGGGATTGAATGGTAAAAGCAGGTACCATACTGTGAGTAAATCATATTGCCACTTACGATGCATATTCTAGTACTAAGAAATAGCAGTGCTCAGAATTAGCCATTAGGGCAAGTAATCTGTGACCCAATACTTTCCTGAAATAAAGAAAAAAAACCTTGTTACTACTGTGTGTGATTAGTTTTTTCTTATAAATTAAGTGCGTGTGTGTGTGTACGTGTGTATGACAAAACCCATTTGATGATTTTCTGAGGATAACCTAGAGAAGGCAGGGCTACTTTCTAAGCATGACACTTGTTTCAAAACTTAGTAAGAGATGAACACGCTACAGAGTCGGCAGCTGCTTTGAGCTGCTTCCTGTAAACACAAGATCAGAGTCAGTGTGAGGAGTGCGTCCAGCCACAGTCTGGATGCCCAGGAGAATTCCTGCTTTAAAGGATACAGGCATCGAGAACAAGAAGAAAGATATGCCAACAAAGATGGCTTTGTCTGAAATGTACGACTGCAGGGTACTCACAGGAAATTCAGATGAAATAGGTAGAAAATTAGAAATTTGGATACGGAGCCCGGGAAAGCAGCAGAGAATATAAATCTTCAATTTTACAGCTAACTGAGCTCAATGATAGTTGACGAGAAAAGGAGGGAAATGCTCCCCAGTGGGTGTGGGAAGTGAGTATCTTGGAGGCCTGAGGACAGCTCTGGGCCCATAACATGTAAATAGAAGAGGAACAGGATGATCACTCATGAAAATAGCAAGGAAATAACCTGATTTGGGGAAGAGGGAAAGTGAGTGTGGGTGTGTCATGGGAAGTGAAAAGCCTATTTGCTTTTTAATCTCCTTCCGGCTTGGCTGGTATGAAAATTCCACGGAAGTGAGAGATGTGAACGGTGACTCAGTGATTCAGGGCTCACTCACCAGGGCTGAGTAGCTCACTCCAGCTCCACTGTGGGGATTGTAGGGAAGGCTTCGAGTTTTAGAACCAAAGCAATCTAGTGGGCATGGTGATGTCTGCCTGCAATCCCGGCACTTGGATCCAGGAAGCTCAGCCTATGTATGCTACATGTAATGGTCTCAACACAAATCTAAACAGTACGGAGTACAGAGACACTCAGTGGAGGCCAGATGCCCAGAGACTGAGGAGCTCTGTAGGATCTGGTCCTTGACACTCTTCTCTACCAGGATTCAAACTTACCATCTCGAATCAGGCAGCGTCTCCTCTCCTCCAATGATGCTCTTCTTCTGTCTTGTCTTTCCCACTGAAAGATGCTCCCCTGTCCCTTTCTTCACACCCCAATTTTTGGATGGGACCTACAGTCCGCATTTAAGGAGTGAGCAGTTATGCTAGCTCAGACATCTCAGGAGTGGAAAATATACATAATTTATCTGAAATTCCTTCATAAGAAGAGGTTTGCACTTTACCACTGACTTGTTAATTTATTTGGTCATGTGTTTATGTCAATGCACACTATGAAAGTTTATTTTATATTTTTATTATAATCTAATATTACTTTATTTATTTTCTGTCTTTAAACTATCCCCTTTCACTCACTGGAGAGTTTTCAGTTAGTTCTTGGGCTCCAAGTTAGTTCAGAGATTTATGTTTTGCAAATTGTTGCTTTCTGATATTATAAGATGGTCCAAGCTTGCGTTATATCAATACCATATTGATCTTGTTTCCTGATGTTTCCAACTTTACAGCCACACGGAGCAGTCAAAGTTTCCTTCTTTTTTTGATCTGTAAATTTCCACTCCCTAAGAGAAATGGCACCATTTTCAGCCACTGTCATCCATTTCCTGCACTCACACATGTCCGTGTTCCACAGGAAGTGGACATCCATGTCCCTGGGCAAAGCACCTCCAGGAAGTGACTGCAGCCCCTCGCCTGCCATATCAGCACTCTGCCATCTCAAACATACGTCAGTTGACAGATTTTCTTTCTCTTTTCGTAATAGTAACTTTTGAGTTTAAAATTGTTTTTCATGATATGTACTTAAGACTTATGAAATGTTACTTTGCTGGGCACGTGTATAATGACAGGATCACTATGTCTCAGGTAAATCAACAATCCCAACAACATATCGTTATCTCAAAATCTTGTCTTTCAGTAGATTTCTAGTTTGCAGACCAATATGGGCTATGCGCCTCATGCTGTGGCTGCATCATGAGAGTCCTTCCTACTATACGTCATGCGTGTGTCTCCTGACCTGCCTCCCCAATATCCCCCCTGACCTGTCTCCCCAATATCCACCCTGGTAACTTTTGTTTGGCTTCTGCCTGGATGCTGCTCTCAATTTTTTCTTTTCTATTTTTTTTTTTTTTAGATTAAAATGTTACAACACTTCTCCCTTCTCTTTCCTCCCTACTAATTGTCCCATTTATTCCACGATGCTCTCCTTAGAATGCATGGTCTCTTTTTCCATTATTTGTTATTGGATTCATATTTGTTTTTGCATGTGCATAGATACTAAATAGAACCCTCTCAGTCTGAGCAATGTCCTCGTCTGGATGTTTCCGGGGCCAACCATTTGGCACTGGGTAACCAACTGCAGCGCTGTGCTATGGGTAACCCTGCCTCTGCCACTCCCAGCTTTCCTTAGGCACCTGTAGTTTTTGAGGCCTTGTGGACTTTTCTCTATTCATTTTGGAATCATTCTTGTTGAGCTCATGTGTGTAGTTATGTTGATGAGATTTTATAGGTGAAGCTTCTGACATTCCAAAGAGACACAATCTCACAGCCAACTCTCCGATCCTTTGGCTCTTGTAATCTTTCTGCCACCTCTCCTGCAATGCTTCCTAAAATGCAAACATGTCTTGTAATTGTATTCACATCTCTTCATTTTGATTGGCTGTGGTTTCCTATAGCAATTGCTGTCTGTTACAAAGAGAAATTTCCTCCATGAGGGGTAAAGACCACACTTATCTGTGGGAATAAGGGTAAACATTTATAGGCCTGTTGTTACGGATTATGTAAATTGGTTGTTGTGGTTTCTCTGTTAGTAATCATGACTTTACTAGTACTGAGAAGTTAGCTAAGTTTCCAGCATATGGTATGGTATATCTCTTGTTGAGAGGGTCTTATGTCCAATAAGAGAGCTGTTGGCTACTGCCAAGTTATGTATGGCACTGCTGCATAGTTAGGGTTAGTACGCCATTCTATCAAAAGCTATTTATAGTTTCAATGCAATCCCAATCAAAATCCACATCTCTTTCTTCACAGATATAGGAAAAAACATCCTAAAATACATATGAAATAATAAAAGCCCCCATTTAGCCAACACACACAGACACACACACACATCTCCTGAGCAAAAATAAAAGTATTGGCACCATTACAATTCCATATCTTACCATACATGACAGAATCATAGTGTAGTAAAAAGAGTGGCGGGCTGCTTCTCGTCCTGCCTGGGCGCCCGGCTAGCTATACCTAAAATAATTACATGGAGATCTATATTCATTTAAACACTGCCTGGCCCATTAGTTCTAGCCTCTTATTGGCTAACTCTCACATCTTGATTCAGCCCATTTCTAATAATCTGTGTATCACCACAAGATCGTGGCTTACCAGGAAAGATTCAGCATGTCTGACCTGGCGGCTGGCTCCATGGCGGCTCTCCCTGACTCTACTTTCTTTCTCCCAGCATTCTGTTCGGTCAACTCCGCCTATCTAAGCTGCTGTCCTATCAAAAGGCCAAGGCAGTTTCTTTATTTGACCAATGAAAGTAACACATAGATAGAAGATCCTCCTACTCCAGTCATAGTAATAAAAATAATAAGGTATTGGCACAAAAGTGGAACAAAACCAAAGACCCAAACAGGAGTCACATGTATCGTCAGTCACTTAATAGTTTACAAAATCTCCAAAAACATATATTGGGGAAGAGAAAGCATCTTCACTGAGTGTTGTTGGGAAACTGGGTGTCCTCATGCAGAGATCCAGTTAGAACAACACCTGTCACCTTGCACATACACTATAATGGATCCAAGACCTAAACATGAAGCCTGGAACCAGTAGAAGAAAACATGGGCAGTTCCTTACATGACAGAGGTGTAGGGAAGAACTTTCTGAACAGGGCTCCATTTGCCCAAGAATTACAGCTAGCAAATGACAAGTGGTATTTCACACACACACACACACACACACACACACACACACACACACACACACACACAAACCCGCGCGCGCATTTCTGTTCATCTGAAGAAATAATGGGCCAAGTGAAGGCAGAGTCCACAGAGTGGAAGAGAGTCTGCCAGTTATATATCTGACAGAGAATTAATATCCAGAATATACAGATATCCAGAATATTCAAAAACAGCCCAAAAAGCAAATAACACATTTGAACTTAAATAGAATCTGGGAACCTAAATAGAGAGTTCTCAAAGGGGAAGAGAGAGAGAGAAAGAGAGAGAGAGAGAGAGAGAGAGAAAGAAATGTGAGAGGTGTGAGCAAAATGTATTCTAGATCCGTTTAAAATTGTCAAAGAACATTTTTTAAAAAACAGCTTGTTATTAGTACATTTTTTAAAAATCACATTAAACATTAAATACATATTAATTTATTCATAATTAATAATTCATAATAACAATCTTCTGATACAAGAAAAATATATTCTTTCCCACTGTTCAGGCCATATGTTGTTTATTTTACTATCATTAAAAAGTATCTTCACAGACCTTGAAGATATGGCTCTATGTTTGAGGCACTTGCTGTTCTTGCAAGGACCCATGTTCAGTTCCCAGCTCACAACTGCAGCTAGTTTCAGCTCTAGAGCATCTGACACCCTCTTCTGGATTTTACAGGCATCTGCACCCACACACCCACACCCATGGGAACCCCCATATATGTACATATAACAAAAAAGTAAGTTTAAAAAATTTTTTAAACATTTCTCTTTATATATAACATATTCTTATGATTTATAAAGACATTTTTAGGAAGACTGGATTGCTTCTGACACAAAACCTTTGATCATTCTTGATTTTGAGATTCTTTGCTCCCCCTTCTCCCATATTTTCCTCCTCCTGCTTTCCCTCTGCCTCCCTTCCCTCTCTTCCTTCTACTCCTTTCATTTTGAAACTGAGCCTCTATAGTCCAGGTTGATCTCAAACTCATGATCCCCCTGACTCACCCTCTTGACCGCTGGGATTATAAGAAATGTACCATATTCAGCTTAATTATGATTTATGTGTTTAAAAGTTAAGAAGTTTGGTAATTATCAGAATCAGTACTGTTACCCAACTCTGACTGCCCCGTCTTTTTAAAGATATTTTTGTTATTGTTTGAAAGCATCATTGTAGCACAAATTCTAATTGGTCTTAACTAATAAAAATTCAAAGTTAGCTATCAGGGAGTGAAAGCTGAAGGATCAGAGAATCAGAGTGGCAGCCACTACTAGAGTTCTTGTCTCTACCAATGCTCAGACCAAAGGAACAAATCTATCTTTAGATTGCATCCTCAGACTGCACCTCAGACTGACTGCTGCTTAAACCACTGCCTCAGACTGCTCCTCAGACTGTACTGAGCTCCTGTCTCCTCCCGCCTTATATTCCTCTGTCTGCCCAGTCATATCACTCCTGTCTCCACTTCCGCAGTGCTGGAATTAAAGGCCTGGGATCCCAAATGTTTGGATCACCTTTGTGTGATCTCTGTTTCTGTTTTAGACTGGATCAATCTCGTGTACCCGGGGTGACCTTAAACTAACAGAGATCCTTCTGCCTCTCTTTCCCCAGTGCTGGGATTAAATGTGTGTGCCACCACCGCCTGGCCTCTGTGACTACTTAGCTTGGCTGCTGTGCACTCTGATCTTTAGGCAAGCTTTATTTGTTAGATCATAAAGTATCACTGCTCTTTGTACATTATTAATGTATTTTGATTAAATTCCATTTCACCGTTCCCCTTCATTCTATTCCTTCCTTCCCTCAACCACCATCACTTTACTGTACTCTTTAAAGCTTACTGGATCCACTTAGTGAACCCTGGATACGCATGGGTGTAGGGTCATCTACTAGGCATGGACAGCCTCTCAATGTCCAAATCACTGGAGAAAACTGACCTGCTCTTTGCAACAGCCACCACCTGCCAATAGCACCTCAGATATGAACCTCCCAATCCATCCGTGCTCTTAATCACATACATACACACACACACACACACACACACACACACACACACACACACACCATATGATCAAAGGTTTAGGGGTCTAGGAAATGTTCCACATCTTCTAAAGAATGCTGGCTACTGTGTGCAGGATGGAGTGTAGAGCTTAGCTAACTGTAACACAAGCCGCCTGTCCTCCCCCACTTCCTGTAGAGCTATCTTTACAACCATCATCGTGGGGCCCTCTACTTCCACATTTCACTCCCACGGTGAGTCATTTTCTATTTCAGGACCGACAGCCTAGAAGAAACACTTCCTACTATTGCTGAGCTGGAGAGGGTGGTTGAGCTCCGCCTTCGGGAAAGCAGGGAAGAAGATACACAGCCTAGGACACACTGCATTCTAAGAATCTTAGTGAAGTTCAGTTCTGTTCTTCACGTTTGTGTTTGTATCAGTAGGGACAACACAGTCACTATGAAGGAGGCGAAGAGCGAAAATAAAAATAGATTTTGCTTTTGCTGGAATATGTAAAAGTGCTTTTTTCTCTTTTGGACTCAGGTCTACATAACCACGGCTCATGTCTTTTGAATGTTTTTGCAGGGGTGTACAGCAGAGCTGTGCGGGCCTGCTTAGTCTGGTGGTTCTAAGGTTGGAAACTTGACTCAAGTAACATCGTTCATCAATAACAGAGAAGAGATTCATTTGTATTCAGATTCCTGCTTTTGTAAGTTTGGTAATTAAAATAATAGTTTTGTTGTTAAAGAAACATATTAAAATAAATATAACTTATTGCATAGAAAGAAAAATTCATGTAAAATTCTAAATTAAAATATGGTCCTTTAATTTTTCTATTTGGTAAGACCCTTCAAATTATACTGTCTCGTGGAGGGTGTAGGTATAACCTACATATAGGATATACCTATCAGGAAATCTATGATGTGTAAAACTTTCATGGAAAGTGACTAGCATTGGTCTGTTAGTGTCTCTTCCTTTCTCTACCATCCTTGTTTCTGTATTGATCCACGGAGAGTATCAGTACATCTATTCACCTGATACTACTGAACAGTGTTAAAGCGTCACATTTGTGCGTGTATGATAGAACATCTTACTGACCTGTTTGCCACTTCTTCGGTAGCTCCTCCTACCTGGCATACTTTGCTATAAAGTAAGGCTTTCGAAAACATGTTTATACAATGAAACTCCATGGATGCAATTTGACAAATGCCAATTAATTATCCTTGCTTCATTCCAAGGTATTCATAAGAGGACAGAAACAAAGACCTCTAGACTTCACAACTGCTTGTAGCCTCCTATTTTCAGAGATGAGCCTTGCTATTGTTTTAGGGTTGCTTGCCCCCGCAAAAACCCATGTCAAGATTTTACTGGATGAGCCTGGAGGCTTAATGGGAGGTGTTTGGGTCATGGGGGCTTAGCTCTCTCAGAGGGCTGTTATAAAGCAAGCTCACCCTCCCTTTTCTGTCCCCTCTGCTCATGTTTCCTTCCCTTTCTAATTATTCTACTCTACAGATGCTCCCTGGAAATCAAACCTGATCTCGGATTTGCCGAGAAAAGTAGCAGAAATGCCAATAAAGCAGGAAAAGTAACACAGCAGTGCCATCTAACAGTGAGCTGTCCGAGGCTGAAGAGCAAGTCAAACAAACCAAACCGAGACTTCAATATGGGTGGTCCATCTCCAGACTGTGAGTCCTCTGACAAGACTGTAAGGTCAGGTACAAGTGACTGCTGAAGAACACAGGAAGGAACGAAGGGGAGATGACAGTGAGGAAGGAAGTTCCAAAGATGGACTGAATCTCTGTAACTTCCAAACAGCACTGAGTGTGAAGAGGATTTATCTGTTTGCAGTTGGCGAGCGTGAGTCTCAGAAACGGGACTACGTCATTCTAATAGACAGAGCTCATGGTGGGTGGGGCTTGCATTTCCTCCAGGAAGGGCCTAAGAGAAGGATTTCCACAAGAACCATCCAAGAAGCTTCTTTATGTAACACACAGACTATTCTATATGCATGGGTAGAGCATCTCCTGCCTTGCACTGCTGACAAGCACACAATTTGTCAGCAAAAATGGCCTCCCAGCTACCCAGCCCATCTGCTGAGGACCAAACATGCTGAGGAATTGCTTTGCACCTGATTTTATTGACTCTAACCCCCAAATCATCTTTCTTTAAATAGGCTGTTTCAAAGAGAGAGTGGGAAGAAGTGACACTCTATTACACAACAGCCAAGACGAATCATCAGAGAGGTTGGCAGCCAGGAAGAAACCTGTCCCGAAGTTACAGATGTAGAATTAACCTTTACATCCATCCTGCAAAGTGGAAAGATACAGGCAAGTGAGATGTAACTGGGGAAATGAAAGGAAGATTCTTACCCAATGTTCAGACAGAAAGCAGAAGCAGTCGGGAGAATCTCTGACAGTGCTGGGCGGGCACCTAGACTTAAGAGTGACTGTCAGCTTGCTTCCCCTAGCACCTCTCATCCATGAACACTTTACAGCACATAAATATGTGGTCACCTCTCCACTGAGTGCTACCCAGATGTTACCCCTGGGACAGAAAGGAATGGTCATTTAATGTCAATACCACTGTCTCTAGCATCTAAAATTTCCTTTAAAGAAAGCCTAGCTCTCCTTCAGGAAGCCACTGGTATCCCCGATATTCAGCCAAGATCAGTACATTCCTCTTGCACAATCTGGCCTCCGCTGACCACTCAGAGACAATCATCTCTTGTAGCTCTTTTCTATCTCTGCAGTGCAGTCGCCTTGGTCTCTGTTTAGATCTTCTTTGTCTTCAAAGTGTTTTATAATTCAAGACTTTGGATTCTAAACTGTTTCTGCCCCATATCTTTTTCTCCCTCCATGCTTCACAACACTGGCTCTCTCTCATCCTTTGCCTCGGCAATACCGCCAGTCCCTCAGTGACCCTCCATGTCTTCATGATGTGAAATTTCCTCAGTCTCACTTGGGTTTTGTCAAACATCTTCCTTGATATATCCATAAGACTTATGGTAATTGAAGCCTGGGGAGTAGCTAAGTGGTAGAGTGCAGGCTTAGTATGTGCAAGACCTTGAGTTTGATACCCAGCACTTATCACACAGAGCTTATGGTAGCTAAAATGCACTCCTTTTTGACAGTTCACTGGTGCTTGGAAGACCAGAAGGAGCTCCATATAACTGAAGTTTTTGCCTTTCTTACCTCTTCTCCCCTTTTGTTCTAGCACTCAACAGACTGTGTAGCTTGTAGGAGACACTGGATGGAATGATAAGGGTCTCAATGGATGGAGCCACAAATGCATTAACCACCAGTAGCCTTGTTGGTTAGCCCAGCCTTCCTTCTCCACATTGTAGCTTCTGCCCATTTTCTCTGTTCCAGCTTTAGCAGAAGTGGAGTGTGAGAGGTACAGGACATTGGAAACATTCTCTAGAAGCAGAATCAAGGGGAAGATTCTGTCTTCTTCTGTGATCAAGTTGCTGACATTTTTAAAGAAATATTTTTAGTAAGAAGGAGTTGGTGGTGCTTCTCTGGCAGGAAACCATACTTGAGTCTCAGACCTCCATTTTCCATAAAACTTCTGAAATTAATAAACACAGTATAAGTCATTGCTAACAGCAGCAACTGTGTGATGGTAGGGGCCCAGCATAATCTTATCAGATGACAGCAACACAATAAAGGATAGTCTATGAAAGCACAGCAGAAGGTCTGAGCCTGGGAGAGTGGAGACGAGCCCTGGGCATGGGGAGGAGAGAGCCAGGGAGATGCTTTTAGCACATCCCGAGTCACTGCTCACTGGAGATTACAGAAGTGCCTCAGATCTCCTCTGTGACTAGGAAACAACTTTTCGAGAGACAATAGAACCAACACCATCGTTTCCTTTTTTAAGTCCTTAGACCTAATTAGGCCTAAAATCCAGAGTGTGAACTAATTTTCTCCAGTCTTCAAAATGTCCCTTCAGCTAAGAGGAGAAATTTAGACCTTTGGCATTTGGTGTAGGAGAGAAGAAGCAGGCAGAGAAGGGGATGGGGAAATGAGAAGAGGCCCTGGGGCTCAGGAGACAAAGCCTGAAGAAACCAGCTCTGCATAGCTGCGCTTTCCCTGTGCACCACCACACACATGGCTTCTGTGGATGAGCACTGGCCGTGTGCTGTCAGCTGTCCCTGGGATGAAATGCCTGCGATATTTCACTTAACAGAGATGAATGGCTTATTGAGGTTACTTTTTTTCGGAGGTTTCAGTCTGTAATGGATGGACTGTGTTGTTTGGGGCTGGTGCTGAGCAGTACTACAGAGAGGATGCAGAGCAGAGCAAAACCATTTCATCACAGCAAGCTGAAGACAAGGGTGGCCAGTGTTCCACAGTCCCCTCTTTGCTCATCAGAGAGAAATGAGTGTTAAAGACTAAAAGAAGCAAAACACAGACACACACACACATGCACACACATATAGGCATGCATACACACACACATGCATAGGCACAGCTGTTAGTGCATGCACGCTTGTGCACACACACACACACACATTTAAGCATACAGGGATCAATAGTGCTTCAAAAAAGGGTACGGAAAAGATACTTGTGACCCATATCAACAGAGTTGTGATGAACGTCTTTATCACTGGAAAGTTCCTGATTTAATTAAACAGTAAAAAGCAGAAGCAACACAGCACAGTTCACAAAAGACAGAAGAGAAGTTTGTTGGAAAGAACGTCTCGCAGAACTGTATGAGGAGCACATCCAGCTGTTGAATAACGCTAATTAGAACAAGATTTCAGTGATAGGAGGCTCAAAGTGGAGATAATAAATACAACAGAATGGAATGGAAAGGTATTGCAGGGTTCAGCACAAATTGAGAACCCAAACAATATTATTATGAATTAAATGAAATCACAAGAATGAAACAGGCGCAGCTACAAGGCAAATAGCTGTGTAGAAAAATAGCATCTGGGTTGGGGAGATGGCTCAGTTATTAATGTGTTTATCTTGTAAGCAGAAGGACCAGGTTTCGATGCTCAGAACCCACATTTTAGAAAAGGAAGATGTGGTAGCACATGCTTGTAACTCCAGTGTTGGAGAAACAGAAAAAGGCAGATGCCTGAGGCTTGCAGATGCCTGAGGATTACAGCCAGCCTGCCCAGTTTAGGAGTGGAGTCTCAGAAGACTAGGTGGAAGCAAGGTATGGTGGCTTATGCCTTTAATCCCAGCACTAAGGAGATAGAAGCAGGTGAATCTTTCTGTGTTCCAGGCCAGCCTGGTCTACATGACAGCCAGAGCTATATAGTGAGTCAGTCTCTCTCTCTCTCTGTCTCTCTCTCTCTCTCTCTGTCTCTCTCTCTCTCTCTCTCTCTCTCTCTCTCTCTCTCTCACACACACACACACACACACACACACGCAGAGAGAGAGAGAGAGAGAGAGAGAGAGAGAGAGAGAGAGAGAGACAGCACCTGAGCAATGACACCTGTGGTTTTCCTCTGGCCTCCACACTCCTGTATATACAACACATGTGCACATTAGTGATCTTCTCACAGAAACAAACGTGCACACACAAAAAGGAAAATAAGTAAATAAATGAAAATAAAAGAAGAGGTAAAACAGCTTTGACAAAGTCTATGAATGGTGAGGGAAATACATAAGGGACTAAGAAATTATAAAAAGAAAAAAGTAGATAAGGCTTTCTCTCATTTTGTCACAGTGTGAAGTCAGTCTGTTTGTACAAGCCTGGTAGAGAAAAGGTGCAAGAAACAGGCAGATTGCAGACAGCATAGCTGAAATACATGGCCCAACTGTGCCTAAGGCTAAAGTTCCCCTTTGGGTCAGCATAGTAACCCCTGCTTTTTGTCATGAGACAATTTTTAGATAGGTTTTATTTCCCTACATGCACTCAAAAGCAATATTCCTACTAAAATGTTTAAGAGTTCAAAGTTCCAAAAATAACATTTCAAACTTTCAGCACCTTGCTTTCTCACCTAGAATATAAAGAAATGATCACACATACCCTATAAGTTTGTTGCTTGGGCAACGTGGCTATCTGTGTCTACAAATCACAGTGCCTAGCACAATGTTTGCCACATGCTGAATGGCATCTGTAGAAGTTATTATTATGGAGTTCAGATATAACTCCACTACAATAACTAAGGAGATAAATTGGTCTCATGTTATTTGGTCTTAAAAATGTCCAAAGCCTAACTCTTGGATCTTAATATGTGATGGACACTTTCCTAAGCAGTTTTGCATATATTAATTCCTTTAACCCACACAGAGCCTATGAAGGAGGTACATTATTATTTCCATTTATTTTCATTTTATTAAGATGCATGGAGGTTGACTAATTCCCCCACGGTCACACTGCTTTTTAGGGATGGAGAGAGCATGGCCTCAGAAGACGTGTTCTTTGTGAGAGCAGCTTGCTGCTTGAGGAAGAGCGTGGAGAGTTTGAAACGGGAACAAATAACCAGAAAAGACTCCTGAGCTAAATGGCATGATGAGTGAGGCATGAATCCCAGGTAATGCAACTCAAAAGCTTCAGAGTGGGTGCTCTGCAGCAGTCTGTCAAGCCCGTCTTTGAACGAGGATCTCCTGTCCACCCTGTCAAGGGGAATTTAGTGAAGATGCCCTGGGGGTTCAGGTTTCAGCACCTGGGACAGGGAACACTGGGCACAAGCTGTGTTCTACCGAGCCATCCTGCCTACCTAAAATAGTTCTTTGACAATGGTAATTAAAATGTGCACAAAGAAAATATACCATGGTGAGGGGAATTTCTGAAGTTCGTGAGATGGGACTCTTCTCTTTTGATATGTTGTCAATCATTTTAACAATGTAGCAACTAACAGGGTACATCTCAAATGAAGGGAGAACAATACAGAGCCAGGGAAGGGCTGTTTCTAGTTTGAATAAAAGCAGCTGCCTATGAGCTGTGGGGGTAAAGGGGGTGGTGACACAGAACTGACAGCAGAAGGGGGGGTAGGCACAATGTGCCAGTGCACAGTGCCTACTGAAGCAAGGAGGGGGCTTGAAAACACAAGGGCGAGCTCAAAGGAGAACAAGAGCAAAGAATGTATTAAGAGTGCACTATATATTGGGCAAAATTTGAAATCCTAAACATGTAATTATGTAATTGTCTAAGCCTTATAATAGACATTACTGTTTTTTCTTAGTCTCTCTCTCTCTCTCTCTCTCTCTCTCTCTCTCTCTCTCTCAGAGACGATGAGAGAAAATGGGTTTGGTAAAGCAAGGTACACAGAGAGGAGAAAGAATTAGAAAGAAAAAAACCAGAACCCTCATATATGGAGAAAATTAAAACCATGGATGGGAGAGGAGAGACTGGGTTTGTTAGAGCAGGAAAAGACAAAGGGGTGGGGGTAGGGAAAAGGAGATAGAGAGAGGAGAGGAAAGAGAGGAGGGGGCATTCTAGATTTAGCACCTCGGTGTAGTTAATCTTTTTTCCAAGGTGGGTTCTAAGGGCAGAAAAGCTGTTCCCACTCTTGGAGGTGGAGAGAAAAGAGAGGGGAGGTGTTCTGTAAGTGGAAGGATGGCTCTGTGACTCAGAAACTGCCTCAGGACAAACAAGTCAAAGGATCTCTAGCCTGGACCCTCAGTGAGTGCTTTTGGGGTGACCCATTCTTTGAAGGAGACTGCCAGGGACATCCTGTGGACAAAGTACCCACTTAAATGTCACCGCAAACAGCTGCAGAAGGTCATCACTACTGCCAGCACCAAAGAGGGGTTCCGGAATTTGTGCACTGTGTGCTGAGCATAAAGTGTTAGCATTACTGTTGCTCCTGGTGGAGGAGTTAGGGGAAGGTCATTGTTCCTTTATCTAAGTATGTGACTGGTTTGAAACGCTCAGCAGTCCTCTTGGTGCACCTGACCTAGATGGCTTTGAATGCTGCATTTGGAATATGAGTGGCACATTTTCAAAGTAGAACAGGTGGAAATATTAGACGTCTCTGAGCCTTGACATGTAAGCTATGGAAGGAGCTCATCAGTGGAGTCCTCTGCCAGGTTCAGCAGCGATGCAGGATGAGCATCTGTTGGCATTTCAGTGTAGATTAAATTCCCTGGCTGGTTACACTTAGAAAGCCCTCTTCCAGCCCTATATCTAGGTCTGCGATCAACACATTGAAGCCATGGGAAGAGGGGTTGGGGTGGAATGGTCACTCTGCAAAAATACTAAATAAATAAACAAACAAACAAACAGCAATATGAGAAATAAAAAGAATTGAAGAGGTCACTTAGTTTGTAAAGTATTTGCTTTGCTACTGTAGGTACCTAAATTTGGTCCCCAGCATTCATGTCAAAAACTAGGTGTCTTGACACATATCTGTAATACCAGACTTGTGGACAATAATTAGGGCTCACTGATGGAGTAGGAGATGGTTTGTTTGTTTCTGGATGCCCAATCCGAATAATCACACAGAAACTATACTAACTACAACACTGCTTGGCCAAATAGCTTAGGCATCTTTCTAGCTAGCTCTTATATATTAAATTAACCCACTTCTATTATTTTGTGTAACAGGATGAGGTGTGGCTTACTGGTAAGGATCCGGCATCTGTCTCCTTTGGCAGCTACATGGTGTCTCCTTGACTTTACCTACTCTCTCTATTTCTATTTTGATTTTCTGCCTGGCTTTAGTCTGCTAAGCCATTGGCCAAAACAGCTTTTTTATTAACCAATGGTAATAAAATATATTCACAGCATACAGAAAGGTATTCCACATCACACTGAACCAATTTAGTTCAATCAGTGATTCACAGGCTCAATAGGAAACCTTCTCAAAAGTAATGTGCTCAGAGGAAGATGTCTGATGTTGGCTCTCTCTCTCTCTCTCTCTCTCTCTCTCTCTCTCTCTCTCTTTCACACACACACACACACACACACAGAGACAGACAGACAGACACACACACACACACACACACACACACACACACACACACACACAGCACCATTACAATAAGAAGAAAAGTAAATGCTATCAAAACAGAACATCACTCCAACTCTTAAAAAATGCTTTGGAAATGGCAGTTCATTTTAAAAAACAAATTGAATCAGTCAAAGCAGGGCATCAGACTGACACCAAAGGTCTTTAGCCATGGATATAACTGACCTCATGCTAAACACCACTGGGCACCTTGGGCCATTCTGATCATTTTCATGCCCTACACAAGGTTCTCAGCCCCAGCAAGGACACACACAATCCATTTGGATGCACCTTTTGACTGACACTGCTGGCTCGCAGAGATCAAAACTGTGGGAGTGACAGGCAAAGTAGTCATTAAACAGTGACTGGAGGAGAATGAGCCAAGAACTTCTACCCCTAATTTCCCACGGTCCTCCAGGCGCTATAGTCGAAAGCCTTTACTTGTTTTATTCGGGTCTTACTACAACTCGGTGAATTCAGGGCTTGTTAGTAGTAGTCAATGGTGGGAAATTGAGTCTAGCAGTAGCTATGCATCCTGGGCAAAGCCATGCATCTAGGCACTGACTGGATCAGAGTATGGACATAAACGTTTATCCCTCATGCCCATCAAGATGGGGACACTGTCCTTCCCCTGTAATTCTCTGGTGGGTAGCATTTATCACACTCCTGCCTCAGGCCACTAACCCACTAACTCACTTACATATGTCAGGCTGCAAACTACCAGAAAACACAATTCCACCTGCTCAGGTCACACTCTATCTCCAGAGTCTATCAAGACTCTATCAGGCTACAAACTACCAGAAAACGCAATTCCACTTGTTCAGGTCACACTCTATCTCCTGAGTCTATCAAGATGACAGAGTAAAATATATATATTCAATATACTATTTGAATACATAGTGATGTAAGAGTTGGATTTGTGCTGAGAAAAGGCTTTGTTGATCTTGCTCTATCATCCTTATGCTGGCTGCTCCCCAGAGCTTGGGGCTGTCTCACATCTTGGGTCCAGGTTTCCACACCCAGGCTTAACCTTGACTATAAGCAAATCCAAAAGCTGAACTTACACAGCAACTATCTGTCTCACAAACACACAACAGGAGCTTGTGTGCCTTGATTTTCTCAATGTAGGCATATCTCTAGAACCGCATGCATAAAACTAGTCCAAATTGGACCTGATGGCTTAAATTTGTAATCCTGAACACTGGCAGGTTGAGGAGGGAGTATTGTCATAAGTTCAAGGCTGCCTGCATTACCTAAAAGATTATGTCTCAAGAGCCACCACCATCCCCCAATGAATCTAGTCTAATCTTCTTCATGACTGTATATTCATGGACAAATGTACTGTTGTTCTCTCAACGTTTTCTTTAGCTGTTGAAATTCTGGAGATCTCTAGCATTTTGTCCTCTTAAACTTGCTGTCATAACATCTTTGTTATACTTATTTTTATTTTATCATTTTAAAACAGAATACATTTCCTGGTGCAGGATTCGTAAGTTCAAAACTGGTGGCTTCTAATTGTAATATATATGTATCATCAGACAGCTTTTAAAAAATTCTGTAACATTCCTTATTTCTGAGGAATACATAAAAGTAGACCTTTACTTCACATCCTAACCAAAGATACATGTTAACACTTTTCATTTGTTTCTGATCTGTTGAAGAAGCAAAGATATTTCAATTTGCGTTTCTATATACTAACAGGTTTAATCTCATTGTTTCTTTTTTCTTGCCCAATGGTTTGCACTGCTGTGAAAGAGAAGGATCAATTTGTGACAGTTTTTCAGCTGGTCCTCCAAAACCGTACTTCTTTCCTCCCAAGCCTACTGACTAGACATCCCAGGTCATTTGCAGCTCAGTAGGACCATACGAATAATTTGAAGCCCATAGAATGCAAACTAGTTCATTATTAAATAGCGTTCTTTTTTCCTTGAGATCCCCCATCTGTGATTCCTTGTCATTAACCCCCAGATATCATCCTCACATAGTGGACTTGAAGATCCTTGGGAAGGGCAACATCAGGATAGTTAAGGAGCTTGAGTGTGAAGCCCTCCATTAAGGCTTCCTATTGCACAGGAAGTCTCCTGCCAGCCTGAACTGGCTGGTAGAGAATTTTCCATCATATTATTTTATGAAGAGTTGCATATCACACAGAATATTCTCTATAAAAAAAGTCCAGATTTTTTTATGTGCTTGGTGCTTTTTCTTGGCATTTGTAAATGACCTGCCTCTAAATATTTATCTGTCTTCAGTATCTTAAATGTCTGTCTTCCCATTTTATTGCCTTTTAATTTTGCTTACTGTATATTTGGTTGGTCCCCCCTCACCCAGTGGCCACATCACATCTAACTAATCTACTCATGAGGAAAACTCTTCCAATATGAGAACTTAAAGAACATTCCCTTCAGTGGATGTTCGTATCTTATCTCACACTAATTTAAGATTTAAATTTAACAGGGATTTATTTAATTTGTTGTTCATAGAAGGGACCTAGGTATGAATCCTCCCAGGTGAGTACTGTATGCCAGATCCTTTTGTTAAGTGTTCCTGGGATTTTGTATGTGAGTTAAAGTGTTACTGATACCATGGACTATGTTTGTGTGTGTTGAAGTGTGTAATTCTGCCCGCTCAGCTACCTCCTAACATGGTGTCTGTCTAACCTAATGTCAATGCTGCTTAGACTAGAGTACCTTTAGAGTCTGGCTCCGCAGAAGAGGAAGCACAATTCTCCTAACTGTTGCTCCTTTGCAACAGTTCCTTACTTAGCTTAGCTTTGTTCCTTACTTAGCTTACTTTGTTCAATTCTACTCAAACTAGTCAAAACAGGAATTCTGACAGAAATTTGGTAAAAGGTCTCCCAAATCTGGACAGGATGGATATATGATGACACAGAGCCATCCCTTTCAGGATTCTGCTACGTCTCTCCATTAATTCAGATCATGCTTTATGCTTCTCAGTAAAATTTTATAGTTTTATTCAGATAAGTACCATGCTTGCTAAATTTATTCATGGATACTTCCTAGTTTTTACAGCTCTTGTGAATGGACCTACCCTCCTCCCACTTTTATTTCTAACTGGATATTTTTAATATTGAATGGCCTTTGATTTGTTCCTTCTATAACTCATGTTATTCTAGGACAGCCTCCCCACCATCATTTCTACAGAGAGTGTGAGGAAAGCCTCCTCCCAATGTTTCAATCATTGTGACAAAAATCAGAAGTTTACAAACTATGCATCTTAGCTGTCTGGGAGCTCTGGAATGAATAAATGATCAGGGTTTGGACAGAGACAGGGATTAACTAGCTTCTCTATTATAGGTATGCTTGTTTCTCTTACAAGGGAAAGGGGATTTTAGTGTCTGGGGCAGGAAATGGTAATAGCTGCTTGTAGTGTGGAGAACAGCCTTGGTCCTTCTTGAAAAGGATATGAGAAGAGGGACCAAGAATGAAAAGGCAGACTAATAATGCCATGAAGGATCCAGTAGCAGGGCGGGGATCAAGGCAGATAAACTGGAAAATCAAAAATGGAGGTCATTGGAGGACTCAGATCCAACAGACAGGCACAGGGTGATGACTTAAATATACAACATCCAAGATTGGCTACATTCATATGTACTAGTAGAAAATGATTGAAAACATACATAGAAATACTTGGGGTGGTTCTAATTAAAGAAATTGACTAGGCATATTTTTAAAGGCCTACAACTGGAAAGATGAAATATGTTCACAGATTAGTAACTTCATTTGGCCAAGTGACTGCCTATTCTTCAAAACTCTAGTCAGAATCTGAGCAGCTTCTTTTTGTAATAACTGATATGCTAATTAAGTTTTTATATGGAGGGTCTGGAAGATGGCTTAGTGGTTAGGAACACTGGATGCTCTTCCAGAGGACCTGAATTCAATGCCCAGCACCCACATGGTGTCTCACAATCATCTCTAACTCCAGTTTCAACATGCTCTTCTGGTCTCCATAGGCACCGTGTACATGTGGTGCACAGATGTACATCTGGGGCACAATACACACACACACACACACATAATAAAATGAATAAAATCTTGAAAAGTTTATTTAGAAAGGTAAAGGACTTACAATAGCCAAAGTGACTATGTAGGACAGTTTTTGAAGCATCTACCATCTGGTGTCAAGATTTTAACTAAAGCTAGAGTAACAAAATCACACAGCAGTGGTGTGTGTGTGTGTGTGTGTGTGTGTGTGTGTGTGTGTGTGTAATCTTGGGTAGACTTGAACAAAGGACTACTCATCCCATACAGGGAACAAGCCACATGAGTAACATTACCACTGCAGTTCAACTTGGTGAACAAATTAGTTTTGGGGGAGTTTGCTTATAAGCGTAAGGATGACTCAAGGCAGCTGCTTCACCAAAGACCCACCATAGTCTGGGTGACAACTCATCAAATATAGAACTCTGAAACTATCTGAATTATTGCAGGAAACATCAGCATAGGAGAGTCTGTTTCTTGCCAATCCTTTCTGCTTACATAATCTTGAGGAAGGAGGGGCCTTGTACATCTTGTAAGTTGCAGGGACTTTCTGGGACTTGAGAGTTACTTTCTGAGTCTTTTGAGAGCATTTCTTTAGAGCCATTGGCACCTTTAGGGGACATATGAGTAATCCACAACTACTAACTTGAGTCGAGGCCACAAACTCCAAAGTGATTTGATTTCTCTGGTTTTGAAGGTCCTGAAACAACTGAAACTTGAGGGAGGTGAGCACACTTGGTCCCACTGTAAATGTGTTATCTGTCTTGGAGTGCCCTGAGGCTCTAAGAGGAGCAAATTAAAGCAGCACATGTAATTCAGAACTCAGATGATGGCATCTGAGAGCAGTGTCCTCACAGGTAGTATGTTAAATCACATAACAACATGGGACCAACTAAACAGAGAAGCAGGTTGTGGGGAAGTCACTGCTCTGGGAGACTACTTGGTGGCACAGGAGACCCTATCTCATGCCCATAGCCTGGAAGAAGCCCGGTGTTTATAAGTCTCACAACCATGCTTAGAAGTAGAAGAAACACACTTAAGAACATGCGATTCTTTGTTTATATATATATATATATATATATATATATATATATATTAGTATTGTAATATTTTATTTTTTTATTTATTTATTTTATTTTTTATTTATTTATTAAGGATTTCTGCCTCCTCCCTGCAACCGCCTCCCATTTCCCTCCCCCTCCCCCGATCAAGTCACCCTCCCTAATCTGCTCGAAGAGCAATCAGGGTTCCCTGACCTGTGGGAAGCCCAAGGACCGCCCACCTCTATCCAGGTCTCCTAAGGTGAGCATCCAAACTGCCTAGGCTCTTTGTTATATATTATCGCCTTTAAAAAGTGGTAATCTAGAATGGGCTTACCTCCAAGGCAGGGGAACATGGCCTATGATGAACCTGAAAGAACTTTCTAGAGTGTGGTACTATTATCTGGGTTATTTAGCTAGCAGTTAGCTAGGTGACATTAAATTGAACACTTGGGATTTGTGCACCCTGTGTCTACAGTATGTCACTGGGAAGAAGGAGAGAGCTGCTCAGCAGTTCATAGTGCATGCTGCTCTCAAAGAGGACCTGAGTTTGGTTCCCAGCACCTAGGTCAGGTGGCTCCCAACAGGAAGTAACACCAGCTCCAGGGGATCCGATGCCTCTGTGTTCTTGAGAGGAGAAAAAATAGGTGGTTGGACCTCATTGGGTAGAGCAGGTCACTGGTGGCACTCCAAAACTGTTTTGGGTTCCTGTCTTCTTGCTCTCTCCTTCCGCTTCTTGACCACTGTGAAGTGAGTTTTCCCCCGCTTACCTGATCCTTCCATGATGTCCTGCTTCACCACAGGCCTGAAACAACAGAAGTGACCTTTTCTTGTTTCTATTAATTATTTCTGGTGTTTTGTCACAGCGGTGGAAAGCTGACTAACACAGCTAGTGTGACTCCAATCTGACCTCCTGCATAAGCTCTTAGATTTGTAAACAATCAAGTACAGTAGACTTGGGTCAGTGCTCTATGACCTCTGAGACACTTGGGGGTGAAAGGCAGAGTGAATACTGAGAATTCAAGGCTATGGTTTTGCCAACTACAAAGAGAAAGAGAGAGAGAGGAGAAAAGTTCTTTTGTTCTAACAATAGTCTCTTGCCTATTAAACTAGCCTGTATCTGTGCAAGTGTCAGATCATGAATTCTGGAAAAAAGGCTGTGTTTCTCAAGACACCTGAGAAAAGTGGAATTTTGTGTCCTCGTGGTATGCCTTCAAAGCTCTTTATCTCACAAGAGCTGTTTTCCCAGAGTGGGATGGAGGAAGATTATGCTGAGAATTTCAACCCCTTCTGCCTTATTCATCAACAACTCCCCAGGATCCAGCCCTGGATAACTATTAGTGACTGAATAAGTCATTCATCCATCTATCCATCTGCTTGTCCTTTCAACCTTCCATCATCTTTACACCTCCTCATTCCTGTCTGCCTGTCTTATTTTAATCTTATCATGAATTCATTCCTGACACAGACTATTGTGCATGGCTATATTTACTCTTACCATGAAATGTCCCTGGAGACAAGATGAAGTTGCTCATTGCTTGCTCACTGTGGTCACCTGTGAAGGTCAGTTGGAAGAGGACCCCTAAGCTCTCCCCACTTGGCTCTCTGCCTGCTCTGAGAAGCTCATAGAAGCAGCATTTGACAGGATTAAGGTTTGATTTGACACCCAACTCAGTTGTGCCGGGCACTGGAGTAGCACTTATTGGTTTCTGAGGGGATGGAAAACAATTTAAGCAACTTCTCTTCTCTTCAGCCCGGACACACACCATTGCTCTGTTGACTTAGGAGCAGCTGCTGACACTGAGCAGAGACAGGCGGCGGCTCTGAAATCCTGCTCTCGTCTGTCTCCAGCTCATCGTGGAAGCTCTGCATGCAGCAATCAGGCAAAAGCCTTCCCCACACCAACCTCCCGGTTCCAATTCCATCTACTTCTTTTGGAGAAGAATAATGAGGTTGGGGGGGTAGCACTTGTCATTTAATCTTGGAAGGACGGAAGGCAGAGATAATATGTGGGGGGTTTATTTTTAAGGATGCAGTTTAGGCTGTAGAAACAGCTGGGAAACACTAGAAAACAAAGGGATTAAAGAGGCGACCCAGGAATTTCAGCTGAACCTGAGTGGGTGGCTCTCCAGAGACACTGCTCCAAACTGACTGGTCAGAATAGGAGACATTTTAAAAAGTATTTCCACAGGAGGCTGAGATAAATGCCCAAAGACTGGACTATCTGTCTTCTGAGCAAGAGAAATTTCCAGAATCAAGAAGAAACAAGGATCTGAGTATTGAAGAAAGAAGTGTCACACGACACCTAAGATAAGTCAGCTCAGGTTTGAGAATATGGTAAATGGAAAGGTGGAAGGAAAAGCAAGAGCTGTCCCCAGATTTCAGGGTGAGTCTCCAAAGACAGACTTTTAGGTCTGCAATGAACTGGATTCCCACAGTCCAGTGAGATGAAGATAAAGGTATGTGTGTAGACAGCACGTGCCGTAATACTCAACAAGCAAGAGACATGGAGTTTGGACAGTGCAAGAAGTCAGAAGTTCCCTGGGGATGTAAGTAGTTTCTGTAATGGGGAGAGAGAGAGAGAGAGAGAGAGAGAGAGAGAGAGAGAGAGAGAGAGAGAGAGAGAGAGAGAGAGAGAGAAAGAAAGAGAGAGAGAGAGAGGATGAGCATGCATATCCTGCTTGTAAGCTTTCCAGGGAAAGATGACAACTGGAATAATGATCTCTGAGATGATGCATGTTAAGTTGCTGGGATACACATGGCGTCTGGTTAGGTAGATGTGTGTACCATTGATTTTGAAACCTGGAAACAAATTGGAATCAATGGAAATGTTAGCTACTAAGCAAGCCAGGCATCTTCCGAGGAGGCTCCTGTATTAAGGCCTCTTCAAGTTCACTTCCTTTCTGTTTCAGATGTAACTTCTTTGAGAAAACAGAGCATGTCCAGAAATGTCCCAATTGTCATGTTTTTTGATAATTTTTTTCATACTCTGTTTTCTGATAATGGTTTTCCCTCCCTCATCTCCTCCCAGGTCCTCCCCATCTCTCCATCTTCCCGAATCTTTCTCTCTCTTTATAAAAAAAAAACAGAACAAAATCAAAATAAAAACGAAACAGAAATGATGAAAATCATAAAAAAAATACATACAGAAAGTCACAAACCTACACAAAACAAAATGTATAAACACAAAATTGGAAGCTATACAAGCAAAGGACCAGTGAGGTTTTAAAAAAGCCCAAACAAAACAATATGAGACAAAAGTTGACAAAATGTCATTGTGTTAGTCTGTAAAATATTATTGGGTTAGGGCTTGCATACCCAATGAAACGGCATTGAAGAAAACAATTTTTCCCTTTGCATGAGGTTGTCAGTTAGAGATAGTTTCTTGGTTAGGGATGGGAGGTCCTGTCTACTTCTCCTTCTTAGCACTGAGGCCCCATCTTGCGTGTACCTGTGCAGGCCCTATTCGTGATGCCACAGTCTCTGTGAGTTCATATGTACTTCGGTGCTGTTGTATCAGGAATGCAGTTTCCTTGATGCCATCCATCTCTCCCAGCTCTGAGACTCTTCCTGCCCTCTCTTCTGCACAGTTCCCTGAGTCCCAAGGGAAGGAATTGGATGACGATACCACATTTGTGACCAAGTACTTCAGGATCTCTCAGTCTTTGCACATTGTGCAGTTGTGGGCCTCTGGATAAGTTCCATGCACTGTGGCTGTAGCAGAATGTCATTTTACCATGATGTTCCCTTAGCCAGTGTTCTCAACCTTCCCAATGCTGCAATCCTTTAATACAGTTTATTGTGTGGTAATGACCCCCAACCAGAAAATTATTTTTATAATTATAATTGTAATTTTGCTACTATTGTGAGCCATAATGCAAATATCTGATATTCAAGATAGCTGATAAGTGACCCCAGAAGGGGTCATGACCCACGGGTTGAGAACCACTGCTTTGGCACAACTTGGTTTTCCCCTTAGGCTCATGGGCTATCCAGTCTCAGGGTCTTAGCTACCCAAGGAGTGTCAAGCATGGGTTCCATCTCATGGAGTGTACTTTAAATCCAATCATAGAGCTGGCTCCCGTGTGTCATGAAACTACCTGCCATCTTTAGGATATGTCTGTCTACCATCTTAACCTTTCGAACTTAAACTCTTTGACCATGAAATAAGCATGCCCAAAAATATGTCTAGAAGAGAAGCCAGATTTTCTTCTTGACCTGTGACTATCAACTTACCTGCTCAGGGTTGTATTCAGTTAGCTGAGCATGCTCACGGGCATTCTTGTCCCTAAAGTACACTCCTGTAACAATATGGCAGGCTCACCAAGTGAAATCCACACACTCTTCTCTGGAGGACGGCAGTTTCTCTGGAATTGACTCCAGTGTGCTCTTCACTTGCTGCAGGTTGAAAAACAAATCTTTCTCCATTCTTTTATTTCTTGGCAATGTCTGTCTGATCTTGGCTTTGAATTCATCAAGATCCAAACCTGTGAACCCATTGTACTCGGTTACCAGGATGTTTTTAAAAATACAGTTAGCTCCTTGTATATGGAAGAAACATTTCAAGACCTCCTGAAACAATAGATGATAAGGAATACAAGAACACCTCCTTTCCTCTGCTCTATGCCCTGAAGTTCTCCGCAGATACCAAAGGTAATCTGTGCTTATGTGCTTTACAACCTGATGCTTCTGTTCCCACCATTAAGTAATGTAAGGGTCACTTGAACACTAGATTTCTTCATCATTAATATGAATGTGATTTCTTCATGGTTGATATGAAGACTGACAAGGCTCTAATATACACATTGTGTAGATCCTTCGGACAGAGGGGTGACTGATGCTGATGTGCTGGGTGGATGGGTAGAGATGATGACAATTTTTGTCACTCCATTTAGAAATGTGCATGATTTAACTCACGGATTGTTTATTTCTGGGATTCCCTTTTAATGTCTTCAGAATGAAGTTGAGAAGGGGAACCTAAAATTGCGAGTTTCAATACCACAGACAGGGAGCCCTGCTGTACTGGTATTTGAATATCACTAGTGACGTGGATTTAATTGGTTTGAGGTAGGTAGGACATTAGAATTGAATATTTATGAAGTCCATTGAGTTCTCTGATGAATAGTGTGAGCCAAGACCTTCTGGGGGTGAACAACTGTTCAACATCAGGAATTGAGTTTTTCTTGTGTTTGTTTGAGGCTGGGCAGCATATTTCTTTACTGGTAGTCTTTAATTCCCCTAGGGAGGCTGACAGCTTTTCTGTATGTGAGAAGCCTCAGGTAGTTGGCCACTTGGGATTTTATACTTCAGAAGGGCTTCCAGCCAATGCAAATTTGGGGCTTGGAGTCCCTAATTCTGTCAGCTTTATACCAGTGGATAGATGTACCAATTTCAAAGACAGAACATTTTTGTCCAGTTTTTACAGACATACCAATTTCCCTAACTGTCAATCAAGTTGGCTTGCTCTCTCCACAAATAGGTGCATGATGATGGTGTTCAGGAGGGGGGGGGGTCTCTCTCCTTGGATTTTGTGTGCAAATTATACTACAAGGTTCATTCACCCCAGTTCCATGAGGCAACTTTCTCAACGCTTGCTGTAGGGACCTCCCAAACTCCCTAGTTCATCCCCATCCTTTTCAAAGCTTTCTGTCTACACACTTGTGTTATGTTTTGAATAAAGTTGGTGTGATCTGAAGGAGGAATCCATTGCCCATGGAGGGTTTTGTTTTTATGAGAGGTCCTGGACATGTCTCTGGGTAGAGATGATACCAGTAGCCTCACAGAGCTCAGAAGGAAGGATTCCAGGAAGGGAAGATCCTGAGGGAAGTCCTGGGGAAGAAACATGACCTTTCAGGAGAGAGGCAGTGTGGTCAGGGAGACAGGGCAGGTGGAAAAGGCAGCGTGAGGAGGGTACAGGCAGCAGCCCTTCGGTGTATGCTCTGGGATTATCTTTCCTTTCAAACTCGCTGTTCTCTAGCTGCGACATCATCACACTGGCTAACCTCTCTGCCAGAGCATCCACCTGTCAAATACTGGCTATATGCAACCTACCCCACAGGGTTGTCGGACACGGAGCACAAGGAAAACCTGGTATGTAAACACACAGTAAGTGTTAGCTGTACATTAAGATGAAAATTTGATTTCATTCTCAGTGAAAAAAGAAGTCCTTCGGTAATTCTAAGGAGAAGAGAGGTGGGAATTGGTTCAAGACTAAGATGATGGGTATGGCTATTAGATTAAGCACAGACTGAATTGGTTAAGCAGAAAACCTAAGGTTTTGCAAAATGGTCTTTGTAGTGCCTTGGAGCCAGGTGGCAGTGACTCTTTATTCCACTTTGGTTACATAGATCTACTTCCTACTCTAAACTAAGGCCCCTCACTGTTCTTGACTGCAAACCAAAGACAGCAGGAAATGAGGCAGAGAAATATTGATGGCCAGATCATGCAAGGCGTTAACTGCCATTCTGAGAAGCATAGGCTTTCCCATAAAGGCAGTGGGGAGCTTCTGGCGTGCTTCTAAAGCGAGGGGATGAGGCAATCAGATTTGCATTATCCAGTCCTTGTCTTGCTCCATGTGAAGGGTGATTGATAAGGAGGACATATTTGGAGCACCAGAAATAAGTGTCATTGGATAGGTGACTGCATAGTGACATTAAATTTCAACTAAGATCGGACCTGTGTTTGCTCTTCTAGTGGCACATGGGGACTTCTATTCTAGAGTAGAGATTGCAGTGTTTCAGTGGGCTGCACTTGCTGGAGCCTGGAGGGAAACACCTCACATGAGGCCGACTGGGAGAATTCCATCAGGCATGTGTCAGAACTTCATCAAAGCCCCTAGAAATAATGCTAGACACCCATCTGATTCTGCAATAGGTCATGTGGTATGGCAGCTCATGGGCCCCAAACAATGCAAATACATATTGTTTGACCCTCTCTGTATTTGAAAACACGAATTAGTTGCCATGGCAATTTCACATTAACACCTGACTGACCCAGCCAAGCCTTCTTCCAATAGGCAGTCATACACCACAAATAAAAGACAATGGTTCCTGGTCTCCAGGGATTGTCAGGGTCTCTAAGTGACCCATCTACAGATTCTCCTAAATGTTTCTCCTCCTGCAGGCACTGAGGAGGTCTGTGCCCTTTTAGGGCAAGCTATGCCCTTGTTCACGGCAGAGAGACCTGAAGTCAAGGTGAAGATCAGAGGGGTCTGAGAGTTGGACTCCTGCTTGCCACTTGTGCACAGCCCTCCCCAGTGTCCAGGCTCCACACTTGGTGAAGCCCTAGCTGTGGTTCCTAGGGTCCACCTCCCGTTGGAGTTCTCCTCCCTCCCTCTGTTCTACCACTCCTTGAGCCTGGCTTCCTGGCCCTTGGAATAATTGGGTCTGAGCAAGTACTGCCTCTATAAATATTAATTTGGATATGCTTGGACTACTCCGCAGCTTTTAGATGAATTGCTAACTAGCTTTCTAATATGGAGCTTCTTGACAAGCACAGCCAGATCTCTCCACTTGCTGCTTACAGCCTCAGTCTGGTGGGGGAAGGTAGACACACTGGAAATCGCAAAGATTTCTTTTAAGAGGTGAGCTTTTTTGTGGCTCTACTCTGTGAAGCTGCGGGCCTCTTCTGACCCTTCGGAATGGCCTCAGTAGGATAGGACTGACCTTCTTTGTCCAAAATTCACTGTCAGGGCTGTGGGCTCCAGCAAGCAGCAGGCCATAAATTAGGGCCTTGCTCTGCAACTTAAGAAAGGCATGACTGTGGTCAAGTTACTTAACCTCTCTGCATCTCAAGTATCTCATCTTTAAGATGAAGGTGGTGATATGTGCTGCCTATGGTTGTCATGGAAATCAAATCAGTTAGCTCACAGGTGGTTCTCAAAGCAGGTCAATACAATTAATGAAGAACGGGGGATTTTAGAGAGACCTTGGAAAAGGCAGTGTGTTTATTACTTTATGTTCTTTGTATGTGGTGTATGTGCATGTATGCATACACATGCGTGGAAGCCAGTGGGCAATGTTTCTCTATCACTCAACACCTTACTTTTTGAGGCAGGATTTCTCATTGAACCAGTTACTTACTGATTTAGCTAGTCTGGGTGGTCAGTGAGTTTCCAGGATTGTCCTGTCTCTGACCTCTTTGACCCCTAGTGATAAGGTTACTGGTACACATGACCAGGTTTGTTTTCATGACACAAAGATTTCAAACTCAGGTTTTTATCTTGTGGAGCAGGTGCTCTGCTCCCTGAGCCATCTGTTCTGTCCTGCTGATGCAGGAAATGGTGTTGGTTGGCTCTACAAACCTTAGAGTTGTTGCTGAAAGATTCTTATTTTAGTTAAAGTAGAAACAAATACACCATATCATTGTTCTAGCTCAGTCATAACTATATTACTGCTCTCTGTTGCCTTGAGACAGAGCCTTGATATGGAGTTTAGACAGGCTGTGCACTAATAATCTTCTAGCCTCAGCTTCCTAAGTGTTGCAAGGAGGGCCTGTTTGTTCATCCTGGCCACTCGGCTAGTTTAGCCCTGAAATAATCACACAGAAATTTTATTAATTAAATCACTACTTGGCCCATTATCTCTAGCCTCTTCTTGGCTATCTCTCACATCTTGATTTAACCCATTTCTATTAATCTGTATATCGCCACATGGCAGTGGCTTACTGGAAAAGATTCAACATGTCTGTCTCTGGCAGTTCCATAGCATTCCTCTCACTCTGCTTTCTTTCTCCCAGAATTCAGTTCTGTCTTCTCCACCTACCTAAGTTCTGCCCTATCAGGCCAAGCTAGTTTCTTTATTCATTAGTCATACAAACAACACACAGAGAGGACTCCCACATCACCTCCCCTTTTCTGTTTAAACAAAAAGGCTTTAACTTTAATGTATGTAAAATTACATATAACAGGTATCAAGCAAGAATTACAGTTACACTATTTCTATTTACTTTATCTTTTATCATAACTAAGGAAAACTGTATCTATCTATTCTTAAACTCCATCAAAGATTCCAGAAGGATATAACATTACTCAAGTAAACAGGAAGTACATTGTAAGCAACTTCCAAAACTCTAGAGTTGACAGAGACATCTCATTGCCTGAACAGTCACCCAAAGTTCTTCTGTACCATTGGAGCATCCATCTTCAGCCTACAGGCCCATAGTATCCAGCAGACTTTTTCATGAACAGGAAATTTCAAAGACAGTCTAATCACTTTTTTTGTATCTTGCAGAATGTCTTACAGGTTCTTTCATGAAGCAGGAAGCCTGAAGTATCATCTCACCTTTAGGCAAGTTCAGCAGTCATTTCTCTGCAGGTTCTGCAATTCCAGTTTTTACAGCATACCATGAAGCAGACCAGGCAAGAGCAGTTTCTTGCCCAAATGGCTAATTGACTCCATAAGGATCCTCTTCGATGCCCATCTTCCTCTTGTAGTAGATTGGCACTGCCAGGAGCAGATGTGTCTCACTGTCATGAAAAGTCCTAAGTTCTTAAAACATTTAAATTCCGTATTCTGAAGGTCTCTGAAAGATTTACAGAATCCCTACCCATCTGAAATATATCTCTGTATATCTAGAAAATCTAACTAACATGACTATTATACATGATTATCTATTGACCTATATTTCCTAATTATAAATTACATTTTTAAATTAATTATACAATCACAATACCTTAATCAAGATCAGAAATACATATACATATAACAAAATTGACCTTAAATTTGTATCAATAAACCAAGATCCATACCAATGCAAATTATTCATACCTGTATCATATCCCCCTTTAAATGTAAAAGAACATTTATAAACAATATTTGGGAATATGGACGTAGTTTTGCCCATACTGCTTCCTGCTGTTTGGGGGCACTGTTAATTGGGTCTTTCATGGTGTATCCTATGTGCTAGGTTCATCTCAGTCAGCAGTTGGGCCAAGTAATTTTTTGAGGGTGTTCATGGCAACCTTTCAGGAGGCCTTGGTCTATGAAACCATATTCAACTGGAGGCAATTCACAGGTTCTCATCTTCTGTGAAAGCAAAAGTAGAACCTTTTTTTTCCCCCAAGCAACATGTTCTTAGACCCAAATTCTGAAGTCAAGATACCTTTATAATGCACATGTTGTTTAGCTTAGCAGCCCATACAATGAAATATCTCTCTGTACTTAGGTCCTTTATAGCCAAAAAATTTAAAATAAAACCCACAATAATATACATAATTCAGACTCTCTGTAAATTTGCCATTTTTTACAAGGCTTATTTTTTCTTTACTCCTTTTAATCTATGACTATCTGTGGTGTCGCTTTAAAGACTTTACCCCCTTTACTAAAAAAAAAGCATTAACTTTATCTTATGACTCTCTATACTCTTTTCTTTTCCAAGCCTACATTTATCCAACATTGTGACCCATTTATAGGTCTATTTCATCTGAATTTGTCTTTATTGTGTATCTGTAATTATTTTCTGATCAGAAGCATTTCATAAATGCTAAGCAGTTTGGTCTCAGTGGCCCTGGGTTCTGGCTCCCCTCTCTCAAGCTTTAAATATGGTGGAGGTAGTTCACCTCAGCTCTAGGACTGTTGGGTGGGAGCCATCCTCACCACCTAAACTCTGGACAGCACCATGAAGCATATAAATCCTTTTTTCTGAGTAAAAGCTAAACCCGCCATACAGAGCACTGCATGGCCTGGGAATATCTCTGTGTATGGTGGCAGGAATCTGCCATGCTCTCCTGCTTGAACATGCCTAGCAGTCCTGATCCCACCACCTGTCCAGGCAGTTTCTTTATTCATTAACCAATATAAGCAACACACAGAGGGGACTCCAACATCACCTAAGTGCTGGAATAAATGGCCTATGCCACCACATCCAACTTCAGCTGTATTTTGGGGCAACAAATGTACCTACTCACACTCCAGTTGCACACTGGAGAAACATCTTGAGCACCATGATGGAGCAGGTAACAGATACAGCCATGGCATACTCTACAGAAGATATTTGTTGCTGGGAGCCACTGGAGTCTGGTGATTAATGGTTCAGGTTTTAGACTATAGGGGGCAATAGCCCAGAATTATGTGACTTGTTGGCTCTGAGCCAGTGATCTCACAACAAAATCACTTAATTCCTTTCTCTACAACATGGGACCAATATCTCCCAACCCAATTTGGATGTGTGCAGCTTTTGCTTGGCTTGAATATTGGGATTTATTATTTGAGGTTGAAATTCACCAGACTAACTAATACATACTTGCTTCATGTGCTGTCAAATGAAAATGAGTGTGGGTGTCCTTTTCCGAAAGATTGAAAGCTGCATCAGCTCCAACAATGTCAACTTCTGCATGAAGGCCAGTACATAGCATAGACAGCCCCTCCCAGGCTCAGCTTTGCTTGCTCTCTGCCCCAACTTCATTTACTGGAGGGAGTGGGCTGGAGGGAGTGGGCCAGCAAGAAAAGGGGCTTGGGTCACCAAGATGTCTTTGTAGTGATTCACTCCTTTCTGTTTTCCATAGAGACAGTGAATTAGAGCATCAGCACTCCCCAGGAACCTGAGCTATACAGGATGTTCTTTCATGGTTCAGTGGAACCCCAGCTTTCCTGTCAACCATAAAAGCCAAGGCTATTTCTGGCATTGGCATGCATGACAGATATCTAGGATTAGTGATGTGTGTCTCTGGATATGCCTGGGGGGCGTTTCTCAAGAGGACAGGCATGTGGGGCAGTAGCTGAGAGGAAAAGGCCCACCCAAAATGAGGATGGCTTACCAAATAGGTTGGGAGACCACAAGGAAAAAAATTGTGAGACTGGAAGTCAGTACCCATATGTAAACTCCACTCTTTCTGAGCTAGTACCTATCACCAAGGATATTAGACTGCAGTTTCTTCAGCTTTCCAAAAGATCTTCAAGAAGCCTCCAGACCTTTAGACAATAACTAGGACTACATCAATGGTCCTCTTTGTTCTGAGACTTCCAACTTTCTAAATTAAACAACTACAAGGTCCTCTATCTCTCTGGGTGTCAGGGTACTCATTATTGGATGACTCAGTCTCCTCTTCTCTAAGCCAATCCAATTCTTGTGTGTGTGTGTGTGTGTGTGTGTGTGTGTGTGTGTGTGTGTAAGACAGACAGATAGAGAGATAGGGAGGTACGGAAGTAGCGAGCTAAATAGATCTAGAAATACACTCTATGGTTTGTTCCTCTAGAAAACCTTGACTAAAAACACATGCTCTGCAAAATGTTCTAGAACAGGAGTTTTCACCGTGTGGCTTCCAACCCCCAAGAAGCGTGCATACCAGATATCCTGAATATAAGATATTACAATACTTAACAGTAGCAAAATTATAGCTATGAAGTAGCAATGAAATAATTCAATGGTTGGGGTCACAACAGCACAAGGAACTGTATCAAAGAGTCACAGCATTAGGAAAGTTGAGAACCACTACTCTAAACTGTCAATTCTGGTAGTGCAGTACAGTGTTACAGGCATAGTCATTGAAGCTAAGCCCAGAACAAGGAGGACCATTGTTGCTAGTTGCTTTTCCATGTCCTGGCTATGTGACCTGTAACATTTTACTTTGTAAACAGAGACTGCTTTTTCATTTCCCAGCCACCCAGACCTGGATAATCACACAGAATTAATTACAACACTGTTTGACCAATGGCTCAGGCATATTCCTAGCTAGCTCTTATATCTTATATTAGCCCATTTCTATTAATCTCTGTATTGCCACGAGGCTGTGACTTGCCAGTAAGGTTTTGGCATCTTTCTCCTTCGGTAGCTACATGGCATCTGCTTAACTCCACCTTCTTTCCTCTTCTGTCTTTGCTTGGATATTCTACCTTGATATATTCTGCTCTGCCATAGGCCAAAACAACTACTTTATTAACCAATGGTAATAAAACATATTCATAGCATACAGAGGGGAATCCCACATTATTACTGAACTTTGAAGTTCATTTCCACATCAATAGAGTCACTGAGAGCAGCTGTGCTTTCCTGTGAGCTCAGGCAAACAAAAACACTCAGTTGGCAGACATCATATAGCAAGCACTTACCAAATGCTCAGTGCTGTTTCTTACCTGGCCACTCCTGTTTCTCAGACTTCATGGTGTCAGTGGTTGAAAAGAGGAGGCCAGGCCAGTGCTAAGCTTGAGATTAAGGGAAGCTTAACATGATTGGTGGTGGAAGGACCCTGTTCCACACAGGACGATCCATACAGGTGAAATCCCTGCTCTGCAATCATGTGCAAATGTCCATGCTATCTTGAGACTTGGCATGTGTGATGCCATGTTTTTTTTTTGTCTTGACTGAGAGATAATCTGGTTTTATTGGTATCATTAATACTGGTATCACTGCTATTATTTTTACTGAACTGTAGACAGTCCTGGTGATGATTGGGGCTGTGTAAACTCTGGTTCTCACTGAAAGGACCCCAGCAGAGAGAAGACAGACTAGGAAGGGACAACTCTGAAAGAGAAAGCTGGCCTGGCCAATAGGATTGTGATTATTTACATGTGTCCTTTGTTCCAGGAGCAGTTTCCATAATGAGCTACTAATTGTTTTTTGAAGACTCATGCCCCTTCCTTGACCTGACTCAGGCAAGCACTGCGAAAGCATCTTATACAAGCCCCAAGCCACACAAACCCACACAGGCTAGACTCTCGTGTGTCTGCTGGGTGTGATTAGCAACTCTCCTTAAGGCAATTGAGGAAAGGCCAGGCAAGAGTAGTCCCCAAGGCTATCACACTGCCTGAGGCTGGGCTGCTCCAACAGTCTTTACCTGCTATAGAGGCTGGACATGCTTCTTTCTGTGGATGCTCAGAACGAGCCAGCTGGCTGTACCCAAAGGCTGATTTTCAGGACAAATGAGCCAGGTGCCTGGAGATGCAGTCAGGTGCCTGCAGATGTTTCTTGGTTTCTGATGATATTCCCGCTGGTAAATCCATTGTACATTAAAAAATGCACTTATTACACCTGATGTACCAAACAGTAGAGCTTAGCCTGGCCTCCCTCAAATGTACTCAGAACACTTACCGTAGCCTGCAGGTAGGCAAGATTGTCTAGCACAAAACCCATTTTATAATAATACATTGAATACCTCGTGTAATTTATTCAGTTCTGTACTGAATGTAAAAAGCAGAATTGGTGTGTTGTATGCTTTCATCCCATTCTAAAGTGGAAAATTTGTAAAGGGATCATGGTAAGTCACGATTCTCTGCATTTTTCTCAAGAAGAATAGGACCAAGAATAAAGTGCTAGCCATTTTTGCTCATTTCATCAGCCTTTGAACTCAAAGAAGCCAGGACTCATGTCTTTTTAGTTGGTATCTGCCTTTACAGTGTTTAGCATGTAGCAAGTACTCGTAAATGGTAAATGATGGATGTGTGAATGAATTTGGTGGATGGATGGATGGATGGATGGATGTGTGGATGGGTGGGTGGGTGGATGGATGGATACAAGAATGAATTTATGAGTGTGTGGTTGGATGAATATGAGGATGTATAGATGCATGAATGGATGGGTAAATGAATGGGTGTGACTAGGTGGGTGGATGGATGGATGGGTATGATTGATGGATAAGTTTCTATATATCTTTGGTATCAACTGATACCCCCAGACAGTCACAGCCTACTTCCCAGCCTATTCTTCTAAAACTAGCAGTTTAACAGATGAATTATTCCTTGGCTCATTCCTATCTATTCCTACCTAAGTGGTTGAAACCAACCCACACTTCTCATTGCTAACTAAGAGTAATCAAAAAGTCTTTGGCTATTCTTTCTGAAAGCCCCATCCACCCACACTTATATTCTGATCATAGGCATCCTCCAATTGCAACAACGTACACATGCCACACACTCAATGCAATAGCACACTTGTTACCTATGTCACACACTGTCCAACCTGGCATCAAGCCAACAGCCTCACATGCCATGATTTCACAATCTAGTTTCCTTCCGTCTTGTGGCTCAACCTCAAGTCCTATACTCTAAAGCCAGACATTTAGGCTATGAATCAGATGACTGAACCAAGGATATACTGAGCAATAAGGGACTACATTTGAACATGGCATACAGTTTATTTTCAGAAATTGCATGTACCAAGACCATCATCATGTGACCCCAGCTTAACACTAAGCAAGGCAAGAGGTAGGCCACAGAAATGGAGTTGGTAAGCTTATCTGAAGTTCGCTGAAGAAGGCAATCTGCATCGAATGGATTTGATGATTTGGTCTTGGATGAAAGAGTTTAGTAGTTGTGGAGAGATAGAAGGTCATGAATCAAGCGCCAAAGCTTTCTTAGGCTCTATCAGTAACTTCATCTTCATCCTCTGTATGAGATCTAACATCCTCATGGCTACTAAGTAAGATACTGGGCTGAGTAGCTAAGCTCACAGACATCTATTATTGTAGCTATTTCTTTCTTTCTTTTTCTTTTTTTTTTTTGGTTTTTCAAGACAGGGTTTCTCTGTGGTTTTGGAGCCTGTCCTGGAACTAGCTCTGTAGACCAGGCTGGTCTCGAACTCACAGAGACCCGCCTGCCTCTGCCTCCCGAGTGCTGGGATTAAAGGCATGCGCCACCACCGCCCGGCTTTGTAGCTATTTCTTGCATAACTTTGTGACTCCTGGAACTTTTCTTATTCCTTGGGTCTTGGACACTTTACTTTCCGAGTATTAAAGAGCTTCCTTCTAAGAGAGAATGTTTCAATTTAGAGGAAATAGCTTCAGAAAAGCTACTTATTCCGATGTATATTCCCACCCATCCCGTGAGAGAGTTTTACCTGCTTTATTTCTTTGACATTGCTTAATATGATCAGACTTTGAAGTTTGCTTTGTCTGGTTTGTTTTTGAGACGAGGTCTTGTGATATGCACCAGGACAGCCTTAGATCCTGCTGCTCAAATTCACCGGGCTCTGTCTTTTTTTGCTTTAAGAGCCTCTTTAAGTGCTGAGATGGCCACTACCTGCTGCCCTGTCAGGGGACCATGTCTGCTACCCCAACAATTACAGTAAACTCAAAATGGTGTCTTTGCTCTTCTCTTGAAAAACCTACTTTAATCCATTTTTTCACTCAGCATAGAGTGTATCACTTCCCTGCTAGAGTCTTGGACTGCCTTCTAGTTTTAAGTAGGCATAAGTCTGTGCTATTACAATGACCTTCAAGTTTCTGCGTTTTTTTTCCCTCAACATTCAGACTTTAGCCTAAATCATGCCTCCTCAGCACTCCTTTCTTGGTCACCCAACTGAGATCATTTCTCCATCTATTCCCTCTGTCTAGCCTAGTATTGTGTTTTCTCTGCAAGTCTAATCATCATCTGCATTATTTAGTTCATTGGCTCCTCTATGAACTATCTTTACCACTTAGCTGCAAAAAGCTTGGAATTGATGCTTTGTACCTGGTGTGTCCTCCTGTACTCACACTCCAGGAACACCTTGAAAACATGGATATTAGGTGGGTGATCTACCTTTGCCATGGAGCCTGGCCTTGTGCAGCACCTAGTTCATGTTCATATGGCCTTTTGTTTGCCTTATCACAGAGCCAGTGCTTGTCTCAAATAAATGGCTGGCCAAGAATAGACTGAACCCACAGCTTGACAGCTCTGTTTTCTCTTGGATCCTTCTGAGTATCCTAGAAACATTCATTAACTTTTCAGTCCAAATCTGCCCCCTGTTTCCTGAGCACAAACCCCTTCTCTACAATTCCTATAAAAACTGCCTTCCAGGGAACTCTTGGGGAGAAGAGATTTACTCTCCCTTCCAGAGTCACCTGCGAGGGCAAGAAAGGTATTGCTATTATTTTATCCATTTTTCACTTGGATAACCTGGGGCAAGAGTTAATGGAATCTTTCTCTGTGCCTCCTATTGTGGGCCTCCCTCCCCAGATAACTGGAGGCCTCTGTTATGGGGCCACAGTGCTGAGATGGCATGCTAAGGGCCCCCCTCCTTCAGTGCATGAGCCAAAGCAGGAACAGAGAAGGCTCTTCGGAGTGCTCTGACAAAAACATAAGGCCTCTCCAAGCAAGTTCTAACAGCATAAAGAATTGACAGCATAGAACAGGCAGCATAGCCACAGAACACAGGGATCACTACGAATTTGGAATGGTGGGCAGAGATCCCCTGGGCAGGCAGAGGGGACAGGGTTGGCAGGCTCTGTGCTGAGAGGCACCACTTTGAGTCTGTTTTATCTGACTCCATGACTCAGTTTCTCCCTGTCTGTTTCTTCTTCTTTCTCTTTCCTGTCCTTATCATTCCTATTAAAAGACCATGTAATCCTGTTCCCTAAAGTGACAAAAATAATGTCTACACTTCTCCCTAAAGAACACACGCATCTCTGGAATGAAACTCTCAGAGAGCTTACTAAACCCATCTATTTTATGTGCACACATGTAAATCAAAATATGCATAAATACATTTTCCCTCCCCCACACACCTCTGTCCATTTATAGGATCCAGCTCTATCCCTTATTTTCCCCCTTTCTATCTCTGTTTTTTCCTCATTACTTATACCCAGGCTTCTGAAATGACGAAGCTTAGAATCTTCCTTCTGAATGTTTTAGCTTCCCCGTTTCTGTCTGCACATGTACTGTGCTGATTGGATTTCCACCACTGTCACAAAACCCACAAGGGAATCAACTTTGAGAGAGAAAGGATCTACTTTGATTTGGTTTAAGAGGTTTTGATCCACAGTTAGTTGGCTCTGCTGTTGTTAGTACAGTGGAATCACAGATTATTATGGCTGTAGTACATGGAGAAGCACAGCTGCTCATCTCAAAGTGACCAAGGAGAAAAGACTGAGTAAAGGATGGCCGGATGAGAAAGTGAATGAGTGCTTGGGTTGATAGATTGATATGTGGACTGCAAAATAAATGGATGGCTGCTTGCATATGTTCATAGCTGGATGTGCAGTAGAATGAATCAATTCACCCTCCTGTTCATGCCCAATGTCCTCATTTTCTTTCTCTACACTACACCTCCTATAGAAAGCAAACCTTTAGCACAGGGCTCTTGGGGGCATTTACATTCCAAACCATAATACTTATTTCATCTTTGATCTTCACACACTTGTGAGATAATGCTATTTGCCCACAACTCTTTACAGAGCAAAACTTAATACATGTTCTCTCTGTGGCTGGCCCCTTGGGGGCACAATTCAAAGTTTTGACTTCCATCACACTCTTTGAAAGTTGTCATTTTGATTGATAGATGTAATAGATGGTTCTGATTTTTTGCCTTTGGTCATCTTTCACTTAGAGGAAAGGGTTCAAAGAAGTATAGTAACAGTCCTATGCAGAAGGGCAAGGAGCCTAAGAACTGAGGCAAAGATAGTTGGATTCCTGCTGCACATCCATCCACTTTTCCTTTCTTTTCTTTCTTTTTTTTAAAGATTTATTTATTTATTAAATATACAATATTCTGCCTGCATGAAGAGGGCACCAGATCTCAATACAGATGATTGTGAGCCACCATGTGGTTGCTGGGAATTGAACCTTACCCTCTGAGCCATCTCTCCAGCCCCCCATCTACTTTTCTTTAGGGACTAGAATCTCTTCATCTACAGTCTTTAGCCTTTGTATGCAACATGGGACATTTGCTTGGATTTTTACTTATTCTTCATTGACTAAAAAAAAAATCTCAAACAGGAAATGAACATCTTGCAGGATATGAATAAATATCTTTCTGGGTCCAAGGAGCAAAAAAATGAGGAGAAGAGTGCAAAGTGTATATGCATTTTATTGAATTAGTCATCCATGCATCTGTCTTCCCATTCATCCACATACAAATCCGCATATCCATCTACTCATTCATATATTGATCCACCCATTAATGCACTTTATCCATCCATCTATCCATCCACACACATCTACCCATATACCTACTTACCCCCACTCATTCATCTACCCTTCAATTCATCCACTCACCCATCCATCCAACCATCCATTGACTCATTCATCCTTATATTAAAGCTTCTACTAACCCATATATCTGTTCATCTATACATCAACCCATAAATCTACTCATATATCTACCCATTGACCAATTCATTCATCCATTCATTCATCTACCCACCCAAATATTCACATCAGCCTCCAAATCTACCTATCCATCCATCCACCAAACAAGTTATCTATCCATCTGAGCATCCACTACTTCACATTTCCATTTTGAGCACCCTAGTCAAGGCTGTCATCTCACTTCAGCCATACACTTTGTTTCCTTCCTTTCGGTCTTACCCATTCTTCTAGAAACTGGTACTTTAGCTCTTAGCCTGAATGATCTCTTAAAAGCTCTTGGCTTTTCACGTTTTAAACCCTCCTGCGATCTCTAACTCTTCCTAAAATGTGATAAAGATCCTTTACCTCAAGATTCTTGATTAACCAGCCCCTTGTTCTGTCTCTGGCTTGCCTTTTGATCGCCTGCTCCAATATACTTTAACCACTTGCAAAGTTGCTCAGTTCATTTAATATACCAAGAATTCTCTTGCCTAAGTCGTTCATCCTTGTCTCTTATATATCTGATTCTCGCAAACATAACCTGTTAGATGCTGACAAGTATCAATACATGACTAATTAAGCCCATATCAACTATATTGCTCAGAGTGTCCTAATAAGCCCCATCGTAGCTAGCTGATACTATCAATTCTTTATTTGTACACATATTCAATGTTTTCTCTTTCCTTTGAACTAAATTAGTGAACTCCCACCCAACATTATATATTAAGAGTATTATACTTATTGGTACAAGTATCACAAAATGTTTTGGGGTTCAGAACCCAATGGGTCTGCTCTATTATAGGATACAGCGCTGTTAGAATTTCCTCTTGTAAGTAATCACATGATCTGTCCCCAGTTTACCATAGCATAACAGAAGCTTCTTCAAAGAGAGAAACAGATTTTTTTCCAAGAGTGTTAGATTTGATCTTGATCTGGCCAAAGTCAGAAGCTTATATCTCATGCCTCAAAAAATATTTTTTCTACTTGATTGCAAAGTTCCCCGTTGCACAATGAGCTTTTCATACTATTATTTTGGATGTAACAGGGGCTCCCAGCTCCCACTGTGTAGAAAACTAATGTCACCACACAGTGACAGGATAATTTTCAGTAGGTGCACACCAGGATTCAGGTCAGTATGGGAGTGGCCAAGGCCACCTATATTCTAACTTATGAGTAGATGGGTGACCCAAACCTCCCCTGTACTGCTGAGGGCTCCACCTGTCCAGGCTGCTGTCTCAGGGCCCTCCAAGGAAGAGGGCTCATTATCTTCTTTGGCTTCTAGGAATGAAGTGAATGGGAACATCAGGAGTGGCTGAAGGGAGTCAAAGGGAAGGCATCACTCATTCTTTCTATCTTGTGCTACAAAGAAAAGAAGCTTGAAGTTGGGAGATCCTGAGCCTTACCTGCAGCTTTGACCCCGCTTCCAGGGTGATATTAGCCAAGTCGCTTTCCATCTTTGTTCTTCAGCTCGGGCGCTCAGACTTGCCATTCGTAAAGTGAAGCAGAACCAGCTATTCTGAGTCTGTGATTATCAAGTGGGGATTATGTTTATCCAGGCTATGACCTGCCAATTGCTCTGTAAATCCACAGGCCACCAGTCTGACAGCCTGGCCAAATGGCTGAGTTCTCTAATTATATGCAATTTTTATGTAACTCAGCAAGAAGCAGAATTGGTTTCTGAAAAAAAAAATTGTCTATGCTGGGGGCCTTGAACAAAAATGAGTTTGTTTTCTCTACCAATTTATTTCTTTTTACCCAACCTTTTTTTTCTCCTCACCTCTCTCTTTCTCTTTCCTGGCCTGTGTTCTCTTATTATTCCTCTCTTTCTCCCTCCCTCTCTCCATCTCTCCTCCTTCCCTTCTTTCCAATTTTCCTTTCCTTTCCCATTTTCTTCTCCTTTCTTTACCTGGTAACTATATGCTAATCTTATTTTCCTCCTAGAATCTAATTCCTTAGGAGGATGGAGAAAATCACTTCCTGGGGTTAGAAGAAGAGAACATAAGGGAAAATGGAGATGAGAGAGAGGATTAAAGGGAAAAGAGGGGAGCATAGGAGGGACTCAAGGGCATAAGAAGGGGGAGAAAAGAAGGAAAGGGAAGGTGAGCTTAACTTCTAAGGCAAAGGCTCATGCGATGGTTGGACTGATAAGACTATTTGCAGGGCCTGCTGGAGACTTGCTCAGGCAAGGATGTTGGTCTTGGAAGGCAGAATTTCCTCTTTTCTTAAAAACTTTTATTTTGGTTTTCCAATCTACCCACCTTGCCCAGAACACCATCTTTTACTTGACATGAGCTGACTGTAAATCTTAGCATCTTCAAAATCCCCTCCCAGCAGCACTTAGATTAGGGTTGATCCAGTAACTAGATGGCTTCTGTTGGCAGGGTATACACATAAAAATAAAAATACATCTATGCTCATTCACGATCGTGTTCAACACCTCCAGACCTCAAACACTGTCGAAACAGGTACAGCCTGGCTTGGGTCTTCACCGAGTCCTTCTCCCCAGTGCAAGGGATTGCAGGTCATGGATCGCAACCACAGCTCTGAGCATCAGTCAGGGAACCTAGGAGTCTCTTGAGCACTTGGCAGCCTAGGACTGTCAGTTGGCCCCTAGTATGATCCCTGATTTGGCTTCTAGAATCAGCGCCAAGACCATTAAGGAACAAGTTCTTTTTACTTCAACCAAGTCCATGCAGATTCACTTCAGTGCCAACAGGAAGGGCAGAGTGCATGGCATTCATACCAAGACTCGCACAGGGAGCAGGGAGAGTGTAGGTCCCATCAACAGGCACTGTGACAAAGAAAGACAAGGAGAGCTTCAGGTTTAGGGACAGCCAAGACCTGATCACGGAGTACTAGAGAGGATAGAGGCTTGTGAAGTGCCTGGTAGGTAGGAGCTAGCCTTCATGGCAGTAACTGTGATTGTAGTTCCCTGAGCAGCAGTGACTTCAAAAACATTTTAAATGTGTTAACTCATTTCATCTTCAGAAATAGGCCGAGTAGTTATTGTTGCCACTCACATTCTTTCTGTGGAAAATGTAAAGCCCAGAGAGCTTAGGTAATTCACTCACATCATGTAATTAGTAGGTGGCCAAGCTAGGATTAAAACCCAGACAGTGAAAGCCCAGACTCTGGTCTGACAACTACTGTACAATACTAGAAGAGCACGGGATCTAAAACCTGGAACAAACCCATGCCAGCTCAGGCAGAAGATCATGCTGGGCAGTAAACATAGTAATTCTACTTTCGATGTGTTTCAAGTCGCCAAGAAGCCAGTGCAGAATAAGGCATGGCAAGATTTCTCTTCATTATGGCAACGAGAAGACCTAGTGCAAGTGGACAGGTCACTAACAGCAAGTGGAGATAAGAAAAATAGGAATGAGCTGGCATGGCCCTTAAATTAGAGATCTTTTGGACAAACCCAAGTTTTGATAAATTCTAAAATTTAGTCCCTGGCATATTTCCAACTTGATGCTCACCCATGATGAAGTCATAACATGGTGACCGAGGACTAGACTTTGTAGACAAAATCCCTCCGTTCAGATTCAGTCTCTCACACTTATTTGATGTGGGATATGATGCAGTCATTTCCAATTTGTGGACTCCAGTTGCCTATTGAAAAATCAAGAGTCAAAGTAGAAAACTCTTCTCTTCTGATTATGAGTATTCAGTATGATGAGACTATTCAGGCGCTGGTTTCCATGTGGATTTCAGATGCTCTCTAGTGCTTGGAAACAAATTCTATTCTGTTTCGTAGGTCTGAAGCCAAGTGAGTCCTTTCTTTAATAAATAAGTCTTTAAAAATTAGGCATACTTTTGTATGTCTGTATATGTGTGTGCCACATGATTGCAGGTGTCCTAAGAGACCAGTAGGGGGCACTGGATCCCCTAGAGTTACAGGCAGATGGTGGGAATTGAACCATCCTCCCCTGGACGAGCAACAAGTACTCTTAACAGCAGAGCCCTCTCTCCAATTCACATAACTTTTTCCCCCCTGCCTTCTCTTCTTCTAAAGTGGATATGATCTTTGCCAGGTTGGCCAGGCAGACACACAGAGTGAGCTGTGTTGGATTTGTTCAGCCTCTGCCCACCCAGAGTTTCAGGATCTACAGCTGACAAAACCATCTCTCAGTGGAACCCACCCCCAAGCTTCCCTAGGTTTATCTCTCTGAAGCAATCAGCTTCCTTCCTTCCCTTAAAAGCTGAAAGTCCTTAATGCCTCCTTCAACAGCTATTCTGCTTCACTCCTTAGTCATTATGGTCCAGATTCCTGCTGAGCCTATTTTTCTGATACCCCATCAAGAGCTCCCTAACACCCCAATATCCTAAATTTTCTCCTTTGCCTTACTTCAGGTCTTTGGGTTACCATGTATATGTAGCACGCTGCCTCCTCTCTCTATCTGCTCAGCTGCATCTCTTTCTCCAAAGGCTAACAGATCATTATGTCTACAATGAGGCTCCTCAGCAGCATCAGTTGGTGTCTACCTCTGGTCCTCTAGAGTGAGCTGTTTGTATCACCTGCAAGGTGACACTTGCCCTGTCAGATGTCTACTCTGGTTAACAGGGAGATGGTGGATCATCAGGCTGACTGGCAGAAAGCTCTGGAGCCCGGCCCTGACCTCATTTCCCTACTCACAAGGGTTGAAGTAAGAAGGGTGTTGCCAGATTCAGCTTGGCTCATCTGCACCACGGGAATAAGTATTCCTCAGGGCTCTTAATTGCTCTCTACTTTTACTTCTGCCCTTACAGTCTGTCCTCACCCATGCTGTGCCACGGAAGTTCTTGGCAAGCTTAAATCAGGCATGATTCCCTTGCTATGAGGCTCTTGTAATTTTCCACGTTCTCGGAATACCCATGCCCCAACTATTCCTCCAATCTACAAAAGACATTTGACTTCATCCTCTCCTCTCCATCACTCAGTTGCTCCCGTCTCTTGGATTTGCTTCCTGCATTGCCTCCATAACCTCAGTGCTCTCATGGCAGTGAGCTCAGTTTGGAAGTCTCCTACCCAGACATCCTCTTATTCATTCAAGGCAGATTCTGTTTCAGATCCACCTGCCAAAAGAAGGCCCTCCTGTCCTCCTCACTGCCTCTGCATTGTTAGTCATCACCTGCAGAGATGTGAGACTTCTTTGTTTATTTATTTATTGTTTGGTTCCCTGCTCCCAGCTACCATCCGGCAGAATACATTTCACAGATGTAGAGGACACTCCTCGCATTGCTTTTTATTTTATCCCGAGCACCAGAAACAAAAGTTCTTGGCACACCCTGAACACTTGGCTTATGCTTATTAAGCAGCTGATTGAGCCTCAGCACAGTGCCTGGATCCAGGTGCCAGGTGAGCAGTACATATACCATTGTTATTTTTAATTTTTTAGCTCCTCTTTCAGGGTCTCACACTGATTGGTCTTCCCTGCTGGCTTGCAAGCTCCTCAAGAGCAGTGACTTAGTGTTACTCATTTCTGTATCCCTCACAGAACTGGCACAGAGCAGGAGCCAACCTGTATGTGTTAACGTCAGAGAGCTCTGCAGTCAGTAGAGGGGAAAACTGAAGAAGGAAAAGAAAATAAACAAAGGGCGCATCTCCTTGGATGATAGGGTTAGGCGTGATGTATCAGGGGACAGTCTATCTCTCTCCTATCTATGTCAGTGCCAATGTGAACCCCAAAGAGAATGGAGAAAATGGAGCTTAGACCCGATGCTCTCTCTCAGAGGTCACTGGCTAGCAGAAGTATGCTAGTGCTGGCCCTGCTCTGCCTGCCCCTGGTCTTCCTTTCTTGAGGGCAGCATCCAGGAGTTGCCCACATTCAGATGTCTGGATCGCCCCCCCCCCCACTTGAGGCTCTGAGATTCACACACTCTTTCCTACACTCCTTTCTATGCTCACTCTTGGGAGGGAGCGAGCTGTGCCAAGCTCGAGCTTCCCGGTGCCTGGGGACTCCTGCACCTGCAGAGCCATGTGGATTTTCTACCAACTCATTGTCGTGCTGGGAATGTTATTAAAATGCTCTATTTATCAGAATAAAAAAATCCTAGCTTAAACCAAACAATATAGGATCTAAAATACAGGCTGTGAATTTAATTTGTACGGCAGCCGTGGTGCCCGAGTAACAGGAGGTGATTTATGATTCTCCTGAGGGAAGGCAGAAGGCGAGCCAGACACCAAGGGGTGGTTCTCTCTGTACTCTAACTCTGCCTCCCTGGACTCTGTCTGCTCTGTGTTTTGGGGGCAAGTAGCTCCCTGAGTCTGTGCAGAGCCCAGCTGGTGCTAGTGCTGAGTGAGCTGGGCCAGCATGGATTCTGCCTTGAGAAAACATCTGGAACATCCCCAGGAGTGTTGGTTTGTACAGAAAAGGGACATCTTGTAATGGGTAAGGGTAGTGGTGGTATTTGAAAAAGAAAAACTGAAATATAGGCAATGCCACCCACCCCTTCCCTTGTGTGACACTCACGCAGCGGAAGGGAGTAGAACGTGGTAATGGTGGCATCTCACATGGATGTCAGGCTATCAAGCTAGCCTCTGCCTAGGTGAGTCCATGTCCTTTTCCTCACTCTTCATGGCTCCCCCAAGTAGATCCTACTATGAGTTTCCTGCTGTAGATAAGAAACCGGGGCAGATAAATAAAGATCATTGAGCCTATAATTAGTGATCCTAGAGAAGCTAAATAAGAAGGAGAACCCAAAGAAAAACATATAGGCATCCTCCGGAATATTAACCTTCATCAGGCGATGAAAGGAGACAGAGACCCACATTGGAGCACCAGACAGAAATCTCAAGGTCCAAATCAGGAGCAGAAGGAGAGAGAGCACGAGCAAGGAACTCAGGACTGCGAGGGGTGCACCCACACACTGAGACAATGGGGATGTTCTATCGGGAACTCACCAAGGCCAGCTGGCCTGGGTCTGAAAAAGCCTGGGATAAAACTGGACTCGCTGAACAACATAGCAGACAATGAGGACCACTGAGAACTCAAGAACAATGGCAATGGGTTTTTGATCCTACTGCACGTACTGGCTTTGTGGGAGCCTAGGCAGTTTGGATGGAGGTGGTGGTTCTTGGACTTCCCACAGGGCAGGGAACCCTGATTGCTCTTCTGGCTGACAATGGAGGGGGACTTCATTGGGGGAGGTGGAGGGAAATGGGAGGCGGTGGCGGGGAAGAGACAAAAATCTTTAATAAATAAATTAATTAATTAAAAAAAAAGAAACCGGGGCAGGCTCAAAAAATTTAAGACTTTGCTCAAGGAAGTCACACAGCCTGTAGGAAGCAAAAGCATTTGCCTGCATGCAGACCTGTATTAGAGGGCCATGGCTAGATCCTGAAGGTGCTGGACATGTCTGGTTGAACAGCCACTTGGCTGCATTCTGCAACGCATAACATAGTGATAGAATGGACTAACTTTACTGGATAACTTGGGTGTTATATTGAGCCTTTTCTCTGTGTGATCTCATTTCTCACAGCCATCTGAGGATGTAGGGCATACCCTCACCTTCCAGATATAAAAACTGAGGAACAGAAACAGAGAGATGTGTCCTGGTCATCTGGCTCCAAAGGTCCTTCATATGGACTTTAGGCACGGCCGACACTAGAATACCAGCAGAGATTGGTTCTTTACAAACATCTTTCCAGAGCTTCTCTAAGAGCAGCGTGTTCTGAGGCTGTATTATGCGGTGTCTGAGGGAGTTGTCTTGATTTTCACACGTGTGTTGCTTTTGATGTTCATCTGTAGGAAAATGATGCCAACTTGACACTGCATCAGACTGTACAAGCCTAGGAAAATCAAGGGTGTTCTTCAGCTTCTTCATTTTTCAGCTAAAAAATTGGAAAGCAAATCTACCACCCATAGCAAAGTGTCTTTACAAGTGCCCGGGACAGAGAAGTCTTGTGGCAATACAGGAGGAAGACAGGAAGAGAGAGAGAAAGAGAGAGAGATACAGTAGGAGAGGAGAAAGTGGGAGAAGGAGGAGGGAAGGAGAGACAGGGAAAGAATGAAGACAAGGCAGAAGGAAGGGAGAGAAGAGGGAAAGACAAAGAATCTGGGCAGGAAAAGACATGGGAGAAAGTGAGGAGAGAGAGAGAGAAGTGGGAAGGAACCAAAGAAGAAGGAGATTAAGAGACAAGGAAGAGAGGGGCTTGAAAGGTTAGGATGGATGGAAGGAGGGAGGGCATGGGGGAAGGAGAGAGAGAAGAGGCATCACACCCTGGTTGTCTAAGCATTTAGAAAGTATACTTTCTCTGTGCCAGAGAAAGTACTGTTTGGAGAGAAGTGTGTGTGCAACCTTTATTTTCACGATACTTCAAGGAAACACAGTTAACAGTGCCCCCATCCTGCAGATGAGGAAATGGAAACACAATCAGGTTATACAGCTGCTAAGGATTTCTTTACTAGTATTTGGCCCAGCCAGGTTCCAGCATCTGTGTGTTAACAGTAATGGTCTGCAGAGGAGAGCAAGGCAGCCACAGCAAGAGGCTTCTCATGGACCATGGTGGCCATGTTGCACAGGATACCCCAGACTAGGCGTTTGATGTCTATATAGCAGTGATTTAACCAAATTAAGATTTTGGTTACATGTGAGGCTAGTATTGAAAAGAGGAAAAAGCCAGGTTCTTCATGTCTCTTGGCTTACCTGTGTTGTCTTTTCACACACACCCCCTAACAGTGAGTAGGCCTTCCCAAGTTCATGCACCAGTACGGTAGCATAGGGAGGATTCGCTTCTGTGTTTTAAGTAATTTAATGTACCTTAGAAAGGAACAGCGCTCTCGTGAATTGGCAAATGTTACGTATAAGCTTAAGAAGAGCCTCTCCTTCGATGCAAAATAACTTCAATTAGACCAAATTAGACAAAACTAAAAATGCCCACATTTAATAAATGCAACATTCCCAGGTAGACCAGGACAGCATGGCAGGGAGAGGAGCCCAGGCAAACCCCGGAGACCATGTGTTCCTTTTTCTGGGTGTGAGCCTAAATAGCCTGTGGGAGTGGTCCTGACCCTCCCTGGGGAAGGGTCAGTGCTTCTCAGGCTGGGATTTGGAGTCCGGACCAAGGCAACTCCCAGGCCAGGTGCTGGGATGACACTTCCAACTCAATATTACATTCCAGACTCTTTGGATTATAGATGAGTTAGAAGGCTGGGATCTCACCTTTGAAGAAACAGTAAGTGCTATTAACATGGTCATTTATGAGTAATATGCAGGTTAAAAATAGAAGAGGGTCAAAGTAAAGGAGAAAACCATTAAGCACCTAGGAGCCCCAGAGGTAGACATGCATGCCGGCGAAACAGAAATAAGAGCCCTGGAGGCCCAGCATTGTTTTATGCAATCTTGCAGAGTAAAACGTCTTGCTTTATAGGTAACAAACACCAAGGAAAATCCATGAGAGTGCTCACTCAAGAACCCAAAATGAGTGTCCTCTAGAGAAAGCAGCCCGGAAATATCCCAGAGAGATAAAAATGGAGCTGCCATATGGCTGAGCAATTCTACCTCTGTGGACTTATCCTGGAAAAAAAAAAAGCAGCCAGGCTTCGGGGAGCTGTTTTTGCTCCTGTGCTGACTGCAGCAATATCCATCAGGGCCAAACATAGAAATAATCCACTCACATCAGTGCATGGCTGACTTAAAAAAATGTGATAGATATCTGCAATGGAATACTAGTCAGCCTTCAAGAAGGAAGGGATGCACTATGAGAAAACATAGACAAACCCTGAACACGTTAGGGTAAATGACATAAGCCTATCCCAGAAATGGAAACACTGCATGGTTTCTGAGACCCCCAAATGGTCAAACCAGTAGAACTGAAGCTGTAGAGCCAAGGGCTGGGAGATTGAAGGGGAGTGTGCCAGACAAGCAGCAGAGCTTCAAATTAGCAAGAGTAAATGCTAGAGAACTACTGCAGGAGACTGCCCACAGTCCACAGCAACGCCTTGCCCACTTACTCATGAAGAGAATAGATTTCATGTTCAGTGTCCCAATGTTAATAAAATAAAATGTAAAAGTAGCTTACCCAAGATCACAATCAGAGAATTAGAGCAGTCTAACCCACGAGGAGCTCTCATGTCTGCCACAGTCTCCGGAGTACCTTCCTCCTGCTGCACGTGAAACCAAGCCCCAGAGCAAACATCACCCCTACCCACCCATCCCTGGCTTCCTCTTTCTGCCAAGACACTTATTGAAATCTGGTGGAGTCACTACAGCCTGGGAAGTATATTTGTTTAAATTGTCAAGATAAATTAACTTTTAGAGCCCCTTGGAGTGGTCCTGCGAGCCTGGGCTGGGAGCTAGGCACCATGAATATGCAAGCGCACGCAGCCATCGAATTAGCCTGCTGCAAATGTGTTTGGAGCCAGCTGCTCATTTAATAATCTGGGACAACCACAGGAACAGACAACCAACCCACTCTGGCCCATTTGCATGGGTAAAGTGATAATTTTATAACACAATTGCAGCAATTAGGTTTCCCCAGACAAAGCCAGGAGAACACCTTTTGGGAGCAATCTTGGGAGTTGCCAGGCAAAGCCTACTGCAGACTCATCCCAGTTGTCAGACATAACAGCCTGCTTCCTGGAGATACTACCTGCTCCTAGGGAAGCGGTGAGGAATGTGGCCCCTGCAGGCAGGCAGAGCAGGTGCAGATGCCAGCATGGCTCTTGTGGGACGCCTAGCTAGCTGTAACCTCTGAATTCAGATGCAAATAGAGAAATGCGTGTCATATCTTTAACGCGTTGCTGTGAAGATCAAGAGATGTTAAAGGAATGCCATCATTTTCCATGTAAAAAGCACAGCATGGTGACAGACAGATGCTCTCAGCACAGTGCTGAGGGGCCAAAGCAAGGTGGATTTCTGCAAGTCAGTGTTCAGGAAGGTTAGCCAATCAGTGAGTGATCTCCGGGTTTGGTAAGGGAACCTGTCTCAAAAAAGAAGGTGAAAAGCCATAGAAGAACATACCTGACATTGACTTCTGGTCTCCAAACACCCCTGCACACTAGTATGTAGGTACAACCCCATGCACTCGTGCGCACACATGTTCTATACACATATGCACACAAACATTAAAAGATAACAGAAAGAAAAAGTCAAATGTGGATTATGGACATGCCACCTCGACTCTGATTGTCTCCAGCTCCCACAATACTATACCTCGGTTGTTCTTCTGGGAGATCAGTGAGTATGAACCTTACCACAGGGCATCCCTGTGAGAAGCAAGCTACAGCTTGTGGGTCAGGCACCTGGTTCTGCTTCTACTCAAGTTCATCTCAGGACTAGGTTCAGTGCTGGCCTTGACTGGATCATTGATGCCATCTTTTCCTGCCTTCTTTTTTTACACGGGATAGAGCACTGTATTCTAAGTCACAGACTTGGCGTTGGTGTAGTGAACCCTTTCTTTGCTCTACTCCCTTTGGCTGGAAGAACCCACCTCTCATCTTAGAAAAGAAATACCAGGCTCAGTCTCTCCCAGGAGTCCTTGCAGTTAAGAGGAGATCAATGGCAAGTAAACAAAACAGTTCAGTGATGCTTCTCTACAATAAAACAAGAGAAGCAAGGAGAACCTTGGGCTTCTGACTCTGGTCCTTGGATGCTGCTGGGTGGTGGTGCTGGGAGACCATGGTGATTCATAGTGTCTGTTTCCTTCTGCCTAGGGAATTTACCCTACAACAGTCCTCAGTTGCTTCTTGATTGCATTCTCTTCTTCTGGTCCATGACATTTCAGTTCCTTTACTGTTCTTTCTACATTTCTTTACCAGTGGAAGAGAACTCTGAGGACCTAGTGGGTAGAAAATGCTATCAGAGATCTGGAGATCCAGGTGACGTTGTTAAGGGTGGGATCTTGTCCATACAGCAGAGGCAAAAGTACAGCTTCAGAGGGCAGCCCCTGTTAAAACGTCAGCCCACAAATTCATAACTGTAAAGTCAATCCCTAAGTTGTCAACCTGTCCACTGGATGGTTCACTTGACACAGACTAGGGAATGTCCTTGCCTTTGGGACTCCTGACCACTCCTTCAGCAAGCCTGAATGCTATGTAACCGTCATAGCTCAGGTTACAAGAGCACAGTACCATAAGCAGGTTGAAATGAATTAACTTCCCACAGTGGTGAAAGCTACTAGTCCCAGTCAATGTGCTACCTGATGTGGGTCCTGCTATGGAAATTTCCATGTGGAGAGGGAGGGAGAGAGTTCCTTGAATTTCTTTTTAACTTCTTATAAAAGGACACTAATTCTATGGGATCAGGGCTGTATGTCTTAGCCTCATTTATCATTAACTATCTGTAGATAGTCCCTACTTCCAGTTACATTGGGGAATAAGTTTCAGTGTGTCAATTTGGGAGACGTAATTTAATCCATCTCAGTAATATTAGATAATTACCAAAAGGGAAAGGTTAAAAGGTGTGTGTGTGTGTGTGTGTGTGTGTGTGTGTGTGTGTGTGTGTAAGCCACAGGTCTTCCTCAATGACTTTCCCATCCTGTTTTTTTTTTTTTGAAAAAAACATCAGATTTTGCCCCTGAACTTGGAGCTCATTGATTGTCTAGACTGGCTGTGCAGTAAATCCCACAATTTTTCCTATGTCTTAACTGGAATTACAGGCACATGTTACCATTCATGTATGTGAGTGCTGGTAATCTGAGCTCATACTTACTCAGCAAGCGCTCTGTGCACTGAGCCTTCATCACCCCTATTTTAGGGTCGTAAGAATTCCTTCTATCTATATGTGGGAGTAGATGTTCACTTAATCCTGGAAAACTGCACCAGAGTCCAGTGAAGGCACACTGTCCTGCCCCATGCAAAAGCAATCCAAAGAGGACAGAGGGGAGTTTCCTTTTAAGGGTCAGGTGCATGCGCGTGCGCTCTCTCTCTCTCTCTCTCTCTCTCTCTCTCTCTCTCTCTCTCTCTCACACACACACACACACACACACACTCATCTCTCATATACCAGAAGCCAATGCACAATCTGCAGAGAATGCATGTGGACAATGGACAACCATGTTACATTTGCAGGCAGATATCCTGAGAAACACTCTTCTGAAAAGACAGAGAAGCTAAAACCAATGCCTATGAATAATTCATTGTCACAGGCACATGGATCTTCTTCCTTAGAACATGCAGCTCCGTTTTTCTGCTGGCAGGAAGCATTTTCTGTCTTTACAGTTACAAAGGTGACTAGATCTAGATCACTAGTGTGATCCCATCTGCTGACCTGTCTACTCACTTTTAAACCAGATACCAATCATCTTAAAACAGCCATTGACCAGACCCAAATTCCACCAAAAACAGTCTTAATTAGAAGACAGAGGTGGAGGCCTGCCATCACGCTGATATAGAAATCTCTATTTAGCTATAAACCCAGTGCATTATACAGACTTATTCGCTTTGGTGTTCTCTGGCGCTCAATAAAATCTGATATTTGCAAAAGGAAGAAAATCTCACAAACCTTGTTAGTTGTGTTTACTACTGTTACCCAGTATAAAAAATAATGTAATTGACATAAACTAACCTATGAAATCAACACACTGTAGGTGGAGTGTCTGCTTGTCCTGCTATTGTGTCTGCGGAATATGGGATAAGGTTTAACACACAGGAAGTGCTTTGGTTCATTGGACAGAAAATGGTTCTACCATCCTCTTAGCAGGGCAGCTGTTCTCTTGATTCTCTTCTATTCTATTGTCTTCTTTTTACAGTGCTATGGTTAGAAGTCAGGGACTTACACATGACAGGCAAATGCTCCACCAGAGAGCCCTATTCCCAGCCACTTGTCATGAGGCCCTGGCTAAAAGATATGATGATGACTTCAATAGACAAGGTAGAATCTTATCCAGATCGCTTGGTCTGGACCAACCCTCTAGATGTGTCAGATGACGAGAATTATAGGAAGCTGCTCATTGCTTATTACTGAGCTATCATCCAAGAAAAGCTATCAATTCACTCGGAGTTATATCTCTTCCTTGGGGTGACCCTAATGAATGCGCAGCTACTGTGCCAATAGAGAGACCAAAGCTTGGGAGAGCTCCATAGACTATCCCAACTCAGAGTCCTTTGAAGGGGCTCCCCAGTGGCAATCACATGGCAGGCAGGTTTTTCTGTCTGCTCAGTGCTGTCTCTCTCTCTCTCCTCACAGGTGCATCTCCAGAGAGAAATCCCAGGGAAGCCTGAAGCATGCAATTTTCCCTTGCAGAGCCCGTCTCTAGGAAACCTTATTTAAAATGATACTGACGATAGGGAGGGCAATGGAGGTGGAATACCCAGCAGGGCTATGGGAGGATGGATGCGGTAATGAATGTGAAGAGTGCAGAGCTGGCACTGTCCAATACGTGCTGGTACAATCCAATCTGAAGCCACATTCAGCAGAGAAAATATGAATCCCTTTGAGAGACATTCGGTAGGATTTATATCTCCTCACGATGTCATCCCAGGAGGACATCCATTAGTCTTTTGGTTCTGGTAGTTCTGGTGGTGGGTCCCCAGGAGAGCCGCTCCACAGGGCAGATGTGTAGCCTATAATCTGTACCCTGAGTCTTTGGCATCCTGTACACTGTGAAAGTGCCTCTCCCTCTGGGCCATTCCATTAGAACCCATTGCCACAAGCTATAAACCACGCTGATCACCTCCCTTCTTAGCTTCCAAGAGAGATAATCCCCTGCCTAATGCCCTATTGAGAAACACCCCCAGAAACCTGCCAATCAAAACAGAATGCAGTGTGGGGCATCATAGTAGATTCCCCCACAATTACCAAACATTCTGGGCAGTAATGCTTTTATTGTAGTAAGAATGGGAATTGGCACTCTGTTCTCTCAGTCTTCCTTATTGAAATATTAAGAGTCTCTTCAAAATATTAAACAGAACTCAAAATCTGGGGAAATCTCATGGCAACTTACTCTCACTCCTAGAATAAACCCAAGATTATCAAGATTTTTCAGCCAGATGATATCAAAAGATGACTTTGCCTCTTAAAAATACCATTCCCATCAGGGACTTGAATAGAGGCTCATAGAAAATTCTCTAATGCAGGGGAGTCTGATGGGAAAGAAATACAGATAGAAGGTCCAGGATGTTTGCATGTGTGGAAGGATGTTGGTCTGTATTTATGATTTGCCCCTGACTTGTGATCTTGAATCTAAACTGCCAAAGACAAGCTAGGCATGACTCCAGCAAAAGACACACGGACCTGGGTTCAGGGTAGGCAGCTGGTGATAGGAAAAAACAGTTCTCACTCAGGATGAATCCAGGTGGGAGGCACTGGCATGCTTGATGCAAGCCTTCCTTCCCTACACAATCCTGAGCTAAATGACCAAAGGAAGGGTGATGGCAATTGCTTGTCAGTATGCCAGTTTCTCCACTGTTTCCAGATTTGACTTTCATAAAGTAGCCAAGTCTCCAAGCCCAGGAAGTAAATCATGTCTCCAAGCCAACCAAGGCAATTTTCAATTGACAGTCCATTTCACCAAACGCATCTACTCAATTAGAGAGAGACAGAGACAAAGCGTTTACTTGGGGGCTTATAGAAGAAACAGCCTATCATGGGAAGAGAAAGGTGAGTTTACGATCCTGCCACTCATCCCTTGGTGGAGCCAACCTATAGGCAAGCAGTATGTTCACCAAATGTACACACTCTTAGACTACAGGACAACTGTTTCTGGTCTACGAAACTTGGAGCTAACTCAAATAATTACTAACAACTCAATAAATGAAATTGGGTTTGCTTCTTTGTTTTCCTTAAAGTTCTATCAGGTTTTCCTTTTTTAAAATTTTTTTTGAGATTTTACTGTGATTCCATTATTTCCCCCTTTCTAAAGCTTTTCACATAATTCTCCTTGATCTTATTTGAATTCATGGTTCACTTTTTTATTAATTGTTGTCTCATATATATGTATATATTCATACAGACATGTGTATATTTGTAAACTTAAATTCCTAAATGTAACTTGCTCAATCCGTACATCGTTACTTGACTCATCCTTAACTACCTATCTCCATCTCCATCCTTAACTAACTAACCAAGTCTCACAAAATGGAAGAAGACAATTGCTTAAGGGCATGCCATACAGTTCCATTTATATGAAATTAAGGAAAAAAAGAAACTCCATCTGTGGTTTGAAGTCAGGCTAGTGATTTCCATGGGGACAACTGGGTTTGGATGGTGGCCCAGTGTGCATCTGTGTGGTATTCTGATTCATGGTTTATGAGATTTGTTTCACACTTAGGTTCACTTTGTGCAGAATCGGCCAACTTGCATTTCCAGTTTATGCACTATTTGAACATAGGATGTACGCCACGGAAAGCTTAGCTTTGGAGTTGAGGACAGGTTTGCTGATAGAGTGCTCCAGGGTTGCCACTCCTTCCCCTTCTTCTTGCTCTGATATCGTCTTGTGAAGAAGCAATGGATTGAGCAATATCGCTATTTTATAATCATGAAGCAGCACTTATAAGGATGAACGTGGACTCAAGATGGAAGTCCTTCTACCTTTGATGGCACATCTCATCTGCCTCATCTTTGACATTGTCTGTTTCTAAACTTCTGTGTAAGAAAGGAGTAAGCATCTGAAATCTTCAGAGCTCAGTGTGGAGCTTCCTATTTCTTGTAGCAGGAAGCAGCCTTGTGGATTCAGAATGTCAGATGTATGACATAGTGTCCTGTAGAGAACAGGAACGGTCTGAGACTTGGGTCTAGTGATGTTGAACTAGAAGGGCTACAGAGGTCAGCACTGCAGTTATCACTTTGTAGCAAGCCTTACTAAGGCTTATTTTAGTGATGGAAAATCCTTGGCCCCCTCGTTGTTGTCAGAATTGACTCAGGAACTAGGTAAGCTAATCAGTGGGGAGGAAGGATGCTGGTGACAAGCAGAGTTTCAATGACAGTGACAACAGTTGGAAGCAACTTAGGAAGACCAGACTTCCACATGCTTGCTTCTCTCCTTGGCATTAAGTTTCATTCTTTTCTCAACATGGAAGAAAGACTGCTTTTGGGAAAAAATGCATGGCTCCTTCCTTCTTTGGAGAGGTTTCTAAGAAACTGCATCCCATTCTTATACTCACTGCATGTGGAAACTTCTCTGTTGCTTTATTATGTACAAAGTAGGTCACCTTCACCTCTTGGGCCTTTCAGCAGAAGCAGTTCCTCTTCCCATCCATCTTCCAGCTGTCTGCAGGCATTGCAGAGTTCTGACATCACAGGCCCCCCTCCAGTATAGAGACACCCCCGTCTATAGGGAGAACATGTCCTCAATGTCAGGGGAAAATCGACATGTTTCTGTATTAATCCCACTGGGCACTGGACTCTGGTTCTGACAAGAACACAGAAAAAAGAAATCATGTAAAGAATTGTCAGCTAATGTCCCTGTTATGGTGGTTTCTATTGTGAAGCCTGATATAGCAAGTCTCCTCACTCTATCCCTCCTGTACTCAATATAATTCTCTCCAACTCAAAATGGGAACCAATGCATTAACAAGGCCTTGGAAACCCTAGGAAGTCAGAGGCAGCTGACTCTGCAGGCACCCCATGGCATAGCTCAGTAACCATATTTTGTAGATGGAGGCTGCTCATTTGTTTCCCAGTCGCCCAGACCTGAAATAATCATACAGAAACTATGTTAATTAAAACACTGCTTGGTCTATTAGCTCCAACTTCTTATTAACTAACTCTTACATCTTAAATTAACCCATTCCTATTATTTTGTATTTTACCATAAGGTTCGTGGTTTACCAGTAAGGTTCTGGGGCATCTGTCTCCCCCGGCAGCTACATGGTGTCTCCTTGACTCTGCCTACTCTCTCTCTACATTTCTGTTTGGATTTTCTGTCTGGCTTTACTCTGTTAAGTCATTGACTGAAAGCAGCTTCTTTATTAACCAAGGACAATAAAACATAGTCACAGCATACAGAGGGGAATCCCACATCAATACCTATGACAACAGCCTCAGTTTACTTTGCTGCCATATTCTACATGTATTCCTTGGAAGCAGTCTCATGCAATGCCCAAGGGGGCCAAAAGAAGGTGTCAAGTTCCCTGGGACTGGAATTATGGATGTTGTGGTGACCATGTGGATGTCAAGAGCTAAATCAGATCCTCATGTAGAGAAGCTAGGGCCCTTAACTACTGAGTCATTTTTCCAGAGCTTATTGCCTCCAGATAACAGCCAGTGTGTTGGACATTTCCAGAGTCCCCCACGAAGTGGCAGATCTGGCATGGGGGACCTCTCCTCTCCCCCTTACTCCCGTGAGTTAAATGGCAAGAGTGCCAACACCAGGAATGGCCCCATCTGGGAAGAGTTCGTCAAGTCTCTCTCTGGATCACCCATCTTAAAGCAAGTTTATCCTCTTATTTGGAGGACTTCTACCTCAAACTTCCAGAAAGAGCTGAATTTCTGATTATAAGGAGTGTCTCCCACACAAGGCTAGAAAGTCAAATGGGAAGATGAGGAGATCAAGAGGGTGGTTTGGACCAGAGAGAAACTGGTGAAGATTATGTTTGGTCCAGTACAAATTGTGTTCTTCTTTCCGCATTAGGGCTAAAGTCCTGATTTTCGTCTGTTAAAATATGACTCCACGGTTGTGGCAAGATGGCTTGGCATCTTAACCTTGACCTCTGGATCATTTCTCACATTTTCAGTGAACTGCTATTGGTCCTTGCTCTGCTAGCCCTGATAAAGCCCTGCAGGCTGGACGTCACGCTGTACCTTACCCCTACAGAGCCGTGTCTAACTTCTCCCATGCAACACATGGGGTATTTAACTTGTGTGCACTTAAGAACAACCCCGAACAACACCGCTTTACTGGACACCACGATGATTTCCAGCTGGCTCTAACGAGAAAGCAGGGAGGAGAACTGCCCGTCCGTATGTTTGAATCATCTGTGTTTCTTCTGGATCCTGTCTCCTCTAGAAGGTCACGTACACACAGCAGCCCTCTGTGCATCTCTTGTGGGAAGCTACTCTGTCGTCTCCCACTGTTTTAGTTCCTTCACAGCTCTGATGACTCTGCGAGGCAGTCTTTGATGTAGGTGGTTATTTAATTCTTCTTTCTCTGAAAATATAAGCTTGATGAGGTCGCACAGGGCTGAACTGTTTTTGCCTTCAGTGCTGGTGACAGTCAGCATTATGAGAGGATGGGACTCTAAGGTGGATGCCTTCCCTCCCTTTCTCTATCTCATAGGTCAGGAATGGTAGAAGTTGGATTTGTGCCCAGACTGGATTGCATTCACAGCCGTCCTGCTGGGCTACTTACGCGTTCATTATTTCCTTGCCACACTGTGCTTTACTGACTGTTATTTTCCATCACGGAGTTTCATCTTGTCTTTCAACAAAACTCCAACGAAGGACCCTCCGTTAGCTCTATTTTACAGATCAGAAAACTGGGGTCCTAAACGTGGGGGGGATTCTGTGTTGCCTCACCCAGCCCTTGGGGGCAGTTCTGCAGCTTGTCTGTCCCACCACCTTCCTATCCTGCCTGGTTCTTTCCTTCTGCCTTTCTACTGAGCATCTTCCTTTAGTGCAGGAGCAACAGGACTTGCATGGACTTTGTGAAGGGCAGCAGTTTGTACTGGCTTGATCTTAGACTGCCCGCATTCCAGAGGGCGCTTGACAGCTATGCATTTACAGGCAGCACTAGCAGACTCAGTGACTTTAACAAATGATTAGGTAAAATATAAAGGAAAAAGTTAGTCCAGATTTATTCCATGCTTTTTCAGACCCAGGCCAGCTGGCCTTGGTGAGTTCCCACAGGTCAGGGAACCCTGATTGCTCTTCAAGCAGATGAGGGAGGGGGACTTGATCGGGGGAGGGGGAGGGAAATGGTAGGCGGTGGCGGGAGGAGGCAGAAATCCTTAATAAATAAATAAATTTAAAAAAAGTTGGTGAGTGGGGGAATGAGGCATGAGAGGAGTTGGAGCAGAGGGAGTGGAGGGTGGATTTGATCAAAACACGTGATATTCATACACAAAACTCTCAAACAATAAATCAAAAAAACACACGCACTGAGTCAGACACTTCAGAGGGAAGAACTGAGGAACGTCTTGGCACAACCGTGCCCGGCTTAAGCTGTGCGGGCTTCTTGCTCTGCCAGCCTGAGGCTGCCTGCTGGCACTTGAGCCTCCAGCTAGAAAGTGAGAAGGTTGGAAGCTTCCGGGAGAAGGTGAAAGGAATTTGAGTCCAGCTCCTTAAGGCTGTGACAGAGTTGGTGGGAATTAATTGGCAAAGATCTCACAGGGACAGATGGGCACAATGAACATCCTTTGAGGGTCTGGGGTATGGCTTGTCACGTGTGATCACTTACCCATGCAGTGGCCTTGGGAGGTGTGAATGGGGGGAGCGTGGGAGTCGCGGTTATAGCCTCTCTTCCCAGCTGACCCAGTTTGGCTCAGTGCATCATGAATCATAACTTTCTCTAGTCTTTTGCTCCCAATTCAGGACAAGTCTTTGTTATTTATATAAAATCACATTTGCTCCAATCTGGTCCCCTTCCAGATTTGTGCCCATTCCACGGGTAGAGTGATGGATGGGCATACGTAAACACCCCGGGGGCTGCGAACAACCTCTGACAGCTTTCTGTTTTCCTTAAGCTGCATTCCCAGTTCCGAACAAGGTGTCCTAGGCATCCTCGTTACACTCCCCAAGGAGCCGCTCCCCACCCATCTTACAGCCCTTCCTCGTTTGTGTGCCAGGCCTTCTGGCTCGCTTTAGGTTTCTAAACACACCGTGTTCCCTCCAGTCTCCAGGCCTTTACACAAGCTGTTCCCTCCGTCTGGCATATCTCCTTCCCACCCGCCACCAGCACCAGCGCTGCTACCACCACCACCATCACCCCATTTCAACTGATTAACACCTGGCCATCTGTCAGAGCTCAGCTTAGCTGTCACTCTCCCAGATGTCCAACAAGATACAGCCCCTGTCTCATGCCTCCCCAGCATCTAGATTAGCAAAACTGTGCCTTCACTCAGAGGGATTCATTGGTTTTTGAAGTCAACGTTCCTGAGAATAGACCACGTGACTTTGTTCATATCCTAACCTGTAAATGAGCCTCTTGGGTTCTCAATACTGTTGTCTCGGGTGTATCTCCCATCTTGCTAGGTAGAAAGTTAGGACTTAGAAAGACTAAGTTGCCTATCTAGGGTTGTCCAGAAGACCTGGGACATGGACCAGCCCCTTCACGACCTGTGTCACAGCTCTGCTTGTCCTTCATCGATGTCAGTCTAGGCAGGGTCTCAGGCGGAGTGGGGGAGCAGGGGGAGGTGCTACTGAGCTCTTCATTCTGGCCCCCGAGAAATAAATGGACTGCACTAGGCTCGGCTCAGCTACACTCCATCATGAGCCAGTTAAGGGGCCATGTTCCTGAGAACTACTCTCAGCTGTGGGAGAGAGATGGATGGTCCCTAAAGACTCATCTCATTATCCCACGAGTCAAACTGGGACCCTGTTAAGGGATAGCTCGCCCATCAATAGGCAGCACATTAATTCTACAGCCACATGGTGCAGCAGACTGACCAGAGCCCCAGTAATGTGATCTCTGGCGCACCTCCCATCACCCAGAGCCAATGGCAATTCTCAGGAAATAAACATAACCCTCAGAGAGCCCCCAGAACACACTTGCCCTAGAGTGGTACAACCAGCTTAAGTGAGTGCCCGATGAATTAATGGTTCTGTTAAACACAGTTCATTGTGAGCTTCAGCATGCAGCAGCCATCAACGGACGGGAGGGGGTATTTCTAGGACAGGTGGCCAGTAAAGGCAGTCTGCAGCTGTGTGTGCACATCTGTGCAGGGGGTGGCCGGACAGTGGTTCTGTGCTGTGCTTGTGTGCATGTGAGCAGTTTAGAGCACAGCAAAGCTGCGGTCTGCAAACACAGCATATGGATTCCATGCCTCCACCCCTGTGCTTTACAATGTCCACTTGACACTGACCACTCTGGAAGGAATGCATCATAGTAGTTCCTCAGCAAACGTTGTTTCAAAGATTAATAAAGACATTAATAAAATCATTGAATGATTAATTAAATCACTACTTAGTTATTATAGTAAAAATTAACTATGATGAATGGAGTTTTCTCAGCATTCCCAGCTGGGAAGTGGTAGCACACACCTTTAATGCCAACACTCAGGAGGCAGAGGCAGGAAGATCTCTGTGAGTTCGAGGCCAGCCTGGTCTACAAGAGCTAGTTTCAGGACAGGCTCCAAAGCTACAGAGAAACCCTGTCTTGAAAAACCAAAAAAAAAAAAAAAGAAAGAAAGAAAGAAAGAAAGAGAGAGAGAGAGAGAGGGGGGGGGAGGGGGGAGAGAGATGGGGAAAGAAAAGAAAAAGAAAAGAAAAGAAAGCATTCCCAGACAAGCAGAAGCGTTGCCAAACATTACAACTGCTGATTCCTATGGGCGCTGCACTGCAGCATTGATGGGCTCTTCCCTTGGCTAATCTCTACATTCTCCATAGTCAGCAGGACAAGAGGAGAAGTAGAGAGTTTTTACTAAAGCATTTTGGTATTTTGTTTTTACCAAGAGTGTTTTGCAAAGAGACAAGTAATATCTTGAGAAAGGTCAGGGAGATGGCTGACAGAGGTAAGTTTGGGGGCAGTGGCTAAAGCTTGAACTAGAAGACACACAAGAAAGAAATAACAAGGCCATGACAATAACAATGACTAGCATGCCCTGAGCGCCTAGAGGATATCGAGTCCCGTGCATTCATGGGGATGGGCAGGTCCCATCCTACTTCCTCCACTGGAATTTTAACTCCTCAAGAAGGACAAGGAGCCTCGAGGATCTGAGTCCGAAGATGGCCAAGTGATTGGTCTTGGGGTTATACAGGTTATGGTAAGAAGCCAGATAAGAAGAACGGGAAGGAAAATGGAAGAGAGGAGGCAAAAATATTGAGGAAGAGAGGAAGAGGGAAGAGGATGACAGGTGGGGAAGGGATGGTGGAAAAGGAGGGGAAGGGCATGAAAGGAAGATAGAAGGGAACAGACAGAGGGAGAGGGTCACTTGGAACTCTCATTCTGTTGGTAAAACAGAATTATTTATGGAGAATCAGTTTTGTTCAAAAGTTATGGTCTGGAAAGCCAGAAACAATTATTTCAGGGTTAGGTTAATGGGATTAGGACAGGACAGTTTATGAGGTGAATGCCACTGAAAGGAGGGAGACAGTCCCAAGATGGATCTTCTTTGCGCGTGGGTGGAGATCCTACCGTAACCTTTTCAGAGGCTCGCACAGATTCCAACAACCCAAGACTTTCCTGGCCTGTTGGCTCTGTGTCCTGTACAGTGTAGGAAAGGTCAGCTGACACCACCATAACGAATATGGATTCAGTGGAGGGGCAGGGTGGTAAACACATGGCCAACATCCTCCATGAAGACAATGTAGCAAGAGATAGGGAGACACCAAGGATGCTGAGGATGTTGCAGCAGGTCCATAGCAGAAATACCTGGGGAGAGTGAGCTGCTTCAAGGAGCAGAATGCAGCTCTGACATGAGCTCTTCGACAGGGATGGTCTAGGCACACAGACACTCTTAATTTCCAGCTACTTCTCCTGGTCCGCACATACACTACAATGAATGAAGAGAAACACAAAAGCAGAGCCAATGGCTTTCCCACAGTGGCTGCCCTCCCACTCTGGGAGCAAACCTCTTTGTCTCACTCTTGGGGGAATGGGTTATTCCCTTTTTAAATTTCTGTTAGACTGCAACAGTCCTTCAGTGGCTTTTGTTAACTTTCATCTGGAATTCCTAAAGAGTCCTGGATGTGTAACTCCAAGCTTCAGGACATTCTGCCTCCTCTCCCGGGCTTCTGGTCACTTTCCTTCCCAGAGCAGAGCACAACTAAACATATTTCAGAATCTCCAGAATCGACCGTAACTTATTAATGCTTTCTGGTTCTAGGAACACCAAAGCATTGATCAACGGGCCTGACCAGTTGTGCAGAAAAGGCAAAGTCTCTGTCCATGTATTGAGGACTCTAAGTAGCAGAACACAGGGCTCTAATTTATCACATACTGACAGCAGACAGCAGGCAAGCAAGGCTTTCCTCTGAGCAGACAGCATCAGTGACCATAATGCACTGGTTGGCTGTGAGATCCCCATCACTAAAGAGAAATTTTCCGTCTGCACCCTGATGCAGGCGAAGAATCCTACAGAAGTGTGAGCCAGGATAGAGAGGCAGCATGGGAAGAATCTAAGATATTTATAGAAAATGAATAGAAAGTCCTGGAATGTTTGAGTTGGCCCTTAGAGGATGTGTAGGTCCAAAGATGGGCTCAGACACCTGCAAATTGGCTCAGGTTCTTTCCTGGATGGATGGGAGGAGGGAGAAATCTTTTTGAACACACATTCGCAGGCACATGCAGATATAGAAGCACATAGGCATGCCTCTATACAGAAAATTACATATGACACATAAACCTTCACATTCTGAACATAGACACAAACTTCTATACTTCTCTCCACCTGGGAATATGTTCACTCTGAGAGACTTACATGATTTCTGCACACACACACACACACACACACACACACACACACACACACACACACAGAGAGAGAGAGAGAGAGAGAGAGAGAGAGAGAGAGAGAGAGAGAGAGAGAGAGAGAGAACAATAGACACAAACTTTTATACTTCTCTGCACCTGGGAATATGTAATATGTTCACTCTGAGGGACTTACATGTTTTCTGCACACACATACACACAGACACAGAGAGGGGGGGGGGGGAGAGAGAGAGAGAGAGAGCAACAGACTAATCTAATTTGGGTTAGCCAGGAGGGATAGAACATTGGTTAACAGTTATTCTTAAATTCTGGAGAGGGTGTGAGCAGGATGCTCTGAATAGACAGAAGATCAGAGGGAGTGGACACGAATTCTGGTTCTCCAAGGAAGTTGGAATTAGCAAAGAAATGTGAGCTATTCATCCCTGTAGCATGATTAATAAAAACCCAGAGACAGATATTGGAGTTCAACCTGAAGATCAGAAAAGCAAAGCAGTCAAGTCACTAGAGAGCTCTTACCTCAATGAAATCTTCAAACTGAAAGAGAGTGAGTTCCTGTATCATCCTGCCTTATAGTCCTCTCTAGTGCTGGGATTAAAGGCTTGTGCCACCATTGCCTGGCCTGTATGGCTGAGTAGTGTGGCTGCTTTGAACTGACCTTCAGGCAAGCTTTAATTATTAAAACATAAATAATATACCACTATCCATCCCTGTAGGCCTGATTTCCAAGATGAGGCCTAAATTAAAGTAAGCCCTTGCACCATAATGCTTAGCTCTGATTGTTTCCAATCCAATGGCTTCAGCCTTCTTTGAGAGAAGTTTATACTTGTTTTATCCCATTGCCCTCTGAGTGCAGAAGTCAATAGCAACCTGAAAAATCTGTTCTATAATAAACAGCAGAGCCATTTCCACCACCTGGGTAGAATAATTCTCATGAAGGAAAAGCCAATCATGAAGGAAGATGGGGGTGGGTCACTGGTATTTTTTGGGTTGATTTACACAGCAGCTACAATAATCAGGAGCTGATCTCACTGCCCAGTCCTCCTGTGGCTCCCTGCTGAGTGTCATCAGGAGCCTCTGGGCAGAGTCTAGGACTGGCAGACAGACTCAACAGAGGGAAGGAGGTACTGCACAGCACACCAGGGGCAACTACGGGATTGATCAACAGCAATGTCAGGACAACACTAGTCAGCGAGGCACAGGGTGGAGAGGTTTCAGGCTAACCAACCCAATGCAAGGCTAGGACTCCACACAGAAGTGAATGATAACTGGGACTTGGAATAATGGGCAAAAGCCCTGACTTACAATACTATAGAGTGGGGCAGGCCCTAGACCCAAGTCATCACGGTGGAAACACAAGTGATTTCCTTTTACAAAATGCATAGAATCACAATTGCCACAATAAGTTAGTGCAAACTATACACAGAGATACTTTTATTCATTTAACATATTTGTGATCAATGACAACAATGTCCACGAGTGCTTTTTTTCATGTATTAAGTGCTTCTCAAAGCAGGTTGTGTGCAATAACTCTCCAGTCCTTGGACCAACCTGTCATGGTAGAATTACTGGTTGTCACCATCTAACAAGTGAAGCCTTAGGAGGATTAACATTGAGAAAAAGTCACATAGATGGTAGATCTAGGCTTTGAACTCAGAAAGGCTGGCCTCCTTTGCTTTCTTTAAAGATTATAAGAATGAAATCATTCGAAGCACAGGTGATTCTATAGTGAATAAGACTCTTGGTCCAGCGATGCTCACATTCTAGAGATACTAAACAAACAGAGAGAACAGATGTATATATTGGGTTGTGATGACTTCTTTTGGTTGTCAACTTGACTATATCTGGAAAGAATTAAAATCCAAAAATGGAGGGAGGGTACCTGTGAGGGATTTTTGCTTAATTTAAAGTAGGTAGATTCACTTCTAATCCAGATCTTTGAGATAGGAACATACACCTTTCATCTGGGCCACAAATTCTGCTGGAAGCCAAGATAAGGGCATGGAAGAAGAAAGCTTTGGCTCTTTGCCTGCTTTCCCTTGCATTGTTGCAAGTCCATTCCTTCACTGGCATTAGAACCTACTTCTTGTGAATCTGTCCTACACTGAAGATCAGTTGAGACATCCAGCCTTGTGGACTGAGTCATTACTGGATTTCTGAACTTTCTGTCTTTCCATTCATAGACCACCATTGTCAGATTATGTGGATCATAGCCTGAAAATCTCACCCCCACCCCACCCCACACACACTATAAGTTATTCTAAAGAGCACCGACTAATACGTAATACATGGGTGAACACCTTGAGAAAAGTAAGCTGGTGTGGCTGGTGACAGGAGGGAGTGAGGAAGGATGGAAGAAGAAGGGAGAGAGGAAGGGAGGGAGAGAGGAAGGGAGAGAGGGAGGGAAACAGAGGGATCAGAGTCCTGAGGCCCCACTGAGGTTGTCCCCTGGTGAGTGGTGTGTTTTGATTACATCTCCATCAGGCCATTCATTCCAGTGCCAGTCTCACAATGTCACCTGAGATAGGATGTCCTTCCAGGGAAATATTTACAAAACCTTCAAGTGACCAAATGATCTGGCAACAGGACCTGTAGCAATGCCTGCCGTGTCCACTGGCCATTAAGTCATCCACAGTCCAGTCTTTGTTTGGGTTGACTGCCAAGATACTAATCCCCTTACTTGCTCATGTTTTTATCTTTTTTGGGCTACGAAAACTGATTTGTCCTTTTGGTTGACAAATGATCACAAAAAGTTTCTTTTTTTACAAAGCGAGGGAGGTATTACAGTGAGCAGGTGTCAGAAAACATTAAATTAAAACATGGATTTGAATTTCCAAGCAAAAGGCTTAATTGAGGAATAAACACAACTTAGAACTGTAAGCTGGGACCACACAAAGCCACAGCCTCCACTGTGCCCAAAGAAGAAAAAAGAAGATGGAGATTTTGTTGGAAAATATGCCAAAGCTATCTTTAAAGACAATTTGTTGGCAGCTGTGACTCTGCTCAGCAAGCTGGTCGTCACTGGTGGACTCACACAGTGGGTGTTACTTAATGAAGTCCCAGCAAGCAGCTTCTTTGGGTTGAGCTGGCAAGACATTCTGGAGCAAGTGTTTGTCACCTGAGTGCTCCTCTATTATATCTTGCTATAACTTGCAACTTAAGTTTCTCAGCATATGGAGCCTTACAAGAAGCTTTAGTTGGAGGCTTGAGTTCCATATAGGCATAGCCTCAAAAGGAAAAGTCTGATTGCTTCCTTCCCTCTTCCTCCTCTTTCCCTTCTCCTTCTTCTACTCTCTTCCTTCTCCTCCTCCTATTCTCCCTCCTCCTTTCCCTTCCCTCCCTCTTGACTGCCTAGAGCGGCCCCCTCTTCGCTAGTGGCTCTTGCGTTGCTGTGCTTTCTCATTAAGGGCCTGCAACCAACAGAAGCACTGGGCCATAGACTGAACTCAAATTGTGAATCAAACAAACCTTTTGTCTTTAAAGGTTGATTAACTCAGATAATTTTTACAGTCACAGAAAGCTGAGTGGCCAGCTCAGCTCCAGGATCACCAAGAAATCTAAAAATGAGTTCATTTGCACATTCATGCTTCATGTCAGAAAGAAACAACACACTCCAACAGCCATGCACATGCATGACAGCCTCAGGTCGAGCACAGGTACAGGACAATCCACTGTGTTGTGTGTTGTATGTAGCCTCCTTATCTTGTTCTTGCTCCCACTTCTAGGCAGCTGCCCAGAAAGCCAGAATAGACCCGTGAAGGTTCAGAGTTCAACTCTGTACCTGAGAAACTGCCCACAGATCCGGATTCCCTAGTTAAGTAATGTGCAGAATATCTTGGACCTCTGACTTTGCAACATCCATTGGTTCAGGTCTTATGCCAAAGCCGGTTGGAATCTTGACTGCTGAGAGTATCAGTTCATGTGGAGCTGTGGTTGCCTATCTAATGTGGGCCTCAGAATGGCAAAGTGCCATAGAAACCTGCAGAAAACTGCAGGAATTAGGAACAGATGCCTGAAATAAAACCTCATGCCAAATCCTCTCTTTGCTCTCAAGCACAGAATAACTAGATAAGATCATTTCAATTAAATAAAACCCACTCTGAGGCTCAGGCAAGAAAGGATGGGCCTTGGGAAATCTACAGACAATGGAGACTCCCAGGCTGAGCAGAGAGATCAGACCTTCTGGGGCTGGGGCTTTAATTCTCTCAGAGAGAAACTATAATCAGGAAAATGGCCTCTAAGGGTTGCAAGGAGGAGAAATGACAGGGGTTCCTGAATAAATTAGAGAACTAGGGAAGAGATGCTAAATTCCAGCCTCCTTGTCTCATAACTTGGCCAGTCTGCTTTCTCTTGATGGGGGAAAAGCAGCAATTTATACATGGGAAGATTACATAGTTTATGGGTCCACGGGTTTCAGCCTGTGGTCACATGGTTCTGTTGCTTTGGGTCTATGGCCAGACAGAACATCATGATAGGGATTATTGCTCAACTCAGGGAAGTCTGGAAGCCAAAGGGGCAAAGGGGGATGAGGAGGAGTCAAGCAGAATCCCTTTCAAGGATGCCTCCAGTGACCTCATTTCTTCCCACCTCCTAAATTCTCACCACCCCCTACTGTGCCATGGGCCAATGACCTTACCTTTAGTAAATCTTCCTGAGTGTGTGCCTAGAGGGAAGGAGTCAGTACAGATATTTGAGTAAATTTTTGTGCTCTGAACCTGCATGAGTTGTAGCTGATTAATCTGAGTCTTCAGTTCTTACACAGAATAGATTCCAAGCCATGAATCTGCTGGGAAAATGAATCAAGGATTGGAGACCCTCAAACAGAAGTGACCCCAAAAGCAGATAGAGGAATCCTTCTCAAACCTAGGCCTATGCTGGACTTCTGTGAGGATAGATTTCTGCTGAATGTGAGCTCACAGCACAAAAATGACAAAATAAGTTATAGAAATTATATAAAATTATGCAAAAACTGGAGTAATTTACTACCACGTTCACTCTCAGCAAATTAAAGAACCTCCAAGGGCTACAACCCAGTAAGGGGGAAATTGAATCCCAGTGCAGGGGGCCTTGGGATTCAAGAAACATCAGAGGACAAAGAAGCAGGAGGATGAGAGAAAAGAGCACAGGAAGCAGGGCTCTTCATTGCACAGTTTACAAGGTAGCCAGTGATCAACAGTGCAGGAGAGATGCTCCTAACTGGACAGAGAGGTGGAGCACTAGCAAAGGCAAGTAGAAGCCCAGTGAGATGCAAGGGGGGAATGTTTCTTCAGGGACTTCCTCGCTCACCCTTGACGGATGGCTGCCTGTCTCTGGAGACAGAAGCTGAGCCTGGTTTCTGCCCTACAAAGTTCATTCATTCACAGCATCGAGGGAGGCATATGTCTACATTAGAATGGTTGTAGAAAGGGGAAAGCTGTCTTTGCTTACCCTGTGTAGCATCTAGTGTCTGATCCAGCCCACCTAATAGACCTGGGAACACCTTCCCATTGGGTGCAGGAGGAATCTTGGGGAAGTGAAGAACTATTTTTCTGTCTGTCTGTCTGTCTGTCTGTCTGTCTGTCTGTCTCTCTCTCTGTCTGTCTCTGTCTGTCTCTGTCTCTGTCTCTCTCTGTCCCTCTCTCTCTCTCTCTCTCTCTCTCTCTCTCTCTCTCTCTCTCTCTCTCTCTCTCTCTCTCTCTTCACCACAACAGCTATAGACCTAAGCAAATCCTCCTGGGTAAGGTGCAGGGCTGAGGATGTTAGTGGTAGAAAATTTGGATGTGAATTATAACCTGCCACCCTCGATTGAGTGAGCAGTATGGAAATGTCAATTTGAGCAGGTGCCCCTTTTTTCATCCTTCTGTTTTTAAAACTGCAATTTTAGGGAGGCGGTGATGTCTAATGTGTGGGTTTCAAATTCAACAATGAAAGAGGAGAGAGGGAAAAGAAAAATAAGGATCACAGGGAATTTTTGCTCCAAGAGCAAGAAGAATCTGAGTGCTAACTGTCCCTCTTTCAGGAAGATGCCATGAAAGTTCTGCAAGCAGCCTCATGGGATTAGCAAGAGCAGAGAATTAAGCAAGGAGCAAGACGTTGCTGCCTCAAGATGCTCCTAGGATGTGGATAGGGAGTGCAAGTTTCAAACATGGGGTGGGGAGTCAAGAAAATACGTGGCAACTTGTCTGTGGAGTGGATTGTGGTACTGTAAACTTCCTTTGAGTCCCTTTGAGTCCTTTGATATTAAGACTTGAGGGAAAGCAATTTCTGCGCTTTAAGCTCCCCAAAGTAAAGAAACAAGATTATACTAACAGCTTCTAGCAAGTGCCGCATCAGGGCAGGAATGCTGTCTATTTTCTGAACATGTTCCTCTCCCTATGATGGGCTCCAGGCTTGTGGAGAAAAATATAAATAGCAAGGAGAATACAATAAGAAGTAGCGTGCGGGAGGGGAGAGGGAAGGGGGAAGTCTCTGACCCTTCTGGGTTCAGGTTCAAGAGGTGGAAGGCTGAGGCCAGAGGGTGTGGCGAGCTTGAGAATAGTGCTCACGCTTCAACAGTTCCCTGTCCAAAGGGCACAAGGTTAGGGTGAAGTTCACAGGAGGGGATTATTAAAGGGATTTGGGGTGAGCTACACTGGGCTCCCAGATAAAGGGCAGAGGAGATGTCAAACCATTTTGACACGTATTTTCCTCCCTTCCTCTGCTGCTGAGCAGGTGCTTCCAACATCTTGTCTTCATGTTTCTTTTATGCATTTTGACAGTCCAGAAATAATTTGAGCTGGAATCTTTTGTCTTTCTTCTACTTGATGTGCGTATTGTGTGAAGGTGTATAAACAATAACAAAATAACAGCTTACACTTATTGAACACTTACTAGGCACCAGGGATTGGTTTATTTAATCCTCACAGCCCTCATGGAGGTAAACACTGACACTTCTTCCTGCTTGCTGTTAGAATGCAGCTTCCCGAGCTCATCAAGAGGGAGAAAGGAGACCTCAGAAATGCAGGCCTGATTGGGTCTCCGTTGGGTGCTGCACACGAAGCAGCATCAGAGAAGATGGCCCTGGCGGTTCTTTGTCACTGGGTTAAAAAGACCTGAAAAGCTGAATTATAACACAAAAGAACCACCTGAGAACAGATGCTAATGAAAGGGGAGGGGAGGTTCTATTTCCCAGTCAGCTTCATCCTTTTCTCCCAGAGGCATCTGCTTTGGGGAAGAAAGGATGCTTCAGCTGTGCAAAAAAAAAAAAAAAAAAGAAAAAGAGAAAAAGAAAGAAAAAAGAAAAACAATTAACCAAATTTTCCCTGTTAGTACGGTTTTATATTTATGTAAAAGTCAGGCAAAGACTAAGGGAGTTCCAGTCACCCACTCCTAACTCATTTCTCTGTTACTACCATCTTGCACAAGGGCGTTTACTATTATGATTGCTGCAATTATTAAACATCATTATCAACTGAAGTCCTTAGGTCATAGCAAGAACTTTCTTTGCATTATACATTTTAATGTATTTTTTAATTCTACATTGTATGGATAACATCGCCATGCAATTTTATAGAATAATTCCATGACTCAAAAGCATCGTGGCATTCAACATTTTATCACTACCCTCCCCTCCACCATCTTTTCCTTGTCTCTACAGTTTTGTCTTTTGTGGACTGTAATACAATTGGAATAATATAGTATGCAGGCTTTTTACACTGACTTCTTTGGCTGAGCAAATGCTATTAAGTTTTCTCCCTGTCTTATCATGGCTCGAGAGCATGTTTCTTTTAAACCCTTGAACAATAGCCATTTGCACAGCTACATTACAGATTATTCACCCAGCTATGGAAGAGAATCTTGGTTGCTTCCCAACCTCAGCTCATATAAATAAAGCTGCTATAAGCATATCTGTACATTGTCATATGTAAGTTTTCAACTATTTTTGGTAAATACCTAAAAGTATGATTGATATATCATTATCAAAGCTATGTTTAGCTTTATCTAATCTACTAAGATGTCTTCTAAATGACTGCCCAATTCTCATTTCCATGAACAAACAGAATTGATTTTTCCTTCTCTGTAACTTTGTCTGCATTTGATTTTCTTTGTTTTTTTTTCCTTAAATTCAGCCATCCTAATAGGCATAGAACTCTATCTTACTACTTTTTTACTTTTCAATTTCTTAATGACATGATATTCTGCACTATTTGTGTTTATTTTCTGCCAGTGTGATATTTGGAAAAAGTGTATATCAAACTTGTTTCTATTACTTTTCGGATAGTATCCCAGACTGGCCTTGAACTTGCTATATAAACCAAGGATGAGCTTGGTGATCTCCCGTCCTCTATGTCTTGGGCATAGGGACTGCAGGTGTGCACTGTTTTGCCTAGTTTATATACTCTTATATATGTGATCTTTATATACTCTTGTATATATAGTCATACATATACTTTATATATGGTCTTCAAGGATACTAGGTAAGCACTGTGTCAAGTATGCTACGTTCCTAGCCCCCCTTTTGCTCATTTTCAATTAGAAAAACCTTATATACTCCTGTTATTTAGTTTTAAGATTTCTTTGAGGGCCATAAAGAAAAACAGGTATTCCTGCCTGTGGAACTCTCCCACAGCCTTGGTTTGGCTTCCACAGACTCAATTCACAGTCACCCCTTTCCTCCCCACCCTCCACTCCTGCTGCTATGTCCCCACCCACAACTCCAGTGGACTTCCTCTGCTTAAGTGCAGGCCAGACCATCCAGAAGAACATGTAGGCCACCAGCACATGGAACTCTCCCTCTTTGTCAGTTCCTACATACACAATCTTCCACCATCCCTTCACATCCCCCAAGTTCATTACCTTGTTCACACTCCCAAATCCACTGGATATCCCCTGCTCATGCGAAGGCCTCACCATTCAGAAGAACAGGTAGGCAAGCTCAGACAGACTCAGACTCCCACACTGTTGAATGCCAGAACTCCAGATAGCTCCCTGCCCCAGCTGTGTACCTCCTCCACTCTCTTGGTTTCCCCTTCAGACAAGGTCCCCAATATCCTCTCCCCTTCTCATCACTGTGTCCCAGCTCCCAACTCAGGCAGCGATCCCTACACAATCCAAAGCTATACCAGTCATCAGAAAGCCCTGGTATGCTGCTTGCTTGCCTATGGACCTCCCCCACTTTCTTGGTGCACCAAATTTTCTCTCCCTTCCTCTTTGCCTTGTGGAGAGTCTTTGCTAGACAAGAGTTTATGTGGGCTGCCAGAACTCCAGGTATATTGCCCACTCATGAACCTCCTCCATTCTTTCAGTGACCCCCCCCCATGCATATTATACCCAATCCCTTTCCCCACCTTCTCACCATGCCCCAGTCTCAAAACAAAAGTGATAATGTTCTGTTCCACAAGAGACCAACCTGGCTGCCAGAAATCCAGCCCCCAACTCTTGTGGAGAACTCCTGTTCAATCAAAGGCCACATAAACCAAAAGACCAGAGAGGAAACAGAAACCAGGGAATAAAATACCTACACCAAAAAGACAAACTTGGTAATCTTCACTTAAACATATAATCACTCCAAACCCAGATGCCTAGACACCAGGGCAAGAAAGCAATCAACAACAGCCAGGGTAATATGTCATCACCAGAACACAGTTATTCTATCAGAGCAATCCCTGATTATTCAATACAGCTGAAACACAAGAAAAATACCTTAAAACAATTTTTTCTTGAAGATGATAGAGGTTCTTAAAGAATAAATGAATAAATCACATAAAGAAATTGAGGAAAAGACAAAAATTGAAAGAAATGCATAAATAGTAAATGCTTACTAGTAAAGGCAAACAGTTGAAGGAAATGACTAAAACTGTTGAAGACCTGAAAATTGAGATATAATCAAAAAAGAAAATACAAATTGAGGGAATTTTGGAAATTGAAAATTCAGGTGAGTGGATGGAACTACAGACACAAGGATTACCAACAGAATAAAAGAGATGGAAGAGAGAATCTCAGGTGTTGAAGATACAATAGAAGAAATGGATACACCAGTCAAAGAAAATGGTAAATCTAAAAAATTCCTGACACAAAACATCCTAGAAATATGGGACACTATGAAAAGAATATTAGGAATATAAGAATAATAATAACTCAAGAATAATAGGAGTATAAGAGGCAGAAGAATCCCATCCCAAAGGTACAGAAAATGTTTTCAACAAGTAATAGAAGAAAGTTTTTCTAACCTAAAGGAGATGTCTATAAAGGTACAATAAGCTTATAGAACACCAAACAGATTGGATCAGAAAAGAAAGTCCCATCATCATATAATAGTCAAAACACCAAATATACAGAACAAAGAAAGAATATTAAAAGCTACAAGGTAAAAAAAAAAAAAAACAAGTAACATATAAAGGCAGACCTATAAGAACTACACCTGACTCTCAATGGATACTAAAAGCCAGAAGGGCCTGAACAGATCTACTGAAGGCTCTCAGAGGCCACAGATGTCAGCCCAGACTATTATAACCAGAAAAATATTTAGTCACCATTGATGTGGTATTCCCTTCTGTAGTCTGTGAATACCATTGGTTAATAAAGAAACTGCTTTGACCTATAGCAAGGCAAAACTTAGCCAGGTGGGGAAAACTAAACTGAATGCTGGGAGAAAGAAGGTGGAGTCAGGGAGAAGCCATATAGCCCCACTGGAGACAGATGCTGTAACTTTACCCAGTAAGCCACAGCCTCATGGCGATAAGTAGGTTTATGGAAATGGGTTGTTTTAAGATGTGAGTTAGCCAGAAATACACTTAAGTTATTGGCCAAACAGTATTGCAAATAATATGATTTCTGTGTGATTAGTTGGATCTGAGCAGCCAGGAACATACAAGTGGCCACCCACAATAAATTGGTGTGCCAACATAGTTGACTGTATCCACGTTAAATCTGAGAAAGCTTGAAAAGGAATTCTAGACACAAAAGAACAGAGTTAATCATGGCTTAATGCCATGGCTCCTTTAAGAGAGGTTTTCCTGATTCAGCAGTAGAAAAAAGAGTGGTTTTGAAATGGCCGCTTCTTGGGCCATGCTACTAACATGAACTTTCTGGTAGTCTAGCTATGGAGCATTTAAATATGGTTTGTAAGCAGTGTGCTACAACTTGCTTAATGGTAACATAGACACAATGTGTGCCTGAAAATGGGATTGTAAGTATGGCTCATACTAAACAGACCACCTCTCCGCTATGTTGGACTGGGTGGAGCTAAAAAACAAAGCAGTCTTACTTGATGCTTAGCATTTTAAGAAGCACTCCTGATCAGAAAATAATTTTAGATATACAATAAATATAGATTCAGATAAAAAAGACCTCTAAATGGATCACAGTGTTGAATAAATTATGTAGGCTTGGAAGAGAGAAGAAAAAGAGTATAGAGAGTTATTAAAAGAAGTAATTTTTTTTAAATAAAACAAAGTCTTTAAAGAGACAGAATTCAGACAGTCATAGATTAAAAAGAGTAAGAAAAATAAGTCATGCAAAGATGGAAAATTCACAGAGTCTGGATTATGTATATTACTGTGTTTCCTTTGAATTGTTTGACTGTGAAGTAGCTAAGTAAAGAGACACGTATCTTTGTACAGATTGCTAAACTAAACCAGGATATATATTTTAAAGGTATCTTGATTTCAGAATTTGGATCTAAGGATTTGTTGCTTTGGAAAAGAGGTTCTTCTTTTGTTTCCACAGAAGATGAGAACCTGTGGATTAATTCCAGACTAATGTGGTTTGATGGACCAAGACCTCCCAAAGGATCACCATAAACACACTCCAAAATTACATCACCCAACAAAAATTAGGAAGCAGCTTGGAGAGAACTAAACCCAAATTCTCAAATATTGTTTATAAATGTTTGTTTACATTCAAAGGGGGATATGCTATAGAGATTTGCATTGGGATAGATCTTGGTTTATTGATATAAATTTTAGGTCAATTTTTATATGTATATTTCTGGTCTTGATAAAGACATTGTGTTTGTGCAGCTCATTTAAAAGTGTAATGTATAATTAAGAAATACAGGTTAACAGAGCGTCATCTATAATAGTCAAGCTTATATTCATATTAGTTATGATTTCTAGATGTACAGAGATAATAGTTCAGATGAATAAGAATTATTCAAATCTTTCAGAGACCTCCAGAATATGGCATTTAAAATGTTTTAAGAACTTGGGACTTTTCATGACAATGAGATACATCTGCTCCTGGCAGCACCAATTACTTCAAGACAGATATGGGCATCAAAGAGGCCCTTTATGAAGTTTGTTAGCCATTTGGGCAAGAAATTGTTTTTGCCTGGACTGCTTGATGGTATGCTGTGTGAACTGGACCTACAGGACCCACAGAAAAATGGCTGCTGAACTTGCCTAAAGGTGATATGATTCTTCAGGGTTTTCTATGTCATGAAAGAGTCTGTCAGACATTCTGAAGGACACAGAAAAAGGTGACTGACAAACTATCAATATAGGTGGAACTGTCTGTTGTAGGAGCTGCAGGCCTGCATTCCTGCCACCCAGCTCCCAGCCGCCTGGCTAGCTTATGCCCTGAAATAACAATGCACAAATTGTATCCTTTTAAACACTGATTGGCCCATTATATCTATCTTCTTCTCAGCTAACCCTCGCACCAGGACTAGCTTATTACTAATAATGTATGTAGCACCCCAAGGTGCGCTTACTGGGAAGATTCTAGCCCACGTCCATCCTGGGTCAGAGATTTATCGCATCTGCCCAGGTGAGGGGAGCATGATGTCTTAGCTCACTTCCTCTTCCTCCCAGCATTCTGTTCTGCCTACTCAACCCACCTAAGGGATGGCCTATCAAAATGGGCCAAGGCAGTTTCTTTATTAGCCAATGACCTTCCTCCATCAACTGTCTTTGAACTTTTCTGCTTCATGGAAAAGTCTGCTGGATACTATGTGCCTGTAGGCTGAAGATGGATGCCCCAAAGGTACAGAAAAACTTTGGTGACTGTCCAAACAGCAAGAAGTCTCTGTCATTTCTAGAGTCTTGGAAGTTCCTTACAATGCACTTCCTGTTTACTTAGGTAATATTATATCCTTTTGGGGTCTTTGATAGCAGTAAAGAATAAATAGTTTTAGTTTTCCTTAGATATAATAAAAGATAAAGTAGATATAAATATTATAACTATAATTCTTGCTTGATAACTGTTTTGTTATATGTAATTTTACTATGTTAAAGTTAAAACCTTCCTTTTAATTTAGACAGAAAAGGGGAGGTGTTGTGGGAATTCTCTCTGTATGATGTGAATACCATTGGTTAATAAAGAAACTGCTTTGGCCTATAGTAAGGCAGAACTTACCTAGGTGAGGAAAACTAAATTGAATGCTGGGATAACTAAGGTAGAGTCGGGGAGAAGCCATGGAAGCCACTGGAGAAGCCAGTGGAGAAGCCAGTGGAGACAGACACTGAAAATTTACCCAGTAAACCACAGTCTTGTAGCTTACACAGATTAATGGAGATGAGTTATTTTAATATATAAGTTAGACAGAAATACACTTAAGCTATTGATCAAATAGTATTGCAAATAATATGGTTTATGTGTGACTATTTCAAGTCTGAGCAGCCAGGAATAAACAAGTAGCCACCCACAACGTACCATAGATTGAGAAAACAAGATATTTCATGATAAAGTCAAACTCAAACAATATACAAATCCAGCCCTACAGAACAAAATAGAAAGAAAACACTACAGAATGTTTCACCAAAATGCAAAATAATATACCTTCTTCTCAGCACCTTGTGAAACTTTCTCCAAAATTTACCACAAACTCAGTTGCAAAGTGAGTCTCAATAGATAGAAAAAAAAATGGAAATAACCCCCTGCATCCTATCAGACCATTTTGGAATTAAAAGTTAATCTCAACAGCAACAGGAACATCAGAAAGCCTACAAACTCATGGAAATTGAATGACCCTCTTCTGAATGATTCAATGGATACTCAATCTTACTACAAGGACAATTGCTCAACTATGCTAATAGCAACTTTATTTATAATAGCCATAATGAACTTGATGTCCGTCAACTGAAGAATGGATTAAGAAAATGTAATGTGACCCATTTACACAGTGGAATATTACTCAACTGTTAAAAATGACATCATAAAGTTTGCAGGCAAATGGATGGAACTAAAAAAAAACATTTTAATAAAGTAAACCAGACCCAGAAAGATAAATATTGGTATGTACTCATTTCTAAGTGGATATTAGCAGTGTGTTTAGTGATTGTCTCTGACTCTTTTGAATGTTCTTGGGACCTTCTTCCTCCTGCTGGGTTGTCATGTCCAGCCTTGATATGAGGGATTTGTGCCTAATCTTGGTGCATCTTGTTATAACATCTAAAATTGATATTTTTGAGAAGCCTGCTCTTTTCTGAAGGGAAATGGAGGAGCAGTGGATCTGGTAGAGAGGGGAAGTGGGGGTGACTTGGAGAAGTGGAGGGAGGGGAAACTGTAGTCAGAATGTAGTGTATGAGAGAAGAATAAATTTTTTAAAAAGAGTTCTTTGTGTATTTTCAGTGTAAGTCGTTTATCAACTCATATACAATAAATATATAGTAGACTTGAATCACCTCCATTACCCCCATCTTTCTCCTTCCTTTCTCTGCAACCCTTCTCCCTACAAGCCCTGCCCCCCTCTCATGTCTTCTCTGTGTGACTCACTGGGTTTAATTAGTGCTGTTTCATGAGTATGGATGTCGGGCTATTTACTGTAACCTGAGTAACTGAAACAGGGGCTTTGCCACTGAAAGAAATATTACTCCTTTCTCTAGCCACCATTAATTATAAATAGTCAGTCCCTCAGGGAGGGGTGGGGCAGAATCAATTATGTTTAAATCTTAAACTCACTACAAAACTCGATATCACCTAGATTTTTTTTCCTGTGTTGTCTTTCGGATGTTTCCCTTTTACATTCAAGATCTATTTTGAGCTAGATGTGTGAAAAATTATTCCTCCTACTCCCTCTTTATTTTTCCCTCCTCTCCCCTCCTATTTCTTTGCCACTCCCTCTCCTCTTCCTTCCCCTCCTCCTCTCTATCTTCAGTCTGTTTTCCTCTATCCCTCTCATGCAAAGATAAAATCACATTGCATGTACATGTTGCAAACACATTGCATACATAAAAATCTCTATATTAAACCCATTATTCTCTACAATTAAGGCTTACTATTTTAAAAAGGAAACGAAGTGTCCAATCTTCCGCAACAATAATTTGTCCATTCTTGTACCAACACCACACCATTGTGATTATTACAGCTCTGCAGTAAGACTTGAAGTCAGTCAGCCTCTGCCTTTGCTCTTCTTCAGTGTTGTTTAACTGTAACCTGTGTCATTGTCTTCCCATGTCAGCAGTTGAACCTGTGAGTCATAATTTACAGAATAAACTAGGAAGGTTTTGACTGTGATTGTACGGATCCTGTAGGGCAAGTTGGGAAGAACTGAGATTCTCACAGGCTTAATAATTCCTATTTGTGGAAATGGATTATTCAATTTTTTCATGCTTTTTGACTTCTTTGATTTATTTAACAGTGTCATAGTTTTCCTCAATAATCTTTGATATTTTATTACATTGATGTCTCTGGAAATTTTGGTGCTGATGCACATAATAATTTTTTCTTAATTTCAATTACAGTTGTTCATTGTTGCTATATAGAATAGAAACTAACATTGTCTATTAATTTTATATCCTGTGATCTTTCTGTAATTATTTATTAGCTATGGATATTTCTGGCAATTCTTTAGCATTTTATACACAAAATGAAGTTTTTATTTGCTTTATAATTCTGTATAATTCTATTTCATTTTCTTGTGTTATGGCTTTAGTCATATGTTCCAGTATGATACTGAGAAGAAGTGATAAGGGGGATATCAGTGCATAATTTCTGATTCTGGGAAGATGCTTCTAAATTCTCATCAGCAAATGTGATGTCAACTATGCTGATATTTCGATGGACTTTTTAAAACTGGGTTAAAAAATTTTGAAGGTTTTTCTTCTTCTGTGTTTCCTGTAAGTTTAATATTATGAATAGATGTTGTATTTTGCCAAATCATTTTCCCTGTAGATTTGATTATGTAATTTTTCCTGTTCAACCTATTGAATGGTAGATTACAATATCATAACCCAACTTTGGCTACATGTTACCAGGGATATCTATAAATATAGCCAAATACAAAATGTTGAACTTACTTGAAAATTGTGAGACTTTTCTGGAAATTCGTTTGTGTGGCTCTGAAATGAACCTTGTAGATGGTGACATCCTTTCCCCAGGTCAAGAGACTGAACACATGTGCCTGAGTTTTGTTTGGGTTGACCAACATAACTTTGCAATTAATTATGTTTGGATGTACATGATTACTTCTCTGTTGTATGTGCCCTTGTATATATATATATATATATATATATATATATATATATACATATATATGTGTGTTTGTGTGTGTGTGTGTGTGTGTGTGTGTGTGTGTATACCTGTGTATGTGGGTGTGCTCACCTGTGCAGGTACAAGTGATTCAGAGGTTGACCTTGGGATGTTTTCCTCTTTTGCTTTTTACCTTTACTCTTTGAGACAGGGTCTTTCACTGACCTGGAGTTTGCTGAGTCACCTAGAATGGCAGAATCTTGAGCCCTTGGAGTCTGTCTGTTTGCATAATGCCCCCAGAGCACAGAGTTGCAGACTTAGGCTACTATGCCCCATGACAGATAAACTCAGTTCCTCTTGTTTGCTCATTACCACCCCACATAATGACCTTTTTTTTTTATCTTGTTGAATTCTGTTTCTAGTGTGATATTTTATATACTTATTCTTGCAGGGATATTAATATAGTTTTCCTTTCTTATGATGCCTTAAATGAGTTTGGTATTGAGGTAATAAAGACCTCATAGAGTAAGTCCTGAATTGTTTCTTCTGTTGATATCCTCCAGAAGGAACAACAAAGAAATAGCATCATTTCTCTCTTGGGGGTTTGGTAGAATCCACCAATGAAACTATCTCTATACAACTCTTTCATTTTAAGGGGAGTTAGTTAAAATAAATATAGTATTTTACAGATATATGACTATTTTAATGATCAATTTGTTTTTTTAATAAATTTTGGTAGTTTGTATTTTCCAAGAAACATATTTTAAGTATCTTCAAAATATAATTTAAATAAAACAATAAGGTAATTTGGGATTTATAATGCATGTGAGATTAAAATGAGTGACAATAATAATAAAATATGTATTTGAGGATGTATGTTTCCTTCTGAGCCCTGTTTTTAATGTAGAACAGAGTTCTACTATATTCATAGGATCGGTGCCTAACCCAATTGTCATCAGAAAGGCTTCCTCCAGTCACCAATGGGAGAAGATACAGAGACCCACAGCCAAACATTAGATGGAGGAAACTCAGAAGAGGGAAAGGAAGAAGTATAGAAGCCAGAGGGGGTATAAGACACCAGGAGAACACAGTATTAACTAAACAAGGCTCATAGGGGCTCACAGAGACTGAAGTGACAGCTATGGAGCCCGCATGGTTCTGCACCAGGCCCTCTGTATACATGCTATGCTTTTTCAGCCTGAAGTTTTTGTTAGACTCCAAACAATGGGAAAGAGGATGTCTCTGACACTTTGCATGCTCATGGGACTTTTTCCTTCTTCTGGGTTGCCTCATCCAGCCTTGCTTTGAAGGTTTGTCCCTAGTCTTATTGCATCTTGTTTTACTGAGTTTGGTTGATAGCATTGAGTGGCTTGCTGTTTTCTGAAGGAAAATGGAGCATCAATGGATCTGGGAGAGGGGGAGGAGGGAGGGGGTTGGGATGAGGGGCTACAGTTGGATGGTATTATATAAGAGTCAATTAAATAAAAAACATTTAAAAATTTATTATTATTATTATTATTATTATTTGTGTGTGTCTGCACATGCCCATGTGTGTGTGCATGCACGCGCTTGCACATGCGAGCACCTTAGCTGTCACTGAACAAAATGTGTTCAGTGCAGGCTGGAATGTGCCACAGAGCTCATATGAAGGTCAGAGGACAACTCTCTAGAGTTGGTTCTCTTCTACCCTCAGGTGGGTTCCAGAGATCATTCTCTGGTCACTAGGTTTGAGTGGCAAGTGGCAACTATCTTCATCCTCTCAGTCATCTCATGGGCCTCCAGTAAATTCTGATAGGTTAGTTTTCTCTGTTCATTTAGTTCAGAACATTTTTAATTTTTTTAAGGAGACTTTTTTATTGGCCCATGTGCATTTGAGAAATGTGATGTTTTGTTTTTGTTTGTTTGTTTTAATTTTTTTTCTCAGTTTTCTGTTGTGGATTTCTGGCTGAATTCCCTGGATATCTGGGTGCATACCCCACCTGATCTCTACTCTAGACTCATAAATATGGAATTTGTTTTACTCAGAATGTGATGTATTTGGTGAATCTTCCTTTGAGCTTAAGAAGAATGCACATTCTGATATTTTGGATGAGAAATCCTATGAATTTCAATCATCTCCATCTTGTTATGTGCAACAGCACAGCTCTATTCTCATTGATCTTCTGCCCAGTGATTCTGTCAGCTACTGGCAGAGGGGGCGGGCATCTCCAGTTTCTCCTTTGAGCTCTCTCTGTCCCTGCCTTGTGACACTGTTCTTAGATGTACGTAGCTCAAAGATGGTGCAGCTTTTTGTGCGATTCACTTCTTCAACTTTCGTCAAGCTCTTTACCTTTGACTTTTTTTTTTCTGTACTAAAGTCTGTAAGAGGCTGAGTCAGAAGGATCACAAGTTCAAAGTCAGCCACGGCTACAGAGTGAATTTAAGACCAATGTGGGCAACTTAGACTCTGTCTCAAATGAAAGAAAGAGGTCTGTAGATACAGATCAGTGGTAGTGCTTGCCCAGCGTGTGACTCTAAGTTTGATCTTTAGTGACATGAAAACAAAATTTAAAAATAGTCTGATTTGGCTGAAATTGATATAGATGCAGCAGATATATTTTGATTACTGTATTAGTATGACTTTCACTATCAGTTGATTTATTTATTTCTGTATTGCACTTAAAATTGACTGCTTGTCTACAAATAAATTATTTTTTAATTGCTGTAGCAGCTTTTGTCTTTCGATTGAGATATCTAGACCATTCATGTTTAAAGTAATTGATGTCCTCTGAATAGTACCTACCATGTCGGGAGCCTTTTGTGCACTCGCTGCCTTTTATTCTATTTGTTTTTTTGTATTTCTCTTTCTCTCTGGTTTATTAACCACTTCTTTCTTCTTTTAGTGTATCTACTATATCTCTTTTCAAGCTAGCAATGTAAACATTCTGTAATTTTTCTTAATTATTAGTTACGCAGCATGGAAATTATATATATATATATATATATTATATAAAGTGTGTAATGAATAAATCAAAGTGTGAATGTTTATACCCCTTAATATTTAAAACATTAAGCAATGTAATAACTATACTTTTTTGAGGTCATGTGTAGTACTAATACACATATATAATATATATTAATCAAATCACAGTAACTAATATTATTATCTCTTTATTGATACTTGGTATTTGGCTGCTTCTAACTACTCTTCATGATAATTCCTTCAAATTATTCATATGCTATATGATATATTATTAGGAACAACAGCATCCTTCTTGTGTTGTAGGGTTATAAACCTTTGTGTTTCTATCCTAATGTTTAACCTCCATGCAAATAAAAAAACACAGTGACTATCACCCGGCCCTGGTTAGAATGGATACCATCAAAAAGACAAAGAACAATGCGTTTGACTTCCCTTCAGTCCACATCTTCATTATTATTGATATTTTTGTCTGTAATTAGTTCAGACACAAGGGAGTACAGAACAGAAACTTCTGTGTGATCCCTCAAGCATATAACCCAAGATGATGGTATCCACACATCAACGTCACCTGCTTTCGCAATCCTGTCCCTGCACTGTTCCCTGGAGCTATGAACCAGAATCAGCCCATGGGCCAACCAGTGGACAAGTGGATAGAGAGGGTGTAGTACGTACACACAGTGGGGGTACATCTAGAATGCCACGCAACCATAGAAAGAACAACGCTTTGTCAATTTATACACTATGGAAGGGACTGAAGATCAGTAGGTTAAAAGAAACAAACAGAGAAAGACAAGTTTCATGTGATCTCAGTAACATGCGGATTCCGAAAAATGTGGATTTTAATAGTGAAGAGAATGGTTAACAGAGGCCGGGAAAGAAAGGGAGAGCAAAGGATTGGGAGGGCTGCTCAGGGCTCTGGGTTGCAATTGTGAGGGGTAAGAAGCCTAGAGGATATGCTGTAGTAGCTGCACAGCAAGGCTACTGCAGCTGGAGACCCTCATCCTTTATTACACAATGCTGCAGGAAAAGGTTCTAAGGCTTTTCCCCATAAAAATGATTAACATTTGGGAGACAGATACATTAAGCTGATTTAGAGTATCTACATATGTTAAAAACACCCCATCTCATCATTATACCTGATTTAAGTATTTTTTCTTTTGTATCAGGAAAAATGAATTTTATTTTTAAAAAAGAAAAAAAAACTATCATTTAGTTGGGTGGTGGTGGCACATGTCATTAATCCCTATATTCCAGAGGCAGAGGCAGGTGAATCTCTGTGAATTTGAGGCCAGGCTGGTCTACAAAATGAGTTCCAGGACAGGCAGAGCGGTTACGTGGAGAAATCCTGTCTTGAAAAACCAAAGCAAACCAAATAAACAAGAAAAAAAAAAAAGTATCATTTAGAGTATTTTAAGTATGCCTCTCAGTATTGCATTATGATGCTGCACAATGGCTGCTAATGTCTTCCCCAGAAACCTCTACTGACTCTCAGTCAAGTCCTCCCTTCCCTTTTCCAGTCTCAATACCACTAACTCTTTCTCTGCCTCTGTAAGAAAATAAAGCAATGATGCAGTCTGGGGTCTTGAGTGTACTCTGTCTTCCTTTCTGCTGCTGTGATAGAGTGGTATGGGAGGTCTTTCTGTCTGTGTTGCTTTTATTGGTTACTGAAAAGAACTGCTTTGAGCCTATGACAAGGGCAGAACAGAACTAGGCAGGGAAAGCTACACTCTATGCTGTGAGAAAGAGGGTGGAGTCAGAGAGAAGCCATGGAGCCACCGGAGATAGATGCTGGGAACTTGGTAAGCCACAGCTTATATAAAGATGAATAAAAATGGGTTAAATTAATGTAAGAGTTAGGCAATAAGAAGCTAGAGCTAATGGGCCAAGCAATGATTTAATTAATACAGATTCTGTGTGATTATTTTGGTTCTGGGCAGCCAATACTAACAAGCAGCCTCCCTGCAACAATAGAGTACTTGGACCAAAAGCAAGCTGGAGGAAGAATGGGTTTGTTTTAGCTTGCAGGTGACTGTCCATCACTGAGGAAGGCCAGGACAAGAGGATTAAGCAGGACTTTGAAGCAAAATCTGTGTGCTTACTGCTTCTTTATACATCTCTGAACAACTCACCCAGGAAATGTTGCCTCACACAGTGAGCAGGGCTTTCCTACATCAATTAATAATCAAGATGACCTCCACATACATGCCTGTAGGTTGATCTGATCAGGCAACTCCCCAGCTGAGACCTCCTTCCCTGATGACTCAACGCTGTGCCCAACTGACTGTGAAAGTGACTAGGACCATGTGTAAATTTAACTCACATCATACTCCAAGTATTTTCCCACATAATCTCTGAACCATCTTAGTAAAGTTGTCTTTTTTATTTTATTTTATATTTATTTTTGAGGATATATCGGAGTGAAGATACTGACTTCCTTCCCAGACGGGGTTGCAAAATTCCTTTGTCATTCCTTTGGTTTTAGCATTACAGCACTGCAATGAACATTTTTATGCATGTGGCTTCTCTCAAAGGTGCCATTACTTTCTCGGGTCTATGTGCAAAACTTGCGTGAAAACACAAACAATGATAATAATATTTAGAAGGGTTATGTTAATTTTCCAATTTGCTGACCGTAGTCGAGGCACTTGTGTTACAAAGATGATGTTGTGAACAGTGAATATAGACATGTATATGAACATAAATGTATGTGAATATAACAACATATATGTACATAGACACATCATACAGACTATGATATCTTAGAGGTGCCTTTGTTTGTGACATTTGACTTTGAAAAATGAAAAGATATTTTCAGCCCCTCCATTCTTTCACTCGTGGCAGAGTGGTTTTTTTTTCCAGGGGAAAATCCTTGTATACCAAGCCAGATAACATTTCCAATTTATCGCTCCTGTGAAAGTGGCTGCAGGATAAGAACAAATACAGTCTGTGTTCAATCTATTCAATTAGAACAGAACAAGAAATTTATTTCAGCACATACAAATCAGCAAATCCCATCCTGGTTGAATCCCATTTAGCATTTATGTAGACTTAATTAAATCACCAATGGGGTTTCTTACAAGGAGAGTGGCCTTCAGGAAAGACGCCTGCTAAATACTTCCCGGCAAGGCCTATGGGGAGTAAACAAGGAGGCTTGCTTGCAGAGTTTCTCATACCCAGATTTCTCTGACTATGAGCTTGCAAGAGCTGGAAAACAAACAAGGAGCCCCTGCGGGGTGAAGCAGGCTAGTGGACAGGGCATTGCATTATTTGGTTCGTGAATTCTGACTTCCTGGGCTGTGCCTCCATCCACATATGTTCAGGAGCAAGTGTCTCTTCTCACACAGGGCAGAAGTTTTCTGTGCAAGTAATCTGGACCTCATGAACACTGAGAACCAGCCAGAGGGAAGAAAATTGGGGAGGGGACATTTTTGACTATCCTTGAAAACCAATGGTTTGCTTAGTGCTCCTTCTCTGCCTGGCTCTCCAGGCCCATTTTCCAAATTCACTGCACCCCCAGCTCCTGCCCTGCTTTTGATCTCCTACTCCCTCCCTCTTCCTTTCCCTCTCTCTCCTCCTTTCTCTCTCCTTTTCCCTCTCTTTCTCTATCCCGTCCCTCCTTTCTTCCTCCCTCCTGCTTTCTGACTACTCTCCCTCTGTCTCTCCCTCCCCCTTTCATCCCTTCCCTTTCTTCCCCTCTGTCCCCTGTTTCCATCTCCTCTGCCCTCCTCCCATGTCCTACTACCCAAGCCAGCATGGACATATGTGGGAACCTCAGGATGTTTAAGGGCTTGCTGATCAGCTGGGCATCTCTCTCCCTATGAGCCAGGCTTTGCATCTATCATCTTATTTAATCACATTCAAGGAGAAAATGCCCATGTTACAGGGAGCCGCTCTTTTGTTCCTGGCCGCTTAGTCCTGAAATAATCACACAGAAACTATATTATTTAAATCACTGCTTGCCCCATTAGCTCTAGCTTTTATTGGCTAACTCTTACATATTAATTTAACCAATTTCTATTATTCTGTATATTGCCATGTGGCAGTGGCTTAGTGGCAAAATTTTGGCATGTCTGACTCTGGCAGCAGCTCCATAGCATCTCTCTAACTCTGCCTTCCTCCTTCCATGCTATAGGCCAAGCCAGTCCTTTATTCATTGACCAATAAAAGCAACACATAGGCAGAAGGACCTCAGGGAAGGGAATGGGTTAGATCATGGGAACTAAATCTAGACCCTTCCTCCTGGTTTCTGAGTTCACCATCTTCAAAGTACTTCTCTTTGAGGTTGGCTTTCATAGAAGAGCTTGTCAGAGAGGAGTCCCAGGGACTGCACCAGTAGACAGTACTAAGATCTTAGCTAACATCCTGCAACTATTAGTCTCACAGTGCCTTCTAGCAGATTAAGAAATAGCAGAAAAGATTAGTTTTAAACATTATAAATTGGGTGGGGCAGTGGTGGCACACACCTTTAATCCCAGCACTCGAGAGGGAGAGGTAGGCAGATCTCTGTGAGTTCGAGGCCAGCCTTGTCTACAAGAGCTAGTTCCAGGACAGACACCAAGGCTACAGAGAAACCCTATCTTGAAAATATCTATATAATCTATATCTATATGCTGATATAAAACCCAGAGCCTTGCATGTGCTCAGCAAGTGCCACACTGCTAAGTCACATCTCCTAGCCCCCCTTTCTTCTTTTCCATTCTTTCTTTCCTTTTTTTTTTTTAAATTTGAGACAAGGACAAGGTCTGGATACGTTGTTCAGGTGGGCTTTGACCTCACTTTGTAGCCTAGGAAGACCCTGATTTTGGGATCTTCCTTCTTCAGCCTCCCAAGCAGCTGGAGCAACAGGCCTGTGCCACTGCCCCTGGCTGGACTCTTACCTTCCAGGGTGTTGCTGTTGTTTGTTTACCCCTTGACTCCTGGTTCTTAGAATGCCAAAGTCTGTTCCAGGGACTAATAAAAATAAGTGTCTTACCATAAAGTCTGGAAGGCTCTTGGAACCAGCTGGTTCATGCCTCTCCTTTTAGAGCTGAGGAACACGGCAGGGAAGTCAAAATCCACAGAGCTGGAGTTGCTGTGGGGGTCATATTACCGTCAGGCCTCTACTTCTTCCAGGCGAGCAAGGTCATTTGTCCTCCCTTTGAACGACAAAAGATGGCATTTCTCCAGGCTGATGAGACTCCAGCGAGCCGATTTACAAAGATGCTCACTCCATCTGCATTGCTCCGCAGACCTCAGGTGGTGGGGATGCAGTAGGTTAATAGCCTCTTTGAATATGAAGACCTGTGAACTGGGAAGCAGCTGAGTGTAATAGAAAAATAAAATTGAAAGTTACAGACTAGAGTCGGGGTCCAGGGTCTCACACTTGCCACTTGTTTGATCTTGGGGGACTGTATCATCAGTCTGTGTGGTCCACCTCTTCATCCTCTGGTGCCCGAGGTAGAACGCCACATGTACATTCGAGCCGAATTCAGGCATTTAAAGCAGTTTTTAAAGCTCTGAGAGTCGTTTATGACAGTCTTGGAAATGCATGCACTGTACTGTGATTACATTCACTGCTGTTAGCATGTGGCATCCCCCTTTCTTTCCTTCTGAACCCCTTCTTCATCACAAACGGTCCTTAAGCGGCTATGCTTTGGAAGAAGATGGTATTCCCTTCTATGGCACCATACAGCCAAGGGCTCTAGGAAAGGATGGGTCCTGAGGGCAACTCCTATATCCACGACAGAATGTTAAAGAACTCCATCTTGTGCAGGAGTCCTTTGTGTTTGTGATTAAAACTGCTGGGCCGTATCTGATGGCAGCATTTCTTGGCGGTCCTCCAGCCTTCCTGCTCCTGCAGTCTTTTTGGCCCTCTTCTTGGAGAGGTAATAGACTTCCTGTTCTGTCAACTCAACACAGCTCAGAGTGCTCTGAGAGTCTCCACCGAGGAACTGTTTTCATCAGATTGGCCTTTGAGCAGGTCTATGGGGTGGGACATTTTCTTGATTATCAGTTGGTGAAGGAGGGTCCAGCCCATTGTGGATGGTACTATCCCTGGGCAGGTATCCTTGGGCTGTGTAAGGAAGGAAGCTGAATGAAAGTCTGGGAGGAATCCAAGAAGCAGCATTCCACCACGGTCTCTGCTTTAGTTTTCACATGAGCTCCTGCCCCGACTTCCTTTAATGTTAGACTCTGACCTGATAATGTAAGCGTTCTTCCCCCAAGTTGTGCTGAGTCATAGTGTTTATTTATTATAGCAATAGAGATCAAAAACTAGAATAAAAATTAAACATTTTTTTAAAGTAAGTCACCGAATAATTGCCATCACATTCTCTGCTATCAGGGTGTCAGGCTTTTAACTTCATGTCCGTGGTTTGAGAATATAATGACTCAGCTGAGCCCTACTTTTATTAAGCAGGTATAGAACCTGCTCCAGGCTCTTGTGATGATTACAGGAGAGAAAGCTGAACTTGCACGTGCACTTGGTAGATGACTCAGCAAACATGCTCATCTGTACGATGTTCTTTGTACAGCCATGTGCTGGAGAATAGAATTCCAGCCAATGTCAGACCACACACACCGCGGGAGTCTCATAAAATGTATCTCCCACTGAAATTATCTCATAGTTAGTATATATCCACGCTATGTTGTTGGCAAACTAAGGAAATCATCTAGTAAACACTTCTTTCACATGTGGGGAGAGGTGACACAAGCAAGAATCATCAGAGGAATTTGAGGAAATGCCTTGATGAATCTCAGCTATTTGGCATTTTCTCATTTAGTGATCAACTGGGGAGAGCCCAGTCCATGGTGGGTGGTGACACCCCAGGCTGGTGACCCTCTTGGGCTGGTATCCTAGGTTCTATAAAAAGTGGGCTAAGCAAGACATGGGAAGTGAGCCAGTAAGCAGCACCTCTCCATGCTCTCTGCATCAGGTCCTGCCTCTGGGATCCTGCTTTATTTGAGTTTCTATCCTGACTTCCTTCAGTGATGAACAGCAATGTGGTAGTGTAGACAGAACTTTCTATCCCCCCAAAACACACAGAGTCTTATATTATTTATAGACTATTTGGTCTATTAGCTCAGGCTTATTACTAACTAGCTCTTACAACTTAGATTAACCCATAATTCTTGTCTATATTTAGGCCATGTGGCTTGGTACCTTTTCTCAGTGAGGCATTCTCATCTTGCTTCCTCTGCATCTGGTTGGTTACTGCATCTCTGCCTTTCCTCTTCCCAGAATTTTCTTAGTCTGGTCACCCCACTTATATTTCCTGCCTGGCTACTGGTTAATCAGTATTTTATTAAACCAATACAAGTGATAAATCTTTACAGTATACAAGAGCATTCTCCTATAGTATGGTAGTGTAAAGCAAATAAACCCTCTCCTGCCAACTTGCCTTTTTGTTATGGTGTTTTAGCGCAGTAATTGAAACCCTAATTAAGACAGTGACAGAGGCCACAGAGAAGCAGTTCAGAAGGAAATGAACATTCCCCCATGAGTATCACATTTGGGGGACCATTCTGAATTTTACATGTATTGGGAAACTTGTTTCTATCACCCTATAAATACACCCAAGATAAGCAAGTCAGGGAAGCCAGTGTCTCTCCTTGCTTTGTCTTCTTTATTCTCCCCTTCTTCTTTCCTTCCCCCTTCAGCCTGGATTTCAGATGGCAAATCTCATCTTAAGTGTTCATTCTGAATTACTATAGTCCAGATTTGCCACTCCTGACAAAGCGATCTGCTTGCCCTTGGGTGGGGGCTGAACATGGTAAGATGTTTTAACCTTTTCCACTTGGCAGAAAAGCACCACTTGCATCATCTCCTTTTTAATAATTAATTCACTTACTCCCCCCCCCGGTATAGAGTGTGGTACTGAGTGTGTAATTACACTCTCTGTGAGTGTGGTGCTTTTTCATGCATGTGTGCTTGAATGGGTCTGGGCACAGCGGTATGTAGGTACGTGTGTGCATGCATGTGTGTAAGTATGATACTGTGTATCTTTCTCCGTCACTGTCTTCCTTCATTATTGGAGTCAGGATCTTTGGCTGAACCCAGAGCTCCCAGAATCAACTAGCCTAGCTAACCAGCTTGTGCCAGGGATGCCTTGTCACCACTCCTGAGAGCTAGGATTACAGGTGGGGTGTCAGATCTGCCAACTCTTCTGTGTATGGTGGAGATCCAAACCCTAGTCCTCACCCTCGATCAACAAGTGCTCCATCAACTGAGCCACCTCCCCAGACCTCTGCCTCACTCTTCTTCTTTTTTGTTCCTTGTCACCCAAGCAGCTGGAACCTCTGTTCACCCCCCCCCCCCTTATCCTGTCTGATTCATGTGTTGGAGGTTGATATCTTAACTCTGAGCCAGCTGCTATGGCGAACTGTGATTCACAGCCAGGATTTATTAACATCTATATAGCAAAATCATCTACCAGGAGAGAGTTGGAGAAAGGAGAGAGAGAAGGACAGAGATGGAGAGCAACAGAGATAGAGCCAGAGGAAGAAACTCTCGGGTGAGGGGAAAGGGTATTGTTGCATCATTATTTATTAATCTGCATTTTATACACTACGTGATTTTAAGCATGTTACCTTTGCTTTTCCCTATCTTTATGATGCATGTGTCATAATCCTCATTTAATAGGTTTAGAAACTAAGACCCACAACACAGCAATATAGCTCGTTCAAGCTTTCATATCCAACCACTGGTAAATTTAGAGTTTAAACTTATTCTGAAAAAAAATATAAATTTTAAAATGCTGAGCTTTCAGATCCTCTCAAGAGTGGGAGTCAAGATTATCCATCAGAAATGGAGAAGGTATCAGGGCTAGCTAGAAACAGAGCCAGGGTTGGTGGAGACAGGGCAGGGTCTCTGGCTGAAGCCCTGTGGTCAGAGCAGGTGCCACCCACTCAGCCTGTCTGAAGACTTTTGAGAAAATTAATTACAAACAGTGGCTATAAAGGTGTGAGCCTAATTCCAGCAGTCTGAGTCACCATGCTTGCGGGGCAGTTAGAAGCACCTGGTGACCCAGCACTGCGCATGGCAGGTCACTGTCCAGCCATGGGTGAGAAATGAAGATAGGCCCTGGGCAGAGGCAGGCAGCCTGCACTCTGGACAGCATGATGAAAGAGGAACCCTGGTCAATTAGTCAGAAGCTGGGAGTTTTGACTCCATGAGTTTCAGGATCCTTTGTGTTCTGAGAACGAATGAGTCAGACATGTTCTCCATTCTGGAGCAGACAGCCCACTGCCTACTGGCACAAGCCACAGAGGCACCTGCTCAGTGCTTCCTTGGGGAAGTTTAAGGCAGGACTGCTGACTCACTTTCATGCTGGGATCTAGAAAGACTTCACACAGAAGAAAGGGCTTCAGTTGGGGGAGCAAGCAAGAATAGTATCAGGAGCAGTAGGTCCCAGGGCTTACACATGGAAAAGCCCAGGGCAGAGAGTGATATGGGGTAGAGTGCAGAGATCACAGGGAGAAAACAGTCTAGAAGACCTGCAGAGGAAAGAGCTTTATATTCCGATAAGTTCGAGAAATTATAAAGATGAAAGAGTGTGTGATATCTGCCTGTTATTTAAAAAAGTGGAAGAGATCAAGGATGGTAGAGCACACCTGTGATCTCAGCACCTGGGAGGCCTTGCAGGTGCGTCAGTGAAGAGGAGCTGCACTATGCAGGAATTCCCTGTCACACAGCTGAAGAGAGAGCAAAGGCAGCACCGTGCACACCGGAGCAAAAGGGTAGATATTAGGAAGATAGGTACACTCCAGGGATCCAGGTCTCACCCTTCCACAGGCTGGGGGCACACGTTAGACATCTGTATTTCAATTTGAGAGTTGTGATAGTTTATCTATAAACAATCGTAACTTCTCAGAGGAGAGACTGAAAAGAAATGAACTAGCTGGCCAACAGGGTGGTGACTTGAGATGTGACAGTGCTCAGGATAAAAGATCTTACAGAAAGCAGATTGGGGGTATATTGGTCAAAGATCTCCAGAATAATGGAATGAAGTGTGTGTGTGTGTGTGTGTGTGTGTGTGTGTGTGTGTGTGTATGTGTGTGTGTGTGTGTGTGTGTGTGTGAGAGAGAGAGAGAGAGAGAGAGAGAGAGAGAGAGAGAGAGAGAGAGAGAGAGAGAAAGAGAGAGAGATTTTAGAGAACCAACCCATGTAACTGAAGGCTGACAGTTCTAAGCTCTGAAGGCTGTCAGTCAATTGAAGACTCAGAAAGAAGGCCACAGTTTGACTCTGAAGGCAGTAGCTGAGCTACCGTCTCCTAGGAAAATGGCCCTTATTTTATTAAGGTCTTTAACTGATTTGTTGAGAACCACCTACTTGGTAAAAGTATTATATTTTATTCATTCTATTTATTTAAATATTAATCTCACTTTAAAAATTCCTTCATAGAATCATCTAGATTATTCTTTGTCTAAATATCTATGAGCAGTGACTCAACCCAGTTGACACAGCAACTTATTATTATTATTGGAATGAGTCTTTCGAACATGTTGCTAGCAAAAGTGTGCAAGTGTTTCAGATATGAATAACCTGATAGACATCAACTTACTAAAGCCCTTGGATCAAACTGTCCTCAATACTTGTTAATAAAGTTTTATTGGGACAGAGCATTTTCATTATGTATTGTCAGTGAAAATGCTTTCATTCTACATGGAGAGCTGAGCAGCTGAGACAAATAATATATGGTCACAGAGCCACAAAAAGTTTATGGAAACACATGCTGACTCCTTATGAATTCAATTGTAGACACCTGTCATCCCTCAAGTGTGACCTGTTGACATGGATGGAGGAGGAAGTGTAGATTAGAAAGGGCTCCATCATGTTCCAATTTTGGTAAACAATCCAGGAGAGTGACTCCATAGAAAAATCTAAAAAGAAGCAGTCACTGAAATTTAGGGAAAATGGAAGACTGTGGTATCACATCACTGTTCAGGATGAAATGTTTTTCCAGAAGGCAAGCAGTTTGAATTATCTTGAAATCCAATGACATGGGTATCCCAAGTCCCCATTAAATCTAAGCTTTAGTGGAGGAAAGCAATGATGATTCCAAGGTATCAAGGTTGTAGGAAAAAAATAGATAAAAATTTATGCATGAATAACTTAGTCTATTGCGACTAGACAGAGTTCTCAAGTTTTGCTGTGATGGGGAGCAAGGAATTAGATGTTGGTTGGGGATATATGGAGCTTGGTGGGAGCACTCTGTTCAAACATGCATTAAGCCCCAGACTTACTTTTCAGAAGTGAAGCAAGCAGATAAGTAATTGGGGAGGGATGGAGAAGAGATAAATGATAGATAGGTGATAGATTAATGCATAGAGGTTGTTCCCATCTTTATGAAACTCAAATTTTACAATGTTAATTCATTTCATTTTGGTCCATAGTTCTCTTATGTTATTTTTAATACACTGATTTATCTAAATATCTACCTATCATCTATCTTTTCATCTACTTAGCTGTTATGTATCTATTTGAATATTTGAGAGAGAGAGAGAGAGAGAGAGAGAGAGAGAGAGAGAGAGAGAGAGAGAGAGAGAGAGAGAGAGAGTGTGTGTGCATGCCATGGTATACGGAAAATGTGGAGGTCAGAGGAGAACACACAGTTTTCTCTCCAAGTAAGAGGGAGAGGAAACATGGCAGATGAAAATATCAAGGAAGAAAAGAAAGAAAAAAAGACAAAGAGAGAGGGAGGAATGAGGGAGAAAGGGAGAGAGAGGGCTGAATGGGGGAAGGAAGAAAACAGAAATGCTGTATACATCTCTTATCTTATTCTTTGCTAATGTCCATAGCAAGCACAGAAGAGAGCACAGACGCCATCAGAGTGAATATTGGCAGCATCTGAGACATCTTCCTTGCACAGCCCACTGTGTAATCTGCCCCAGAGATGAACTTCCAGTTATTGTTTGCTTAATAATATATTTTACCTTCATTTTAAAGGATATTTTTACAGGGATTACAATTATCTTCTTACAGCATTTTGAAGAAATCTTCGCATTACCTTCCAGATTCCATTATTTCTACTAGGAGTGAGACCATTGGTTTCATTGTTACACTTTTCATGGTATCTACCCCAACATGCCCTTTATTCTAGCTGCTTTTGCAATTTTTCCTTTGTATTTGGGTTTTTGCTATTTTCTAAAAATGTACTCCCATAAGCAACTGTTTGTTCACTTGTTTTTATCCTGCACAAAGTTTATAGCAAGTCTTGAATCTACACCTCTTATAGATTTCAGCAAAATCTGTAACTAACAGTTTTCAGATGACTATTTTTACTCCATTCTCTATTTCTCAGTTTCTGTATCTTTATTTTTACAAGTAGAGATGTTATATCAATAGGTAAATAGATGAATGATAGATTATTGGTATATAGGGAGACAGACAGACAGACAGATGCTAAAAAAAAAATCCCACACTAGCTCAGAATTGAGTATAATAAAGGGTTATTTATGAAGAGGTAGACTCACAGATCACAGTTCTCTGCACAAAGGGGAACAGGATCAATCAAGAAGCCAGCAGAGAGAGTGAGCACGCACTTTACAGAGGCATTTATAAGAGGCCACACCCAAGTGGGCTGGTATCTTGAAGGCTACTGGTTGAAGGAGTTCCTACAGATTAGACGGGTGATAGATGACAGGTAAAGACAGTGGCCATACCGATGAAGGTCATGATGGAACCCTGGGGGTTTATTCCTCAGAACTGAAGCAGGTAAACAGCTAGGTAGAGATGGAGAGGAGAGATGCTGGTGGCAGATAGGTAGATAAACACACAGAGGTCCTTGCCATCTTTTGAAACACAAATTTTGCAAATGTTAATTCACTTCATTTTGCCCCATAGATCTCTTAAGTTATCTTATTTCTATTACATTATTTATTTGCTTGTGTGTGCATGGGGGGCGTATGTATGTGTGTGAATGCTTTTCATGGCATAAGTGAAATCGTGGTCAGAGGACAACTGTCAGGAGTCTGTTTTCTCCTTTTACAACATGAGTTGAACCCAGAGATTCAACTCAGGTTGTTGGACTTCATTGCAGGTATGTTTACGTGGTGAGCCAGCTCAGTAGCCTGCTTTTGTGTGTTTGTTCTCAACCTTTCTGGTATGTTCTTGGTATACTATTCATTGATTTTTTTTCTATACAAAGTGCTATTTTCCAGTTTACTGATTTTTCTTTTAGTCTTCTAATCTGTTGTTAAACTGCTCATTGAATTATCAAATTTAGTTACTTAATTTCTTATTTTCATATTTTTGCAGTGCTGATGACTGAACCCAGGACCTTTCACAAGCTAAACAATCACTCCACCACTGTGCTACATTCAGAGCCCTTGATCATTCCCAAGCTTGGAATAAGCGAGCACACTGCACAGGGGCACTGAATGATAGAGTTTAATATTGACTGTTTTGAAACAGATCTTTGAAGGAGAGGAAGGGTGTAAAGTTTACACCATGAGCATTAGAGTAGATGACTGGGGTATGTTAGGTGAAGAGGGGATTGAAGAAAGGAAGCCAAAAGTCAAACTGACGATTCATGTGTGTGCACTTCACACCTCCAGACTGAGAAGAGTTTAAGGGAAGAAAAGTTGTAAACTAATCCATCAGCATTTCCTCTCTTTCCCTAAGTATATATAGAATCACTCAACCTTACACACCATCAGATTTCCCAGTCACCAGATCGAGCCCTACCACTTTACCATAGCGTTAGACCAACTTTGTACAGTTCTCGGGAATCCACTTGCATCTCCATGCGTCTCTTCTTAAGAAGGAATTTAGCTGTCTGCAGAGCCCATATTGAACTGGTTTAGAAATCTAACTTGTACTGACTCACGATCTCTCTAATTCAAAACCATCTATTAGGCATTGGGAGAAAGAAGCAACTTTGGGAAGTGTTGGCATCCTCCCAAACATTCATGTCTTCCTAAGAAAGAGGTCTTGGTGTGGATGAATCTAACTTTGCTCTTCTATTGATCAGTACATACTATTCTTCTCCTTGATAAATTGGTTTAGGGTTTAAGCAGGTCAAATAAGTTAGACCACTCAATGATCAGTTCAGGACTGTTTAATTATTGGGGAAAAAGATCTCTCAGGTTCTAACAAGGCTTGTGAATATAGGAAGCAAATATCTGCTTCAGTAGCTTGGCTATCAAGAAGACAAACTCATTAGCCACGCTTGGCAGATGACAGAAAATAAAGAACACTAATCAGGAAACCTGGATACTTCCTGGGAGGTTAGTCCATACATTCTTTCCATACTCAATCCAGGTTTCCAGCAAGCAACATCTGAAATCACCATTGCCTTAGACAAAAATAATTCACATACTCCATTCTGAGGCTAAGCTAAATAAAGACAAGCCACACACAAGAGGGGACAGGAGAAGTCAGCCAATAGAAGCAATGTTAGTGTTCAATAGGGGGATTAAGTGCCAATGTTTTGCAGTTCAGTGGGGTACATGCAATGAACACTGATGTAGTGTATATATCAAATAAGTTTGAAGGAGCTTGGAGAGATGGTAAAGTGTTTGTCACCCAAGAATGAAGACTTGAGTTTGAATTCCCCAAAACTCATATAAAAAAATTAACAAGGCATTATGTGTCTGTAACACCAGCTCTGGAAATTGAAAAGTGGATGGATCTCTGGAGTCAGCTGGCTGACCAACTAGCCAATCAGTGAAGCTGGAGCTTCAGAGAGAGACTCTGTCTCTCAAATGAGATTGAGTAAAACACCTGATAACTACTTCTGCACATCACACACCACACACCCATTTAGACATGCGTTCTCTCTCTTTCCTTCTCTCTCTCTCTCTCTCTCTCTCTCTCTCTCTCTCTCTCTCTCTCTCTCACACACACACACACACACACACACACATACACATGTGCACACACACACACATCAAAACTAAAGTAAAGTGAGGAAGAGAAGAATTTGAATGAACTCATGGCAAAGACGTGATCAAAGTTTAAGATGCTAGATACACATGCTAATTTTCCAGGACTGACCATTATGCAACACAAACAGGAGTCATAAATGTATACAAACATCCTGTGCTGATCAAAACAACAGTTAATAAAAATATAATTGAAAAATGGGAGCTGTTATTAGTTAGAGTAGGAACTAGAGCAAAGCACACCCCTATAAGCTACCATTTGCTTTCTTGAAATGTTTGGCAAAGCTTTCCTCGTGGAAGCTCTCCAGTCCAACAATTGACGCTGACTGACCTGAGGATCTAGTTAGAATTTAGATACATATGTTCTCATGAACGTCTCTCTGGCCCTATTAAGAGAAGCTCTGGTGTGGCTTCAAGCAAAAAGCAGATTGTACAAACAAACTTGCCATCATCAAAAGGGGTCTGGCATACACAAACCTTCTCCAACATTCTTTCTCCTTAGGCTCTGCTCTGTGAGAGGGGAACTGATTTAAGCTGCGAGCTTGTGAATATAGTTTGCTCTGATGCCCCAAGGGAACTCAATAAAGAGAGCGCTGGCTGCTGATTAGGTCAGAAACGCAGGCATATGAAGCCCGTCTGTTGACAACATAGCATGAAGGCAAGAACTCCTTTTGCCTATTAGCCTGCCTTGGTGGGCTCATTGTTTGCACTCCTAATGAGGAAAGGCACTCAGAAAGAATTTAAGGGAGCACAGCACTTCCCTCTCAGCCCATAACAAAACTCAATGTTGCATAAAGCACCATTTAATTTGCCTTACAGGAGGAAAAGTTGGTGCTTAAGCAGCTGCAGGATCCAGAAAGGTAGGCTGCCTATCAGGCGCCCATCAAGAGGAAGGAGCAAGCAGGATCCCAGAGGGAAACTGTAATCCTCTTTGCTGTGACAAAAAAGAAAAAAGAAAAGAAAAAGAAAGAAAAAAATATAGTGCTTAACTCTGATTTCCTGGTCTCTATTTGGCTACAGATGTTTGAACATGACCATACAAAGAAGACCTGGCAGCTTTAGACTAATGGCTGGACATGCAGTAGAGCTGTAGGATTTGTCTGGACACAATGCTGTGGGTCTGTGTTGTTTACAGACAAGGTGACTGATGTTACTGATAAGTGCTATAGCTGACGTTTACACTGAGCCCATTTCATGAGGTGCTTTCATCTCTGTCTGGATATTGGAAGTATCTGCACACATATTTAGGAATCTACATATTCACACACTGGTATGCAGCAACATTAAAGAAAAAGAAGGCATGAATTTGAAAGAGAGAAGGGGGTGGTAGTACCTGGAAGGGCTTGGAGGGAGGTAAAGGAGTGGGAAAATGATTTATTTATATTATAATCTCAAAAAACATTTTTATAAAAAGAAAAGGAAGTTGATGGTAAAGAAATTCCAATTGATGATGAAGAGATTCTACCCAAAGTGAGACAGGGAATGGGCTGTATTTAAACTTACGTGTTTTTATTTATTATCTGTGTGATGTGATGTGTGTGGGCATGCATGTGCCGTGGTGCGGGTGTGACAGGCAGAGGAAAATCTGTGGAATCATTTCTCGCCTTCCACATTTACACAAGTTCCCAGGACAAATTTAGTCCATCAGGCCTGAGCATCAGCAATCTTCCCCTGATGGCTGCTTTTAAACATGTCTCCAGATGAGTTTCTAGAAGTGAGACAAATTATTAGAAATGATACACTCTAGATCCTGTCTCACTAGTCTGGAATGGGACCTGATATTATGTTTCTAGAAAGTTCTCAAATGTTGGCATTTAAGACTCACTTAGGGCCCTAATAGAGTAGAAACACAAGCTTATTAAAGTAGAATCAGTCACTAGCTTAACTATTGATACTAAGGTTCCAGACCCTACACCATTTAATGCGCTGATTCCCAGATCCGGCTGCACTTTAGAAAAATCAGGAAACAGCGAACCATTACAAATCCCACCTGCATCCAGTCAATGCTAAAATTCCACTACAACTTTGAATTACTGGCATCAGCAACTTCTACAAACTTCCACAGTAATAAGGAGAGCAGCTTCCTTGACCAAACCAGAGGCACTGTAAATTTTAATCAAAGAGATGGTAACCAGGGAGTCTATATATTTTTTACAGGCACCACAGGTTATTTTTTAAGCAAACAAAATTTTAAAGTGAGCACACAACCCATTGAGTATGGAACAAAATGACCCCAGGAATGTATGATGAAATGTTTTCACTTTTGTTCTGGTGCAGGATTATGTCCATCTCTCTAGCTACATTCTGTAAACTCGGATGCCATCTGAGAGTGAAGCTTTGATCATGTCTGGTTTTGCTGTTGCTGAGAACAGTTAGTGGTCTCAGGATTCCTAGGACCTGTTTCCTTCATTTACAATGGGAAGCTCATTCGCTGATTAATGTTCCCCAGATATCTACACATTTCAGGGAACTCCCCTGGGAAGAATTAACACCTTTAGCAGGTTGGGTCTGGTGGGGTGTTTCTAGGCCACTGAACAATTACCATCATGGAGAAGGCATGCCCTTTGTTCTCTCATTTTACTTCCTGGTTCATTATGTAAGCAATATGTTCTGTTGCTGCCTTCCACTATGACACACCACCATTGCCAGAGATCCACTTGGGACATCTGATCTTGGACTAGAACCTCCAGAACAGTGAGCCCAAATAAACCTTTTCTCTTTATTAGTCACTTACCTGAATCATTTTGCTATAGTAATGCAAATCTGATAGACACAAGAGCCACTCTACTATCGAGTCTATTGACTTTTCTATCCATCTCTTATAGGAATGTCAGGGTAGCTCACTTCTGCTGTCTGTTTCCAGGAAGGATTATACTTTCTTTCAGGAGAAGCCCTTTGCTTGTTTGAGAATCTTTCTCCCTTCCCATGTTCCAATCCAGATTCAAGAACTGGCACATGAGATAGAGTCAAATCCGTCAATGCACCGGAGCTGCTGAAATGATGGTCGTGCTCATTGCCTCTGACCCGAATAGAACTGAAACAAGAAAAGTGAGACAAACAAAGGGTGTCTGGGAGACAGGCCTATTTACATTATCTGAAGATGATGGTGTGCCCACAGGAGCTGCTGAGTAGACTCCATTCTGAAGGACAGCCTTCAACATTGAGCCTGGCCCTATGAGGCTCCATACAATAGGAAAGCTGAAAGACAGAGAAAAATTAAATTTTTGTTGCGCCACTTAGCTCCTGAACCCAGCTATGCTTGAAGGCATGCCCCTATGTTTTATATTATATGAACCAACTTAAGTTTTACTCAAACTGAATTTGTAGGGCTGAGCATTCTCTCACTTAAATGTGATTTTACTGATGCTCTTTGCTTTGTACAGATGACACAGATGAACCCCACAAGCACATGGAACTTGACCTACATCTAAAAGAAGAAAACTGAAAACCAGAGGTGAGTGAGAATGTGCCTCCTCTGAGTATTTCCCATATTGCAATAAGCACTAAATGGCGGACACAAACATGCTGCGCAAGGCTACTGTCTTCCATGGTGAAAAGAGACAACCCCCCAGCCCATCTTGAGAGCACTTGAGAAGTTCAGTGTACTCCCCTACTAGTCTCTCTTGATGTCACTTCAGTAGCCAAACATTATGTGATCATTTAATTCTATGAGTTTGGGGCATTTTTGAAAGATTCATGATGATTTTTAAAAATAATAAAACTAGTATATATATATATATGACACCTCATTATTAATAAGAACAAAATTGATAGGAACAAACACCTTATTAATAAGAACAAAAATAAGAACAAACACCTTATTAATAAGAATAAAATGCTTCCCCACTAGAGCAGTCTTCTCAGTCAAGGCTGTTCTGTGCCTCAAAGTGTTGTTGATATCTAGAACTGCATACTGTTGACCTCACCTAGAGGCCCAGGACTTCTGAAGGTGCTGCTGACATCCTGTTGCATGTGCAAACACCACTACCCATGAGGCCAAGGAAATGCCAGTTCTTGCAAAGGACTGAAGGATTCTCTGCCATGGATCCAGTTGTATTGCCACCCCTCACCTGGCTAAACTATCATGAGCGGGGTTCAACACCCAAATTTCTCATAGTCTTCTACCCAGTCAGAAAAGTCCAAGTCTATTAAGATAAAAGTCAGTAAACATATTTAGTAGGAGTTGGATGTGAAACACTACTCTAAAATTTCCTATGGTGTGGGTGCCTAAGTGGTGACTCCATTGGAGATGATTGGTCCATGATAGTGCTGCGTTTGTCAATGAAAGAATCCATTCATGAGACCACAGTTGAATGGGGTATTAGGAAGTAGGGAGTGGGCCATTAGGGGTGTGAGCTGCAGTGGTATATCTTGTGTGTTTCCCTTCCATCTCTCATCTGCCCCTTCTCCCAGCCACCTTGAGTGAGTGAAATATCTCTGCTCCAGGCCACATTGTCCATTTCACTATGGCCCAGAAACAAGAATCAAAGGATTGAGTTCAGTTGGGGAGAAGGCTCAGCTGGTAAAGTATCTGCTGTGCAGACAAGAACACTTGAGTTTTGAGATACCTAGCTCTTACCGAAAGGCAGCATGGTGGCATGTATCTGTAACCCCAGTGCTGGAGTCTGGTGCAAGTGGAAGGCAGGTGATACAAGACCGGTGGATCATAGGAGCTCACTGGTTAGCCAGCCTAGCCAAATCAATGAGTTTCGGGTTCAGTAAGAGACTATGTCTCAAAAATTAAGGCGATGTCAATAATGAGCATATTAATATGGAAAGGAAAAGTCTCACACTGAACTCCACTCTAGGCAAAGAGCTCCAGCAGCTGAGGAATGTTTAGAATGGGAAAGGGAAAGAAATAGGTTTTTTAATCTTTTTAAATTGTTTTTTATTGCACTATACACTTTTCCCCGTTCACCTCCCTTCCTCTCCTCTAACCTCTCCTGTGACTCCCATGCTTCCATTTTACTCAGAAGATCTTGTCCTTTTCTCCTTCCTGTTTAGATCTATGTATGTCTCTCTTAGGGTCCTCTTTGTTGTCTAGATTCTCTGGGGTTGTGGACTGTAGGTTGGTTTTTCTATGCTTTATGTTTAAAAGCCACTTAAGAGTGAGTACTGGATTTGGGTTACCTCACTTAATAAGGTTTTTTCTTAGTTCCACCTATTTGCCTGCAAGTTTCAAAATGCCCCCCCCATTTTTTTTAACCACCGAGTGGTGTGGGAGTTCCTTCTGTCTATGTGTTGCTTTTATTGGTTAATGAATAAAGAAACTGCCTCGGACTTATAGCAGGGCAGAACTTAGGTAGGTGGAGAAGACAGAACTGGATGCTGGAAGGAAGAAGGCAGAGTCAGAGGAACATCATGGAGCCGCTGCCAGAATCAGACTTGCCAAAACTTTGCCAGTAAACCCCTGCCACATGGTGATACCCAAATTAATGGAAATGGGTTAAATTAATATAAGAGTCAGCCAATAAGAAGCTCAAGCTAATTGGCCAAGCAGTGATTTAATTAATACAGTTTCTGTGTGATTATTTCAGGTCTAAGCTAGCTGGGTGGCTGGAAACCAACAAGCATCTCTTCCTCCAACAACTGACTAGTACTCCATTGTGTAAATGCACCACATTTTCTTCATTCATTCTTTAGTTGAGGGGCATTTAGGTTGTTTCCAGACTCTGGCTATGACAAATAATTCTTTTATGAACATAGTTGAGCACATGTCCTTGTGGTATGAGTGAGCTGCCTTTGGGTATATACCCCAAAGTGGTATAGCTGGGTCTTGAGGTAGATTGTTTCCTAATTTCCTGAGGAATTGTCATACTGATTTCTAAAACAACTGTACAAGTTTGAACTCCTAACAGGAATGGAAGAGTGCTCCTCTTATCCCACATCCTCTCCAGCATAAGCTGTCATCAGTGTTTTTGATCTTGGTCATTCTGACAGATACTCAACCTTGCTGAGAAATATTTCTTCAGGGAAGAGGCACCAACCAGTTATCCACTACCAAGCTGTTGGCCCAGAAATCATATAGATACAAGTAACACTAGACAGACTGAGCAGGATGCGTGTGCTCGCTCACATGCATGCACGCATGCACACACACACACACACAGAGTCTCACAACAATTAAAGAAAAAGAGGTAATGAAAATAAAAAAGAGAGAGATAGCAAGGAAGAGCATATGGGAGAAAATGAAAGGAGGAAAAAGAAGGGGGGAAATTATGTCATTATATGTTAATTTTTAAACAGTCAAAGTAATAAAGTTGAACAAGATAGAAGATATCCATGTTGAACTCTGGCCTATGCACACATGTGCGCACATGCACACACAGACACACACACAATAAGCATATGCACACACATCCTGCACATATGCACACACACACCATGGATATGTGCACACATACACACACATCACGACATAATGCACATGTGTACACACCCTGGACATGTGTATGTACACACTTGCACACCATAAACATGTGTGCACACTGTGACACAAACAGGCACATTCACCATACATATATGTCAACACGCTTTCGCAAAAAAACACAAAGACAGAAAGAGACAGGAAGTCAAAATGAAGCCTCCCTCCTTTAGAGGAGGTGGTTTGTTATGGTGAGGAGAAGCAACAGACAGGGTGGCTGTAGTTGCTATCCAGGAGATTCAGAGCATAACAGCTGACTAAAAGCTACTTGGAGCTGAGCTGGGCCACGTGTTTTCTTCATTCTGCATTTTTGTAGGCTAGTGTTTGTGATGTTTCTCTTTTTCTTTTTCTGTGCATCTGTTGTTTTGTTTTCCTTCTGGCAGGCCAACATCCTGCATATTAGTCAGGTCAATTGGTGAGGGTTATGACCACACCCATAATGCAATCAAAAACACAGCTGTGGTCTTCCCACAAGAAACAACCCATGAGAAGGCATAACTTAGTGATGATAGCTCATCCAATTTAAACAGTTCTCTAAGATCATCATGCAGTCCTGTAAGGAAGTTAAGAAAGAAGAAAAGGAAGGAGGGAAGGAAGGAAGGTAGGAGGGAAGGAAAGAAGGAAGGAAGGAAAAAAGGAAGGAGGGAAGGAAAGAAGGAAGGAAGGAAAGAAGGAAGGAGGGAAGGAAGGAAGGAAGGAAGGAAGGAAGGAAGGAAGGAAGGAAGGAAGGAAGGAAGGAAGGAAGGAAAAACCATGGTGTCAGCAGAAAAATTCAATAAACAAAGGATGAATGAGCTGGGTTTTTTTTTAAATGTCACAAAGCAAAGACAAACAAATAAAAGACAGAACTGGAGACTACTATTCTTGTACCCCAAAGGATTACCCCTACTTTGTTTTAAACTTCAGAAAAGTTTGTGTTCTTATCCACTAGTAAAGCAATGGAAGTAATGGAAGGAACACTTGAAATTCTCCTAATGGCTTCGGATGTGTGAAGCAATGATTCTTAATCCCTGGGATGATTTAAAGTTGAATGTAGGGACTTACCCCCAAGATACAGGAATGCTGGAGGTTAGGATATAATGATTTTCATGACTTAGAAGCTTCCAAGGAAGGATGGGAGGAAGAGGAGAAAAAGGGATAAGAGGCACAAGCGAAGGGAGAAAAGAGGGGAGGAGGAGAAGAAGGAAAATGAGTGAGGGAGAAGAGGATAAAGAAGAAGGGGAAGAGGGAGAGGAAGAAAGAGAGGAAGGATATAGAGTAGGAGGAGGTAAAGAAGAAGGAAGAAAAGACGTTGGAGAAGAGGAGGAGGAAGAGGAGGAAGCAGAAGGGCAAAGTAGAAGAGAGAATAGAGGAGGGGAAGAAAGAGAAGGAGATGGAAGATGGGGAGGAGGCAGATTTTATTAACTTGGAGCTTAAAGACATCAGAATTTTCATAAGAACCCTGAACTCACTCTTACAAATTACAAATGTGATTTTCACAAAGATATAAAACATATGTCATTGGTTCCCAAATCATTTTACCTCTACTAAGGCTGAGTACACATGCATGAGAATTCTAGATGATGAGGGCCAAATTTCTCACTATTGGAGAAGCAAAAATTAATCCAGGAGGAAAGAGCAAAGGATGAACACCAAGTGAGAGATGGAGAAATCAGTCCAGAGTCATGTTAGCGAAACACACACAGGTCAGAGACACAAGGAAGAGATCGAGTGAGGCAGGGGGCTTCACAGCAGGCAGGGATCTAGATGCAGACTTGCTTCTGCCTTATCTTGATTTCTAACAGCATAATTTTGTCATGGGAATGCCTGACCTTAGGACTGGGCATGGAAGCCTGGTATATATTGTAGTATAGAGAACAGGGGAGTTCTCAGAAACCTAACACTACAAGAACCAAACAGAAAGAAATCTCACTGAGGAGGCTGGATCTATTTGAATGAGAAAATAAGTGACATATTGGGGGTCATGAGCCAGAGTGTGAACTAAATGACCTCCACCCCAATCCCACCTCATGTTAGTGACTGTCTGGAAAGACTAGAAGAAAATGGACTCCTTATAGGAGGATTAAGAAGTCATATTTATGCCCCCCCCACCTAAGAGATTGAGTTAATTCCCTTCCTGTGAACAGGAGTTTGGCTAATACCTCCATCTCAAAACCAAAGGGAACGGTAGCTTTAAAAAAGGTAAGATCTGGGGACATGGCCAGGAGCTGACACCTGCTTGCTATGAACAAGGCCCCAGGTTCCATCCTCAGCATTGCAGGAAACAAGAAGGAGGATCAAGGTGACTGAGTCACAGTTGCCAGCAACTTCTGGGAGCATGTCCCATGAAGTCACATGATGGGAAGGGTTGTTCACAACTGGCTTTCTCCAGGGCCTTAATATGTAGCTTAGGCTTGCCTGGATCTCCTGATCCTCCTGCCTCAACCTCCCAAGTAGCTGAATTTACAGCCATTCACTGTCACTCTTGCCTTTGTGTGTGTGTGTGTGTGTGTGTGTGTGTGTGTGTGTGTGTGTGTGTATGAATGTGTTATTAAAAATAGGGGCAGTGGTATGAATGATAGCCAGGATAGCCTGTCCTCTCTGGAAAACCCTTCCTTAAAAATCTGGAACTATTTCAAAATTAGAGATCTACTTAAAAAGAGACAGTAGCACATCATTAGCCTATGTGGCAGCTGTGGGAGAAATCCTAACCAGAACCAGAACCCTAACCCTAACCCTAGCCATAGCCCTAACCCTAGAAATGTTGGCTCAAATATTTAATGAGGGTTGACAATTGCCTCTCCAACAAGGGGTAGGGAATTACTCTTACGCCAGGTAGGATGGTGCAAATCTGTAAACCCAGCACCTGAAAGACTGAGATAGGAGATTCTCAGGTTCAAGTCCAGCCTGAGCTAGAAAATGTAACTCAGCAAGGAAAACAGCAAAACAGATGATAACTGTCCATACTGAGCTCCGTGGCTAGACAGGAGCACAATCTTGCATTTCCCAATCACTGCAGCCTTTAAACAGACCACACGGAGAATCATATGACTTGTCCATCTCATTTGGTAGTGTGAGAACTTGCAACAAGTTTTATGTCTTATTTGGACCGTCTCTTTCCCACGATATACATTCAGTTTGCCACACTTTGTTGTCCATATGCCCATGCCCTTTTCCATCAAGGGTATCTGAGACAGCAGATTGAACGCTCTGAATGAGTAGACTTGGGAACTGCTGTATGATTTCTCCCTGGCAAAGGGGAACCGTGGTTTCTTCTGTCTGTTTAAATCTTTTCCTGGCCCCAGTGGGACAGTGGCTTGTACTGAAGCACTGCTCACATTTATACCCTTGGATCACCTTTCACCCTTTACAAGTCTTAAGTGGAAAACCCGTTTATGTTCCATGCGGCAAGAAGACAAATGGATGAAGGATCCACGACTAGCCAGAAGCACATTCACTAGGCAGGGTGTGGGATGAGGGGCTGTTACACCTGAATGCAAACATGGCAGCAGGTGACCCAGGATGCCCAATGCGGGTATGGAGGGGATGTCAAAACTGGGAATTGGATTCTGCCCCTTCCCACTCTCTGCTACTCTACTGTTCTGATTTCCATTTAGAATAAAGGCACAGACCTGGTTTATGGAGGGAGGGCCTGCACTTCCAACTACTTCTTTTATCTCACCCACATGCTGCTGTCACGGGTCCAACCCCACCTCCACTGTGCATCACCCTTCAGCTGATGAGCAGCCCTGAGATGCCTCTCGCCTCAGCGTCTTTGCACACACATTTCCTTGACTACTTGGATGGTAGGCACCATTCCATTTCTTAGTGCCCCCCTCCAGGCATGTGCACTGCCCTTCCTATGGTACTCCAGTGTTTAATTATCAACACTTGTTTTCCACGTCTTCTTTATGAGCAGGTAACACCTTAAGGACTTGAATGTTCCTAGTACCCGGCACCCAGCCACCATTCACTAAGTGTTTGATTGAATGGATAGACGTAGCAAGACCTGTGATATGCCCAAGATATTTCCATTTGCAAGCAACAACTTCACCTGCCACAGTGTCACTGCTGCCGCTGAAAGATACAAACCCTGAGCCTGAAAAGAAAGCAAAGGTGTTGCTCACCAAATGGCAGTTCGGAGCATCAGCATCCTTCGCGGGTCTCTGGGCATGTCTTCACAGGCTGATGCAGAGTGGCCAGAGTCACACGGGCAGATGGGGCATTACAAGAGAGGGACCCTGGACTGATCTTCACAGCCAGCACTTTCTCCACTTCTTGCTTCAGGGGAAACTATCTCTCGGGCTCTTCTGAGAGTTTTCTGACACTGGTCAATTCTCCATTTCTCTAATTCTCTGACCTCAATAGAGCACCCATCAATTAAATTGAATTCTGGCATCATGAGAAGTCAGCACAAATCCACAGGCTGGACGATCCAGCTCACACTCCAATACCAAGAAGGTCTCCAGTCCCAGCTCTTCTGGCCAACCATGACCTCACTGGGTCAGATTGTTTGCTCTGGGAGCCACTTCATTCACTATGACTGATTCATTACAGAAGTTACGGTCCCATTTATTGTAAAGGATGCGGTTCTGAAGCTTCCATTGGAGAACAGAGAATCTGCAAAGCCCGAGACATGGGTGTTGTGGCCAAGTTCTCGCAGATCTTGACACCAGCCCCCAAAGGCCCCCAATCACTTTGTTCAGGGTTTTTATGGATAGCTCGTTATGCTGGGATGACTGATGAAATCACTGACCACTAGTGTTTTAAAAATTCTAAGTAGGTAGCAATTGTACAACGTGACGGGCTTCGTTACGCTTGTTCATATAAGTGTATTATGTGCTTTGATTATATTCACCCCGTGCTCCTCCCTGCCCACCTCCCTCCTCGTCTTCCCCTGGAATGGTGCCCTTTCGCTTACATATTCTCTTTCTACATATAGATTTTACAAATAGGAGAAAATGCGTGATGCTGTCTTTTCACATCTGGCCCGTTGCTTTCAACACGATTATCTTCAGTTCCATCTATGCTCTGACAAGTGGCATCATTTCTTTCTTTACAGATAAATCAAATCCCACAGGGTATTTGGACCACACTGTCTTCGTCCATTCTCCTACCGATTAATACCCATGCTGATTCCATCACTTGCCTACTGCAAATAATGTCAAGCTGATGATCAACCCAGTCTCTACCCTTGCCATAAAGCAGAAACAAGGCAGAAATAGCCAACTCTTCTTTTCACATGGTTGGTTGCTCTGGCAACCAGCCTCCATCCAGAATCTACAGGTGCCCACCATGATAACCTTCATTATCACAGTCTCGGGTTTGGTGAACAAAATGATGTTCCTGTCACTGAGGAAATACTAAGTGTTTTAGAAGCCTAGTGTCAAGGGGAAAAAAAACAAATACATGATGAATTTTTAAATTATCCCATGAGATTTCTGCTTCTCAATGTGTGAGTAAATATGCCCTATGCACTGGAGGAAGATGCAACTTCTTTCATGAGACAGTCACTAATAAAACCAGTCAGGCTGTGCCCTCAAGAAATGCAGATATGGAGGAGGCCCATGAAACCTTGAGAGGTGAACAGTGGATGTGTATTTGAAAGAATCTTCTATTCTGAAGTGTTTTAAGAAACCTGGGCCAATTGCACTGAATGTAGGTATTCATTATGTTTTCAAAACATTCAGCCGCACCCTGTAGAATTCTTATAGCAGGGATGGAAGTCGTAAGCAGCAGAGAGTTCTGACAGAGAGGAGCTGGCAGTTTTGCAAAGGTCGGCACACAAGTCAGGGTCAAGTGGGATGAGCAGCAGAAAAGAGAAAATAGAAAAGAAGAGTAGACACTTGAGTCAATGGAGCAGGTAGCCAGGGACCTGAAGTTGTGTGGGGACAGGACAAAATGCATGTGGTGACAGATCTGTGTTCTTAGTACTTGTTGCCATGCAGCCCATGGAACCTTCTCTCCAATTATTTGTTTAATCGAGAGCTGGATTGTGGGATTGAAGAATAACATCTCCAATCACAAGGCTTGGAATGTGTCTCTAAAAAGGCAGACAGGTTTTTGCTTTGGTTTGGTTTGGTTTTGCAAAGAGGGATGGGGAATCTTCGAAATCCTAATAGCTTTGCCAGGTCTCAAAGTAAAATGACAATAGCATTCTATCTTTACCACATTTGTTTAAGAATCAAGGAAACCCTAAATTTGACATCAAATAGGCCTGGCTGTGTGGTGACATGGGCAACAAAGGTGGACCAAGTCTTGGTCAAGGGCCTAACTGAGTAGAGAAAAAGCATTCTGAAATTTTATTCAGGTGCTTGGCAATAACTTAAAAAATTTAGTTATTAAATTGATGGGAAGCCTAGCGTGGTGGTGCGGGTGATGAGTTGGACAGAAGCTGGAAGTCATTGGGCTGGTCCTTGAAAAGAGAACTCAGTCCTATCTTGGACTTTGGGTAGAGGCAGAACACTTGCATGGCCTGGAAGTCACTAGCAGACCATTGTGAGGTTAGATATAGCACTGTTCGACCAGAGTCTCTCTGGTAGGAAGCAAGGCCCTCTTCATGGGAGTCAAGCACCCAGACTGGATGACAACCCAGGAGAAGCTGCGAGCCTGTTTCAAAATCGGGTCAGGAGTGTGAGTCCTTCACCCATTGCCTGCTCTCACCTTAGAAGGTGTGTCCTCTGCTTAGAGAGATATTCTCCCTGTTTTCCACACTGCACTCTGCATCTCAGCTGCATCCTATGGATGGAAAACACAGGCCTGGAAGTTAAAAGTGAGAATTCAGAGACCGCAGGCTGGGACTGTAATCCCAGCTCTGTATGGATTGGAGGCCGAGACAGGGGCGCTATGAGTTTGAGGTCAGCCTGGGTTTGAAACCCTATATCAGTCAATCAGTCAAACAAAATCAATCAATAAAGGGACTGGAAGCAAGAAGTCATTAAAGCTTACCTTACAGAGAAGGTATGACAAAGAGGCTGAAGAAATCTCCACATCCAGGTATCACTGGAAGAATGGAAGTTGGCGCTATCTGTTAAAAGATAAAGAGCCCCTGGGGTGCTGCTTTTGCACTCTGCCCTTGAGACAGACCTGTCCTGTGATGCAGTGCTCTTGAATTTAGTGAAATCCCAAGAGTAACCTGTCTGTCAAGAAGGGAACCCCTAAATACAGCTGAATGGAGTGTTATATAGCCACGAGGGACCGGTTTTGAATGAAAATGTAGCTCCAGGAATGATGGAGAATGATGGCCCTGAGCTCAGAAACATGGTGATTCTATTTATTTTCAGATGTGTGAAAAACTATTTCCCAAGATGGTCATAATGGTTAACTTAGGGCATGAGAAAGAGATACTCAGGAACTGGGCCAGAGATAACAGCAGACTTTAGCTTTTTATGGTAAGTATCTGGGTTTTTATAAAAGAACATATAAATATATTCTATGTTATCCAGCAGTTAGACAGATGCAAAATCTATCCAGACTCCTGAGTTAGAATCATTGTTTTCTCCTTCACTGTGTGGCCCTAGCTACTTTGTTTAGCTTCTCTGTGTCTCACCTTTCTCATCCATAGGGAGTAATATGTTGAAATGTTGAAAATGATGATGATGATGATGATGATAATGGGGACAATAATACCACCTCACAGACCATTGTAAGTATTCCAAGTATTAACATAGGTGCAATGCTTGGAACCATGCTTACCACAAAGGAGCCATCATTAAACATTAGCTATTACTAGTGCATATTATATTATTAAACAGTTTATAGTACCAATCAGAAAAGGGATGAATTAAGAAAGGAAAGAGAAAAGGCTTTCATTTCTCTTTCTGGAGTAGAGGCAGGCTGTGACCTGCATAGCATGTTTACAGAACAGAGTCCTCTGTGTTGTCTTGAAGCCTCACTCTCTTTCTCCCACCACAGGGGTAAATCAAGGCCGGGAGCTATTGCTTTAACAATATCCAGTCATCCTGTGGCATCCGGGACTTCTGAGTGGGAGAAGTGCCTTTCTATTCTATCTCTTCCTTTTTAACATAATCTAAATTTAATAAGCCCAATTAAAGTACATGTTTCAACAGAAGACACTGAACTGACTACAATATTTAATAAATTCTTCCCCCCAAGAAGGGATTTTAAATACCAGAGAGGCACAGGAACAATGCTGAATTCATCTCTTTTATGCCTAGGTCTTGAGGAGGTGTTAGATGGGGCACCCACTTTGTGTGCCATCAAGAAGAAGGAAGTAATTATAATCACCTTTTAAAGTGCTATTTGTCCTCCCCAGTTCTCTTCACAATGATTTTGAATTCAACTTTTCACCTCTTTCTTCCTACAGCAGAATTAGACGCTGTTTCACTAGAGAGGAAAAATTCCAGTGTCCTGAGAATCTAGACCACAGTCAGAAGTGTTTAGTTTTCTCCCAGGCTTCTTGGGTGAGTCATCTGTATTTTATGCACTTTCTCTACTGAACTACGAGATGATTTGGGACTTACCTTTGCCAATCTCTGCCTCTTTGGTTGTGGTTCTAGTTAAATTGTTGCTACATGGTCGTGCAAGGAAAATTTCCCATGAAAATTGATTCTGTAAATGTGCAGCCTTCTATTGCTCTGTGTACAGGGGGGCAAGCCAGGCTTTGGCTTATACAACCCAGGTTCCCATGAACTCATTATTTTCCTGCCTGCTGAGTGCTGCGTTTGCAGGTCCACCCCACAGTGCCTGCTTGCATAACTTCCTTCTATATGGACTGAGGTTCTTGTGTCACAGGTAATGCATACCTTGGAAGTTTGCAAGTAGAGTGTTTGATGACTTAGAAAGTGGGGTCTGGGACAGCGGGAACTCACACTGTTCCAGAAAGGTCTTTTCTGGTATACAGATGTGACTCTATATACCATAAATAAAAGTTGCAGAAGTGAGCTGGGTGTGATGGCACCCAGTGTATGTAAGCACTAAGGAGACTGAAACAAGAGGATCTGGAGTTCAAGACCAGCCTGGGACATGTAGGGAGATTCTGTGCAAAAGCAAGCAAACGTATATGTAACCAACCCAACAGATCTGTGCCACCAGTGAATGGCATCTCTCAGTTAGTGCTTGATTTTCAACATCCAGGGCAGGCCTGTTCTATGGAGACTGTGTGGCTTGGGCATCTGCTTTCCCATCTGCCCCTGCACCTCTGTTCTGTGCTTTCCTTTGTCTAAGACTCACTGACCTGAGTGGCTTATGGCTTGAACAGGTGTTTGATATATTTGGGATGTTTAAGCTTCTCAAATATACAGCTAGATAACAGAAAGAGAAAAACCATCCCCTACAAGTCCTCATGCTTTGTGCCAGCCCAAGGGCAATTGCCTGAATAGTGCCCCTTCCATGCATTGGGGGACTCTTTCCCCCGGGGAGGGCCTCAGCCCCAGGCCTGATGCGTGACACTGGGATGAATCTGCTAAGTCCCAGGGGAGGGGAATGAACTAGAGACCTATGCATCACTGGTACTTACTTGCCTCATGGCTGTGGGCTGCTCACAAAAGAGCCAGGGAGGTCCCTATATCAGCCAGGCTGACAGCCTTATGCCCCTGTGGTTCCCAGGGAAATCATGCTTTGGTTGATTATGGTATTTCTTGGAACACTAACTCAGGCATAAATACACAGCTGGAAAACTATGCCATCCTGGAAGATATACAGTATGTTCCTGGTGAGAGATACTGGGCATATCTCTTCCACTGCCTGCTACCTTTCCCAGTACCCAGCAGCATTGGGGAGGGGCCAGATTGGAGACTGAAGAAATGAAGGCACTGAGCATGCACACTGTCTGCTTTCCCTAGGGCACAGACTATCCTGTATGCCCCTGCCTGAGACCCCGTGGAGCTTGTACCCAGCATCTCTCATGATAGTTGATTGACCTCCTAAGAGAACAGAAAGAAATCTCACTCAAGACAAAAAACAAAAACCCGCCCTACTCTATCCCATCCACTCAGGGCTACAGCATCCCTTCCCAGAAACACAGAATCACAATAAATAAACAATATAGCTGCTTCCGAGAAGAAGGAAAACATAACACATGAGCATGTGCACACACACACACACACACACACACACACACACACACACAGGAATCATCTTGGAGGGCTAGGATGTAGGTCAGAGGCAGATCCTGCACTAGGACCTGGGTTTGATCCCCAGAAGTGTAAAGAACTGGTTTTGAAATTAATTAATTGTAGGAACTGCCTTATCAAATATAAGCACAGCTTTACATTTTGAGTGCGCAGTACAACACATGGCAAAACATTTTGAAATGACAGCCGTGCTCAGTGATGGTGATTTTCCAAGGCAGAGTGGGTGTCCCCTGAGGGGCCCTTATCCTCAAGCCTGGAGCCCACGGTAGTCCTGAATAACAGGGAGAGCACAATTGCCCTGACTTCCACATTGAGATTCCAAGTCCAGGTAGTCACATGATCTCTCTGGGGGGAAGAGGATCCCAGGGACAAAAGTAAGGATGGGTCAGGGTGAATGGATGCAGTCCTGCTGCAGAGGAATACAGGATCTCCAGAGAAGGAAGCTGGGGAAGAATGTGGATTGCAGATTCTAGAAACTGAGCAAATCCAGGAGGGCACTCTCTCTCCTCAGGATCCAGTAGGGCATTGCTGTGCCAACTTTCTTTAGGATTGCTGACATCAGAAACATCAAGTAATGTGCCTCCCTGTTTTAAGGTTCTAAGCCCAGGTTTTTTGTAGCAGTACTGCCCAGTGTCTAAAGCTGCTCGTGCTTCTCAATTCCCTTCCCAGAAGATTCTCATGTAACAGGCCACTGGACGTTAGACTCCGAGACCTTAGTGCCCCTGAGTCTACGTTAGAGGCACCATGCTGACCTCAGAACCCAGTATGTAGGTCACAAGATCTGCCAAAACAACAGTCTAACACATCAGAGATCCCCTAGTCCATAGTTCCAAGATCTGGGGAAGTCCCTAAATTCACTAACCTTGTCTTTTTAATTTCTGTGGTTTTGCTTCTCACTGACTGTTCCTGCTAATGGATGTGTATCAACCTGGATGTTGTTTTTGTAGATAAAGAGGTGAAGAACAGTGAGATGCAAGGCTACACAGTTTGGGCAACTTCCCTGTGTAGCCTGCTGGCCATCGAATAAAGACTTTCTATTGGTCTTAAGAGTCTGTGCCTGTCTGTGGATCTCTGCATCTGCTTCCTGCAGTTCCTGGACAAAGGCTTTCTGATGACAATTAGGGTAGCCATCAATCTAATTACAAGTGATGGCCAGTTCAGGCACTCTCTCTGCTATTGCTAGGAGTCTTAATTTGACCCACCTATGCCCTCTGCATGTGTGTAACAGCTGTGTAGCTTGGTCTCTTTGTGGGGCTCCTAAAAGTGGGATCAGGGCCTGTCCATGGAGCTTAGTTAAATTTTGGAAACCTATTTCCCATGCTGGACTGCCTTGCCCAGGCTTGAAAGCCATGGGAGGCCTGTTTCTTTCTGAAGGGAGGCATAGGAGGAGTGGATGAGGAAGGGGGTAGATGGGAAGCAGGGGGAGGGAACAGGAGGAGAGGACAGAGGAAAAACTGCTGTTGGTATATAAATTAAATGAAAAAATTTAATTAAAACAAAGCTCATCTGTTCCTGAAGGAGTTATCGTGCAATATTTGTTCCCAGAAGAAGTTTCCTTCAATACAGAGATGTGTGTGTGTGAGAGAGAGATGCACACAGAGATGCATATGATTAAATACATATTCATAATGAAAAAAGGAGCAAGAAGCATGAGAAACATGTGAATCTCTTGTATAAAGAGAGATTGTATCACCTGTATATGGGTGCGTGTTTGCTTTGCTTTCCACAAATACCGTCCACTGTTCCTCTTCCTACATCTTGTTTTTAATCTCCCCACAGCAGCCTGTATTGAAAACCTTCCCATATCCATGCACACAGATAAGCTTTATTCTTCAAAAATTTTTTAATATAAAATATGGTAGGAAATCAGAAGCCCAAGATCAGATCTGAGACTCAGCCTATTTGCTGCTCTGGTCTGTGAGGGGCAGTTGTTTCCCTCTGAGCGCTCACACTGCTGCCCAGGGGAATGTACAGGTAATTCAGCAGGTGCTGCTGGAGAGGGGAGATGCTGGCTCGCTTCTGTCATTGTGTGTGTTTCTCTGCCCCCATCATACACCTAGTGCTGCTTGCTGACAAAAGGAAGGAATGGTGAATCTAGAAGGATGGGCGCCATTAGTATCTGGATGCGGGTATTGTGTCGCACTCAGTTCTTTCAGAGATCACTTTTTTTTTTCTCACTAAGATTCAGCAGTTCCCACTCAAACTGTGGTTGATTAGTTTGCATCTGCGTCTTGGAATCTGGCTTCTGAGAAGATCAGCTTTATCACAGGTTCTTGAAGACCAGGCTAAGTCAGATGACATAAAGAAAGTTCCTCATGGAGAATATGACCAAGGAAGTCAGGACCACGAGGGGTTGGTCCACCCACTGAGACAGTGTGCCTGATCTAATGGGAGCTCACCAAAGCCGGCTGGACTTGGACTGAACAAGCATGGGATCAAACTGGACCCTCTGAATTTGGCTGACAATTGGGGCAGACAGAGAAGCCAATGATAATGGCACTAGGATTTGTCTCTACTGAATGTACTGGCTTTTTGGGATCCTAGTCTATTTGGATGCACACCTTCCTAGGCCTGAATGGAGGAGGGAGGGCCTTGGACTTCCCACAGGGCAGGATGCCCTGCCCTCTCTTAGGACTGGAGGGAGAGGGGAAGGGCAAGTGGGGGTGCGAGAGGAAAGTGGGAGGAGGGGAGGTAGTGAAAATTTTGATTCCTATTATTTATAAAATAATAAAAAAATATCAGAGAGAGAAAAAAAAAGAAAGTGCCTCATGACTGCCTGGAAACCTCAAGACTAGACTCAGAGTACTAAGGCTCACAGAACTAAGCAAATACCCTTCACTCACAGTCATGATTTGATAAGGTGAAAGGATAGATATTCAAGATCGCCTGGGTCAGAGTGTAGGGAAGCACACTGCCAATCTATATGGTGTATTTCACTGTAATAAAAAAGATAGCACTTAATTCCCCAGATACTGATGGGTGAGAAGAACACCCAACCAAGGAAGTTTAACTGAGCCCCAGCATTGGGGGGGCTTTCTGGAAGTCACTCATAGGCATGGGATACCAATATGGCTGGCCTTAGCTACCGGGTCTCTAGATATCACACGAAGCATGATGAGACATTACTCTTGTGTGGTCCTAGGCCCAAGCGTACACAAAGATCATTCACTGCAGGTCACATTGTTGATATGAACTGTCTAACCCAATGTGATATTACAAATATGCAAAGATATGCTTACTGAGAAAGACATCCTGAAAGGTCACAGACCATCTACCAAGAGGAGGGAGGTCTTTCCACAGGACCCTTAGAATGTGCAGGTTTGGTCAACTCAGGTCTGCTGTTCACCATGCCTGCACAGCACACAGTATAGACAATGAGAAAACCCCTTCTGCACCTGCTAGCCTTCTTCTGTGCTGATTCCCAAAGACAGCTGCTAACCTAATGAATGACTGCCACTACATACTTAGTGACATCCCAGGTGACCGTTGAGATAATTCCCTGTCCACTATTCTACAGAAAACAAAAACCGAGCTCCCAGAGATTGGGTGATTTATTTAATGTCACACTGCAAGCATGTTCAGGGAGAGGATTTGACAAACCTCTGATCACTGGAGCCAGGCTGTAATGACTCATGTGTCGCCTACAGGAACTAAAGTGGCACCCCAGACAGCAACGGATGCAGCATTTTCCATAAACACCCAGCAAAATCATAAAGTTTCTTGTGGTTTTTTTAAAAACTTTTATCCTCCTTTCTTTTTTCTATCTAAATAATATGTTTTTCATTTATTTTACGTTCATGTGTTTTTAGGTGTCACCTCCACCAGGAACATCCACAAGAAAATGGGGGTGCAAGCTGGACCTCCCTTTGGCTGTGAAGATCAGTGACCCACAGAATGGGCACTGTTCTTTCTGTTAGTCATGAAGGACGCTCAAGTCAGATAGCACCTGAACTCTCTGAGATTGGTGACACCTGGAGGTTTGGAGAAAGAAAAGTTGCTGAGCAGAAAGGGCATGGCATTTGATCAATCTTGGAAATATGATTTTAAATGTTAAATGTTTAAATTTCTTGGACCCTGTGCCAAACCATGAATCATCGAGTATTTAAAACTCCCCCATGGTTCTCCTTATTGCTTCTTTGAATACATAGGAAAACTATAACAGTAATTATTTCAAAATTTATAATAGTTGTTTTCCCTAATCTGTATTATAGACTATTTGAACACTTGAATAATTTCTGACTTATTCATCATCACATTTTCCAACATGCAAAATAGTGCCAGGTGTTAGCAGTCTTTCCGTAAATACTCGGGGATGAATTGATGCTGTCTGGCAGGGAGATACACCCGGTTTACTCACCCTGAGAGAGAGCTGACCACTTGGAGATGACATTGAGCCAACAGGTTCAGAAGCCAGGTGACCTGCGGTTGACTTTCAGTTGTGTGACATTTAAGATTATGACCTTCAGGACACAGGTTGAGCACACCTAAGCTCTCGGGACTAGAAGTATTGATTTTGATGTTTTCAATTTTGAGATATTTGTAACTTCAGCATATTGATATCTAGTAGCTAGGTCCCAAGACAAAGCATAGAATTCATTTTGCTTCATAGATGCCTCACACACATAGCACGAAGAAAACACTCTATGAAAACTTTTGTCACACTTGCATTTTAGCTGAAATCCATCTGGGGGCCAGGTGTGAATTGTCTACCCCTGGAACTATGCCAGTGCTCAAATATGTGGGGTTATGGACCATTTGAATTTCAGAGTTTTGGATGAGAGACCCTCAACCTGTGTTGATTATTTTATTTGTGTTTCTACATCCTCATCTGTAAAAATGGAGATAAAAATCAACGGATCTCAAAGGGGTGTTCTGAGACCATAGCTGAGGACTCCGATGTGAATGCAAATGATGCAGGCTATGTCTCCAAAGGATGCAGGCTATGTATCTGAAGATGACTACAGCAGTGTTTACTTTCTGTGTACTGCATGGCACCGTGAACTTGACACTCTTTCCTGAAGAACTGGTCTGTATTCTCTTGCTTTAAATACAGACTTGCCCTGTCAGTGTTCTGTGCACTAGATTATGGCAGAAGAAAACTGGATAATCAAGTCTTAAAAGACCTTCTGCCATCATCTTCACCTCTTAGAATGCTGCATTTTGAAAAGGAACCTCCATGCTGTGAGAAAGCCTAATCACTCAGAGGAGACTCAATGTGGTATTGGTTTTACATTGTGGACAACAAACAGTTGATGCATGTCATCAATGAAACTGTTCCAAAGTGTGAAGAGCAATAAGTAAGTGACTGTTGGAGTTTTGAAACAGACAACCTTTGCTATATGCTAAACACTTGGTTTGAGTTTCCCTAAGGTAGGAAGTGGAAAACTGGACTGGATAAGTCTTGAATGGTTAATATTTCCAGGAGAATACTGAGTTCATTAATTGACTTTTCACTGTATCAAATAAGGAGTGCAAGAAAGCATCAAGAAGTGAAGGTACAATGTTCAAGCAGAATTTATATAAAATACTGTCAAACATGAACTTGAGGTTCAGGAAAGGTGCTTTATTTCCACTCTCCTTCAAGTATAAAGGAGTCTTGAAGTAAATAAAACCCTGAAAGGAAATGATTAAATATCACAGAATACCACAAAGATATGGCCTCAGGTCTAAGATCAAGGAAAAGGTATGAATACAGTATTCTGTGTTAAGGCCTCATATAAGCCAAAAGAAATACCTTCAAGACCCCAGCATCTAAATGAAAGCACCTAGGAAAATATTAAGGGTATTGAGGCAAGGGATCTTAACCTCAACCCAAAGGAGACATCACTTTTTTGTAGAGATTGGAAGAGTCCAGCTGGAGCTGGCCTGGAATCTCCTCACTTGAAAACTTACTCTCCTGGTGTTGGAATGGATTATGCAAGCTGCCAACAGAGCAAAGCAATCTCTAGTCATATTCAACTATAAAACTGCCCCCCCAATCCTGATAAAATATCCCCAGTAATGTAATAGTGGTATTTTTATCTTGAGCATAACCAACAGCTGTGTAAACTAGACTTAAGGCCCTCTCAATAGTAGAGATTTTATTCCTGGTACTAAATCTAGCCAACTACCCAGCATAGAGGTCACAGGAATTAGAGGAGAACCCATAACTGCCACTTTCTAAAATATTATAATTTCTAAATGTATTCTTAATGCTTATCCTTACACCCACAGATATGTGCAGCTCTCGCCATAATCAAAGCTTTCTTCTCTTTTCTTTTCTTTTCTCTTCTTTTTTGCAGCAGATAGAGACAATTGCAGAAATTGACAAATGTTTAAAATACAGAGAATATGTGACCATGGGGTGTCAAATTCCGGTTGGTTTGTCTGCACTGCAATCCCTATACCTAAAGCTCAGGGGATATCATAGAAGAGGCAGCAGAAAGATTGTAAGAACCATAGGATCATGATATCTGCTCCTACATGGTGTCTTCTATATACCACAAGGAAACTGCACCCATGAAATCTCAATAATATGGTTACCTATACAAGTCCTGAATAATGAAAACACCAGTTGGCATACCAGCGTAGATGGGGGAGTTTTCACAAGGTCCTATCATAGATGAAGAGCTACAGGCAACAGATGGCTGGTATGAGAAGGAGAATCTACCCTGTCCAGGGATGAGTCCCTTGATCTAGTCCCATGTGGTCAGCACTAAACATACAAACATAAGAGCAACGCTAAATGCACTAAGGAGGCTGTACATATGTACATACTTATACACACATGTGTGTATATGTAGCAGTAACAATTTAGAAAGTCATGAATTTGAGAAGGAGACGAGCAATGAGTTGTAGGCGGGAGAGAGAGGGATGAAAATGATATAAATACAATACTCATGCTTGAAATTCTCAAAAATCTTAAATTAAGAAAAAGGTGGCATTGATTTGAGCTAAAAGACTCAAAGACTATTTATAATTTTATTACCTTTTATGTTTATGTGTGTTGTGTGTTCACAGGCATGTTGCAAGAATGCATGTTATGGGTGTACATGCATGTGCATACATGTGCATGTAAAGACCTAAAATTGAAGCCAGGAATCTGTTTTGATTACTCTTCAATATTATTTTTTTTAATTTTATTTTACTTTTTTTAATAAAAAAAGAAAGAAAGCTATCTTTTTGTATTATACATACCAATCCAAGTTCCTACTCCCTCCCCTCCTCCCACTCCCTCCACTTACACCCCTCACCCCACCACCCATCCACTTCACAGAGGGTAAGGCACATTGCTTTGGGGAAAGTCCAAGACCCTCCCTACTATATCTAGGCTGAGAAAGGTATCCATCCAAAGAAAATAGGTTCCCAAAGTGTCAGTACAAGCAGTAGGGATAAATCCTGGTGCCATTGCAAGTGACCCCTCAGTCTGCCCCAGCTATGCAACTGTCAACCACATTCAGAGGGATTGGTTTGGCCCTATGCTTGTCCCTTCCCTGTCCAGTTAAAGTTGGTGAGCTCCCATTATCTCAGGAAAACTGTTTCAGTGGGTGTTCCCATCATGGTCTTGACCTCTTAGCTCATATCCTCCTTTTCTCACTCCTCCCACTCTTCAACTGGACTTGTGGAAGCTCAGTCTAGTGCTCTGAAGCAGTTCTCTGCCTCTGTTTCCATCAGTTGCTGGATGACGGTTCTATGGTGATATTTAAGACATTCATCAGTCTGACTACAAGGCAAGGTCAGTTTGGGCACCCTCTTCGCTATTGCTTAGGGTCTTAGCTAGAATCATCCTTGTGGATTCCTGGGAATTTCTCTAGAGCTAGGTTTCTTGCTAGCCCCGTAATGGCTTCCTCAATCAAGATATCTCTTTCCTTGCTCTCATTTCTGCCCTTCCTCCATCTCGACTATCCCATTCCCTCAAGTTCTCCTCCTTCCCCTTCTCCCCTCCTCTTCTCCTTCCAACATCCCTTCCCCCCACCATGCTACCAATTTTGTCAGGCGATCTTGTCTATTTTGACTTTTCAGGTGGATCTATTTATGTTTTTCTTAGGGTTCACCTTGTTATTTAGCTTCTCTAGGATCATGAACTATAGGTTCAATATCCTTTGTTTATAGCTAGTATTGATTTATGAGTGAGTACCTACCATAGTACTTACTTTTTGGGTCTGGGTTATCTCACTCAGCATAGTGTTTTCAAGTTTCATCCATTTACATGCAAAATTCAAGATGTCATTGCTTTTTACTTCTGAGTAGTACTCTAATGTGTAAATGTGCCACATTATTTTTAAATCCATTTTTCAGTTGAGGGGCATCTAGGTTGTTTCCAGGTTCTGACTATTACAAATAATGCTGCTATGAACATGGTTGAACAAATGTCTTTGTAGTATGATTGAGCATCTTTTGGGTATATGTCCAAGAGTGGTATTTCTGGATACTGAGGTAGGGTGATTCTCAATTTTCTGAGCAACCACCATACTGATTTCCAAAGTGGGTGGACAAGCTTGCATTCCCACGAGCAATGGATGAATATTTCCCTTACTTCTCCACCAAAAGCTATAATTGGTGTTTTTGATCTTAGCCATCCTGACAGGTGTAAGATGGTATCTCAGAGTTGTTTTGATTTTCATTTCTCTAATGACTAATGATGTTGAACAATTCCTTAAGTGTCTTTCTGCCATTTGGGATTCTTCGTTTGAGAATTCTCTGTTTAGTTCTGTACCCCATTTTTAATTGTGTTATTTAGAATTTTGATGTCTAATTTCTTGAGTTTGTTATATATTTTGAAAAAAAGTTCTTTGTCTGATGTGGGGTTGGTGAAGAACTTTTCCCATTCAATAGGCTGCCTTTTTGTCTTACTGACTGTGTCCCTTGTTCTACAGAAGCTTCTCAGGGTCTGGAGGTCCCATTTATTTATTGTTGCTCTCAGTGTCTGTGCTACTGAGTTATATTTAGGAAGTAGTCTCCTGTGCCCATGCATTGACGGCTACTTTCCACTTTCTCTTCTATCATGTTCGGTGTGGTCAGGTTTATATTTAGATCTTTAATCCACTTACATAAGTTTTGTGCATGGGGATAGATATGGATCTATTTTCATTCTTCTACATGTTGACGTTCAGTTATGCCAGCACCATTTGTTGAAGATGCTTTCTCTTTTCCATTGTATAATTTTAGCTTCTTTGTCAAAAACTAGGTATTCATAGGTGTGTGAATTAATAGCCAGGTCTTTGATTCAATTCCAGTGGTCAATCTCTCAGTTTTTATGCCAATACCAAGCTGTTTTCTTTACTGTAGCTCTATAATAGAGCTTGATGTCATGGATAGTGATGCCTCCAGAAGTTCCTTTATTGTACAGGATTGTTTTGGCTATCCTGTTTTTTTTTTGTTGTTGTTGTTTTTCCATATGAAGTTGGTTATTATTCTTTCATGGTCTGCGAATAATTGTGTTGGGATTTTGATGGGGATTACATTGAATCTATAGATTGCTTTTGGTAGTATTGCTAATTTTATTATGTTGATCCTACCTCTTCAAGAGCATGGGAGATCTTTTCATTTTCTGGAATCTTCTTCAAATTCTTAAAGTTCTTGTTGAATAGGTCTTTCACTTATTTGGTTAGTGTTACCCTAAGATATTTTATGCTATTTATGGCTATTGTGAAAGGTGATGTTTGCTTTCTTTCTCAGCTTCTTTATTCAATTTATATAGGAGGGCTACTGATTTTTTTCGATCTTGTATCCTGACACATCATAAAGGTATTTATCAGTTGTAGGAGTTCTCTGGTAGAGTTTTTGGGGTCACTTTTATATACTATCCTAGCATCCACAAATAATGAAAGTTTGACTTCTTCCTTTCCAATTTGAATCCCCTTGATTTCCTTTTGTTGTCTTACTGCTATAACCAGAACTTCAAGAACTTTTTTGAATAGTTATGGAGACAGTGGACAGCCTTGCCTTGTTCCCCATTTTAGTGGTATCATTTTGAGTTTCTCTACATTTAATTTGATGTTGGCTCTTGGTTTGGTGTATATTGCTTTTTATTATGTTTAGATATGTTCTTTGTATCTCTGATCTCTCCAAGACCTTTATACCTTTATCATGAAGGGGTGTTGAATTTTGTTGAATGCTTTTTTAGCATCTAATGAGATGATCATATGTTTTTTTTCTTTGAGTTTATTTATATGATGGATTACATTGTTTTTCATATGTTTTCTTCATATGTTGAACCATCCCTGCATCTCTGGAATGAAGCCAACTTGATCATGGTGGATGATTTTTTGATGTGTTCTTGGATTTGGTTTGTCAGTGTTTTTATTGAGTTTTTTTGCGTCTATGTTTCATGAGTGAGATTGGTCTGTAATTCTCTTTTTTGGTTGAGTCTTTGTATGGTTTTGGTATAAGGGTAACTGTAGCCTCATACAAAGAGTTTGGCAGTGTTCCTTCTGTTTCTATTATGTGGAACACGTTGAGGAGTATAGGTATTAGCTCCTCTTGAAAGTTCTGGTAGAATTCTGTACTAAATGAGTTCTTCTATCCCTATCATTCTTAGGTTTGGTCTTTTCATGGTGTCCCAGATTTTCTGGATATTTTGTGTTAAGAATTTGTTGGATTTAATGTTTTCTTTGACTAATCAATTTCCTTTATATTATCTTCAACACCTAAGATTCTCTCTTCCATCTCTTGTATTCTGTTGGTTATACTTGCCTTTGTAGTACCTGTTTGTTTACCCAGATTTTCCATATCCAGAATTCCTTTGGTTTGTGTTTTCTTTATTGACTCTTATTTTAGTCTTCAAGTCTTGAACAGTTTGCTTCACCTATTTATTTTTTTCCTTGGTTTTCTGGGGTTTCTTTGAGGGATTTATTAATTTGCTTCACTTTTGTTAGTCTTTTTCTCCATTTCTTTCAGGGAGTTTTTCATTTCCTCTAGAAAGGTCTCCATCATCTTCATAAAGTTATGTTTAAAATTGTTTTCTTCTCCTTCTCCTGGGTTAGGATGATCAAGTCTTCCTGTTGTATGACCACTGGGTTCTGGTGTTACCATGTTGCTTTTTAGATTGTTAGATGCATTCTCGCATTGGTGCCTACACATCTCTTCCTTCAGTTGATGCCAGCAGTGTCTTTGCATCTTGGTCCAATCCTCGCAGTGGCTGTCTACATTTTGGAAACTGTTCTTGGTCTTCTTTGTGCTGTCAATGTCTGTGTCAGGGAGCCATTGAGTCTCTCTCAGTCTGCTTTCTTGGTCTGCTCTCCTAGTTTGCTCTCCTGGTCCACTCTGTGCGCTCACAGCTTGTGCTTTAAAGGTCCTCTCTTGGTCCTTTCTCATGGGCCTCTCTGTGTTGTTACAGTTTGTGTTTCAGCATTTCTCTGAGGTTGTTGGGGGTGGGGGGATTGGAGGATTTGGGGTGGAGTGGGACTTGTAGCTTTCAGGATGAGGGTGTTGGAGCAGCCTGCCTGTAGCCTACTAGCTGAGGCAGGTTGGGGAGGGGCCCAGGGTTTTACCTCACTATGGAAGACCTAGAGAGTGGGGTGTCCTGAAAGGTGCCTGGTCACTCACCTCTTGGTCCTCTCTGTATTGTATCAGTATGTATTTTAGAGTTCCACTGAGGTTGTGGGAGGATAGATGAGATTGGGGGTGGCATGTGACTTGTAGCTTGTAGAGTCTGGTGGATGGGAGGTATTGGGACAGCCTACCTGCAGGAAACTCTCCTACTGGCTGGCTAGAGAAGCCAAGGAGATGGGGGGGGAAGTCCTGGGTTTGCCTCACTATGGAGGGGATAGAGAGTGGGGTGCCCTGCAGGGTGGCTGCTCACTCACCTCTTGGTCTGCTCTGTATTGTAGCAAGCTGTGTTTCAGAGTTCCACTGAGATTGCAAGAGCTTCAATATTGTTCTTTGGGATAGGGTTTCTCAGGCAAACTCTTAGCTGGCAAACATGCCTACTCTTTATCCAGCGTGCTCCCAGGACTTCCTGTCTCCTCCTTCTGAGGTTGCAATTGCACATTATGTATTATACCAGGACATTTTATATGGCTTCTGGGATCTGAACTCCATCCAGTCCCTCTTCTCTGTATGACAAGCACCTTAACTGATGAGCAGCCCTCTCCCCAGCCCTGAGACATTTTTAAATGAAAAAGCAATATATGTATGTATATATATATATATATATATATATATATATATATATATATAAAAAAGAAAAAAAACCTTTCTGATTCCTCGTATTTCTAAGAATGGGAAAAGAAATGGGTTTAAAGAAGTGGCCATTTCTAATGGAGAGGAGGAAAGGATTAAGCAGAAATCAAAATCCAAAGCTCAGGTGGCAGCTAGAGGTACCGAGAAGTCCACTGGGAATGCCAATGGACTTTGGTCCATGCCCATTCTCTTGCCTTCAGAGCAGAGAGAATTGAGAACATGTGCATGAGATTTTAGTGTCGCTCTGAACTAGCGATGACCATGAACTCTAAGGCACCTGCCCTTGCCTTTCTGTTTAATGTGACTGTGTGGACAACAGCTCCACAGGATTGAAAAGCGACTACTTCTGGAGAACAGCACCCAAGCACCCCCATTTAAAACCTGAGGCCGAGGCCACAGTGGGCTGGGCCTGTTGCTACTCTTGAGAAGAATGAAAGCTACATTTCAGAGGAATATAAGTTTTAGCCATAGTGTGGCTTTTTGCTGAATCTTGCTGCCAACGGCTTCCATCCCATTTGCCCTTTGACAGTAAGACACCAAAGTGTGAAAAAACAAATAAATAAAGCAACCCAAATGCCTACTAATGGGGGCTACTAGATGAAATAATATTCAGGACATTAAAATCATGCAGGAGATAAACATTTAATACCATCCTGTGAATGATGTTGGTGAGGAATATTTACATGTTTTAAATTTTTTCTTCATTTTATATTTTATTTATAAGTACTTATTAGTAATATTTTCTTTTTTAATTATATATGATGCACAGTATGAAAATTTAATAAATATCTTTTAATGTATAATAGTCAAATTAGGGTACATAATATTTTTCACTCCCTTAAAAATATGGCATGTTTTTAAATGAGAAAAGACACAGTGTAACACAAGGATGTGTGTGTGTGTGTGTGTGTGTGTGTGTGTGTGCATATGTGTGTGTGTTGATTGTTTCTAGTCTTGATTGTTACTGGTCAATGATGTGTGGTGGGAAGGAAGTGAGCATCCTCAAACCCTGATCTTTAGAGGGCATCAGTGTTCACCCTTTTCTCTTTGAACACTGACCTTGGCACCCAGTCTGCTTGCTGGAAAGATGCCAAGCAGCTGTGTAAAAAGTCCAACATGCAGGAGATCATTTTCTGTGGTGATCTATACCTTGAGAGGGTATCCAACACCCGGTGCTTGGGTGTGAGCCAAGCGAGCATAAATCTTAGCGTTCACCATGCTCCCACCAACACCACCAGGAGAGCAGCACTATCTAGTCACAGAGTGTGGGAAACAAACTGTGTTAAGCAGCTGCATATGAATATTATGTATGTCCCAGTCATAAGTAATAGTGTGACTGTCTTTCTGTCCTTGTTTTAAAACTGTTTCCATTCCCCCCTTGCTTTGGTTAGAGCCACGCTGAAGTCAGTGCATAAACAGAAGGCGGTTCGCTCGGTTGTCAGTCACCTTTACTGACAGCCAAGCAGCCCTGTCAATCATCAGGTACACAGGCGGCTCCAGAACAAATCAGGCTCCAGATTGAGAGACACAAAGATGACACGGATACCTGTCAGGGCTGTGATGAAATTTAACAAGGATGAATGCAAGGCCCTGGATTCCAATTTAAAAGCTAGCTGCCCAAGGACGTGTGGCTTAGCAGGAGCACACGTCTTAAAAACTCATTCTCTTTTTTTCTTACATTAAGCTTAAGAGAGTGATGTGCCTGCCAGGCAATGTACTGTCACTGGCGATGCCGTCGATGAACAGAAGCAAAGCACCCCAAGTGAAGACGGTTGTGCACCTACTCTAAGGCGAGCCAAAGCCTCTTGAGGAGTCACTGATCAGCGGAGGTTAGAGGCCATCGCTGCAGGAAAGCCTGAAGTGCTAACGTGACGCACGACTCTCTCTTTGTCTTGAGGACATGTTCCCACACAGAGAGTGGCTGCTTGAAACTTGAGAGTATCCAGCTCTATGCACACTGCTGTCCCTTGTGCAACCATGCTGATGACAAAAGTTAGCCCATTAGTGAAGCAGAACAAAGAATTCCCAACAGCTTAGCAGAGACCTTAGCAACATCAGCAAGCAGCCCTCCATCGTTAAATCAGAGGTATTTGCCTTTTTATTTAAAGAAAGTGCTTTATGTTTCCCCTTGGGCATACCCGACTCCTGCGCCCTGGGACCATTAGTAAGTACAATCAGGATTAGTTGAACACAAGTACACACTTATGCCAGTCAATCTGAATGGAGATGTCTATGGCCAAGTGGGGGGAGGGTAAAGAGTGTGGATATACTGTTCAAAGCGAGGATTCACAGCTTGGATGGAATGGAGCAGGGCAGGGCAAGATTTCAGCACACCACTCCGAGCACTATACAATCTACTTGGACATTACTTGTTGCTGGTATTTTTCCATCTACTATTTCCAGACTGTGACTTAATTCAGACAACTGAAATCGTAAGAAGCAAAATTCTGGGTGAGAGGAGACTAGCGTACTCTGATGCAAAAATAATAAGAAAGTTTGCTTTCAAAATTTGCAAATACCCATCCTATACTTTGTTTTTATCCTCTGATTTAACAAATGATTACTAAATAGACCATGGGTTCCCAGCGTGAGTTCATGGCTCATATGTTTATAAAACCAAGCGAACGAGCAGAACCAGTTGGGAGAATGGTGTGTTCTGAAGGAAACAGATAAGGATGCCAGTGCAGGAACTGTTTGGAAGATCAAAGTCCTTCCACTTGGTTATTCAAAGTAGTTCTCTCTGAAATAATGCTTTCTAAAATGGGATTTAACTAAGAAGGAAGTCGCCAAAAGTGCCACTGTGTCCTGTGGAGCAGGAAAAAAATTGAGAACGCATTTAAGTGTGCATGAGGTAAAGTGAGTGTGTGTATGAGTGTGTGCATGTACATGCATGTGTGCATGCGTGTGTGCATGCGTGTGTGCATGTCTGTGTGCATGTACATACATAGTGTATGTGTGTGCGTCTGTGAGTGTATGAGTATGTGCATGTACATGCATACATGCATGTGCAAGTGTGTATGTGCTTGTGTGTGTGCATCTGATGCTGATACAGTCAGATCACACAGAAGGAGGTTTGGACTGAGTGGCACCTGAGTATATCTGCCCTAGCAGAGGTGAAATTCCCTGTCCCCAAAGCATCTTCCCCTGTAATGCTTTGAGTCTTAAATCAGTTTTGGGGTTAACCGACATGATTATATGTACAGAGGATATGAGGTCAGAAACAGAAGGCACAGCCATGGAGTTTCTCAGCATCCTCAAAGTCCATGTTTATCCTTCTGGGAGATGTGGGTATGTGTAGTGTCCTAGCCTGTGGTGCTAAGAAGCCTTTCTAACGGGTTAGAGGCAGATGCAGATGGTTCATCAGCTCAGTAAAGAGCAGACACTTCTAGTTCATATCTGTCGCCAATGATGCAATCTGCATTGCTGGGTCATGTGTTTCTAGCGATGAGAAAAGTCCAGGTCAGGCCTATGCACTGACTCACGGTTGGTGTAGATGGATGTCAGGCAGAGGCTGCGTTTGTGTTTCCCAGAGGAGCAACATAGCCACAGTCAGTCATGGTGGTTGGTACACAGATGGGTCCTTAAATAGCAGAGATCCAGGCAGTAATGAGAGTTTTCCTGCTCCATTTTCTTTCAATTATTTCAGTTTTTCAAGGAGAGCCCCTCATGTGACTTTTGTACCTCATGAGGCCCCATTCTTTTTCGGAAGGGAGATAAATCTGGAAGAAACACACTTTGCAGGTGGCAGCTTTGCTAAACTTCATCAATGTCACTTTGCTTCGTTTGTTTACGTATACATTTATGCATTTAAGGCTAGCAGCATGGCGTTGTATTTATGGCAAAGTACGGTGATTACTTTTATAAATTGACTACCTTATAAAAGAACCATATTGATTAAAAGAAAATATACCTAGGCACAAGTGATCTATGCTGTGAATTGTAACTGGAGGGAAGTTATTACTCTAGAGGCAAACACGAGAGGCATCTAGGCCCTGGCGAGACCTTGAAGTCTTTCCCAACTCTGAGCTCTTTAAAGTCCATTCAGCAGCACACCGGGTTTCGATGCTCTGCTGATTTTCTTGAACACAGCTGATGCCTTTTGACAAAAATGGAAAGTCAGTGTGTCCCAGGGAAGGACCCGCCTCTGAGGATTTCCACTCCACCCGCTCTCATCTTAGTTCAAGGTTCAGAAAAACCTGGCTGTGATGACTTGTCCCCTTAATGATGGAGGAAGGTCATTGGTTAAATAAAAAGAAACTACTTGGCCCTCATTGGTTAGAAGATAGGTGGGAGGAGTAAACAGAACAGAACACTGGGAGGAAGAGGAAGTAAGCTCAGACTCCACAGCTCTTCTCTCAGGAGCAGGCGCCTCAGAGAGACGCCATGCTCCCAGCTCCCAGGCAGACGCACGCCATGAAGCTCCGACCCAGGATGGACATAGGCTAGAATCTTCCCGGTAAGCGCACCTAGGGGCGCTACACAGATGATTAGAAATGGGCTAAATTAATATGTGAGAATTAGCCTAGAAGAGGCTAGACAGAAATGGGCCAAGCAGTGATTTTTTGTGTGTTGTTATTTCGGGCATAAGCTAGCCAGGCAGCCGGGGTGCTGGGGACTCAGCACCGCCGCTCATATTACTACACCTTGGACACTCTAGGATGACAGCAGCAGGCCATTTGATCAAATGCTAGCCCACTCTGTGTGCTTGCAGGAAGATGCCTTACAAGAGACTGATGTTTCCAATCCATTGACTTTAAGCAAAGTAGATAGCTTTCCCTTCCTGTGTGAGCCCGACCCAATCACTTGGAAGGTCTGACATCCAAAGTCTAAGAATGAAGTCATGTCCAAACTGAGAGACATTCTCCTCCAGATGCCAGACTTCGGACTTGAGATTGTGATGAGAGACACCAGGTTTCTACCCCACATTTATCCCATGGCATTCCCACCTGCCAGCCAGCTTGTGAATCAGATTAAGACAATCCCTCTTCCCACTTTGGCTGTATCCCCTCTTTCTTGTGGACCCCCGACTAATTCGGAGATATATAACTAATATTCAAACTAATGAATTATAATCCATCGATATCATAAGCTTGAAAGTGGAGATTCTCCAAGGAATTTATTATTTCTTGCTAATGAGACAAAAGTATGTGAGTTTCAGGCAATTCTTGATCCAGGGGATCAAGTGCAAACTCCTCTTCCCCACTTCCTGCTTATAAATTCTGAGTGCTGATCACCCTTGAAGTGTCCAGTTTTATTCCTTTTGGTGACAAGTAAAGATAACATCATACACAAGAGCCCAAAGAGTTGTCCTGAGCTGCAGTGTCTCTACTCTCAATGAATCATCCTTCTGCCTTTGAATGGCATCTTTAGTCTCCACCCATTTTCCTGAAGGTGTTCTGAATACTGTTAACAGAGTTGAGGGACAAGTAGAATATAGATTCATCGCATAGTAAAATCTCAGGCACTCGTGGGCAGCACATGGTGGCTGGCACAGTAAAGATGCTGGTTCAGCATGTCTAGAGTGGGGTTTTGCATTCTGCATCTATAATGAGCTCCACAGGACTCTAAAGACTGTGCTCTGACTGGGCTGCTAGTACCACGGCATTGCACAAGCCTGTGTCAGACCCTTGGTGGCGGTAAGACCGAGCAGAGAACATTCTGCCTCAACACAACTTCTCCTCGTAGCTGCTGCCTCTTGTGCTGGGCCTTGGCTCCAACATTCTGACAGAGACGACTGTCTTACCTGAGGCAGGAGCAGAAAGCTGCCCAGATATGTATATCTCACAGCACAAGTCCCGGAGGCTACTCATGCTTGCCCCATGTAAGTGAGGACAGATAAAGATGTCCCCATCTCTGGGGTGCCTTCATGCAAGCATCCACAGGCCTGCAGATTTATGCAGCTCACTGGCTGGATCAGAGAAACAGCCCAGAGCTGCTGTTTGTATGCTGTGCGTGAGATTCAGTGGAGAAAAGCAGAGGTCAAGGTAGAGTCATATAATTTCATGGTTGAAGACTTTAGCCCATACCGCATGCTCCTCAGATAAGGTGTTTATTGCTGTAGGGGAAATTTGAACTTTGTTGGACAAAGGAGACCAAAGTCTTTTACTTTTTAAATACCATGTTAGTCTTTCAGCCAAAGGCTTATGGCAAGCGCCTGTGTCTGGATTTTAAATAGTGCAGGATTTGGGAGGCACCTGACGTGAGAGAATCATTGAAGCTTAGAGAAAATGTCTACAGTTGGATCAACTGTTCTAAGGAATATGCCAAACCGTCAGCAGCCGAGTCAATCAACCTGTGAGTATAGGGAGGAATACTCAAAACTTGTTTGGAAACATTATGAATCAAAGGCAGATTCAACTAGAAAATGTTGAACACATGACTGTCAAACAAATAAATAAAACACCTCAAAACCATCTTTATAAAGGACTTGTGCTTTAAGCCACAGGATCTGACCTTGTAGTTTCTCACCATGTTTCACAGGAACACAAATTACAGTGTAGGCCCATGCAGAGGCCAGAAGGCAGGGACCATGGATGAGCAGAGACCAGGGGTAGGCAGAGGCTGGGGTGGTCAGGGACCAGGAGTAGGCAGAGGCCAGGGGTAGGCAGGTGCCATGGGTGGGCATGTGTCTGGGGTGGACAGGATCCAGGGGTAGATAGAGGTTAGGGGTGGGTAGATATCAGGGGTGGGTAGATGCTGGGGTGAACAGGGAACAGGGGTTGGAGGATGCTGTGGTGGGCAGGGACCAGGAGGGGGCAGAGGCCAGCGGTAGGCAGGGGCCATGGGTGGGCAAAGGTTGGGTGGGCGTGTGTCAGGGGTGGACAGGATCCAGGGGTGGGTAGAAGTTAAGGGTGGGTAAATACTGGGGTGGGCAGGGACCAGAGGTGTGCAGAGGCTGGAGTAGGTGGGGACCAGAGGTGGGCAGAGGTTAAAGTTTGCCAAGGGCCGTGGGTGGAATCCAAGGTTAGGTAGAGATTAGGGGTGGGCAGGGGTCATGGGTGGGTAGATGCTGGGGTGGGCAGGGATCAGAGGTGGACAGAGACTGGAGTGGGCAAGGGCCATTGGTGAACAGAGGCTGGGGTGGGCATGTGTCGGGGAGGCATGGGTGGCAGAGGCCAAGTGTAGGAGGGGGGCAGGGATTGGCAGGCCCATGCGTGGATAGAAGTCAAGGGTAGGTGGGAGCCAGGGGTAGGTAAGTGCCAGGAGTAGGCAGAGGCTGGGCTGGAATGTGCTTTCACACCTCACATCTGACTTCCCTGATAAAATAATTTGAAGGGATGGAGGATTTGCTCCTCTTACTTCCTTTCATTTCTTCATTTGATCTTAAATTCTACAAATGTGCTCATGAATAAATTCCAAGATGAAACCAAGTCTGCAATCAGAAACATTTGGACATTTTCTTTGTTTAAATGTACTTTTCTTTTTTTCTTTTTATTTATTTATTTATTAAAGATTTCTGCCTCCTCCCCGCCACCGCCTCCCATTTCCCTCCCCCTCCCCCAACCAAGTCCCCCTCCCTCGTCAGCCCAAAGAGCAATCAGGGTTTCCTGCCCTGTGGGAAGTCCAAGGACCACCCACCTCCATCCAGGTCTAGTAAGGTGAGCATCCAAACTGCCTAGGCTCCCACAAAGCCAGTGCTTGCAGTAGGATCAGAAACCCATTGCCATTGTTCTTGAGTTCTCAGTAGTCCTCATTGTCCGCTATGTTCAGAGAGTCCAGTTTTATCCCAGGCTTTTCCAGACCCAGGCCAGCTGGCCTTGGTCAGTTCCCAGTAGAACATCCCCATTGTCTCAGTGTGGGGGTGCACCCCTCGCGGTCCTGGGTTCCTTGCTCGTGCTCTCTCTCCTTCTGCTCCTGATATGGACCTTGAGATTTCAGTCCTGTGCTCCAATGTGGGTCTCTGTCTCTGTCTCCTTTCATCGCCTGATCAAGGTTAATATTCAGGAGGATGTCTATAATGGATGAAGAAAGTATGGAATATATACATATTAGAGTACTACTCAGCAGTAAATGTACTTTTCATAAGAACAGAGGGAGTCTGCCTTGGTCAACATGAGTATCCACCACTTCTGTACCATGAAACAAATGCCGTTGATTCCACTGCATTATCTAGAAACACTTTGATTTCTGGTGGGAAAGGTAGGATTGTGTGAAGAATTCAAAACATATGCCATAGGAATGGAGGCACGAAAGCACCTGGCTTTACAAACAGGCAAGATTAAACTGCGGGTGATGAACTGCACGGAGGGATTGTGAGAGCATAGCAGGAGAGGGTGAGAGGGAGCTAGGTCAGGATGCATTCTGACAGACACATTTGCAAGGGACTGCATGCGATTCTAATTAGTTTAATCATAAGAGAAATTGGGCTGTCACATGTAACTGAAAGGTTTTTGCTTCAGGTATGATGGGATCTAGGTGGCAAATGATGCCATCAGGGATCCTTCTCCCTTTCTATCTTGGCTCCACTCCTAATCTGTTTTTGTTTTTAGGTAGGCTGTCTGCCGGGAGCAAAGGGTGAGCACACCGCATCCTGCCTATTGAGGAATCTGAACAGGAACAGATGTATTGTATTTTCATTTTCTTACCTTTTAAAATTCTCTCATGCAATATATCCTAACCAGAACCTCCCATCTCCAGAACTTTCCCAACTCCCCCTTCCCCAAATCCATTGCTCACCCATTTACTTTCAGAACAAAAGCCAGCCTCCCAGTAATATCAACCAAACATAATATAACATGGTGCAGTAAGACTAGGCACGCACCATCGTAACAACGGTGGACAAGACAACCCAGTAAGAAGAAAACGGACCTACAAGCAGCGAAAGATTCAGAGACAACCCTACTCCCACTGTTAAGAGTACAAAAAAAAATCCCAAAGGTAAACAGCCAAATGTATGCAGAGGGCCTGGCACAGACCCATGCAGATTCAATGGTTGTCACTTCAGTCTCTGTGATGGCCCTATGAGCCATGTTTAATTGATTCTGTGTGTTATGCTCTGTGGTGTTCTCAATCCCTCTGGCTCCCACAATCCTACCTCCCCTGTTTTGTGAGGTTCCTGAACTCCTCCTAATGTTTGGCTGTAGGTCTCTGCATCTGTTTCCATCAGCTGCAAGAGGAAACGTCTCTGATGACAATTGGGCTAGGTACCAATTCTGTGTATAGTGGATTATCATTAGGAATCTCTTCATTGCTCTCTCTCTCTCTCTCTCTCTCTCTCTCTCTCTCTCTCTCTCTCTCTCTCTCTCTGTGTGTGTGTGTGTGTGTGTGTGTGTGTGTGTGTGTGAGAGAGAGAGAGAGAGAGAGAGAGAGAGAGAGAGAGAATGCAAAGGAGAGAGAGACGGAGGGAGAGGAAGAGATAGAGGTAGAGAGTTGTTTTGGTTCTATCTTTGATCTCTCAGCCATCTAGCTTCTCGATCCTGGCCATCTAGGCAGTGCTGGGCATGGGTTCCCTCTCCTAGCTGGTCTGAGTCTCAGGTTAGACCAGTCGTTGTCTGGTCACTCCCACAAGCTCTGAGTCACCATTGTCCCAGCACATCTTGCAGGAAGAACAGGTTGTGGCTTGGCATAGATTTTGTGGCTGGGTTGGTGTTCAGGTCCTACCACCAGGAACTAGCCTGGATGCAAAGGATGGCTTGTTCAGGCTCTATATCCTCCATTACTAGGAGTCCTCTCTAGGGTCAACTCTATAGGTTCCAGAGTTTCCGCTGCACTTGGTTTCCATATTGCTCTTAAATGCCTATTTCGGTCATCTCTCCCTGTGCTCTCTCCCTTCACCCCTCTCTCCCAAACCTGATCCCTTCTGTTCCTATCCCCACTTGCCCCCAGTCCACCCACAAAATCTAATCTATTTCCCTTTTCTAGGAAGATCCATGTATTCCACCCTCCCCCTAGACATCTCCACTTTATCTAACTTCTCTTGATCTGTGGATTGTAGTGTGATTATCCTTTATTTAACAGCTAATATCCTCTAATAAGTGAGTACATATCATGATATCATGTTTGTCTTTTTAGGTCTGGATTGCCTGACTCAGAATGATATTTTCTAATCCAATCCCATTTGCCTTCAAATTTCATGATGTCATTTTTTCTAACAGCTGAATAATACTCTATAGTGTAAATATGCCACCTTTTATTTATAAACTATTTGGTTGAGGGACATCTAGGTTGCTTCCAGTTTCTGGATTCTATGAATAAAGATGCCATGAACATAGTTGAGCAAATTCCTTGTGGTAAAAAAACAAACAAACAAACATGGGTGTCTATTGGGTATATGCCAAAGAGTAGCTGGATATTTAAGTAGATTGATTCCCAATTTTCTAAGGAACCATAAGATTGATTTCCATAGTGGCTGTACCAGTTTGTACCCCCACCAACAAAGGAGGAATGTTTCCCTTGTGCCAAATCCTTACCAGCATGAGCTGTTATTTGTGTTGTTGATCTAAGTCATTCTGACAAGTTTAAGGAGATTTCTCAAAGTTTTGATTTGCTTTTCGCTGATGGTTAAAGTTATTGAGTATTTTTTAAAAGTGTTTCTCTACCATTTGAGATTCCTCTGTTGAGAATTCTGTTTAGATCTGTACCACATTTTTGATTGGATTATTTTTTTGATGTCTAGTTTCTTCAGTTCTTTATATATTTTGGATATTAGCCCTCTGTTGAATGTGGAGTGGATGAAAATCTTTTCCCATTTGGTAGACTACTGTTTTGTCTTATTGCAGGTATCCTTTACCTTGCAGGAGCTTTTCAGTTTCTCGAGGTTCCATTTATTAATTATTGATTTTAATGCCTGTGCTATCAGTGTGCTCCTCTATTTAGGAAATTTTCTGCCTATGCTGATATATTCAAGGCTGTTCCATACTTTCTCAATATGTTTGGTTTTATGTAGACGTTTTGGATCACTTGGACTCGAGTTTTGTGAAGGGTGATAAATATGGATCTATTTATATTCTTCAACAGTCAGACATCCAGATAGGCCAGCATCACTTGTTGAAGATGCTTTTTTTTATTTTTCATTTCTGGCTTCTTTATCAACAATCAGGTGTCCATAAGTGTGTAGATTTATGTCTGGGTCTTTGATTCTATTCTATTGATCAATGTGTATGTTTTTATTCCAAACCATATGCTTTGTATTATTATATTTCTGTAGTATAGCTTGAAATCAGGGATGATGGCTTATTTTATACCTCTGTATGTATCTTAGATGTACACCTGGAACTGGCAAGATTAGAGTAATTTATCAGGATCTGGAATTGATTAGCCTTGATGTTCATCTGGGATAAGTGTCATATCTTTTCTTTAGGCAATACGTAATAGCTCAGAGAATATATATTCTCAGTGGTCAATTGCAATCATATTCTTAACCCTGCATTTTAAAAGCATAAACAGAAACCAAATATGAGTGAGTACACTCTAGCCATAAATAAAGGACATTGAGCCTATAATTCGTGATCCTAGAGAAGCTAAATAAGAAAGAGAACCCAAAGAAAAACATATAGGCATCCTCCTGAATATTAACCTTGATCAGGTGATGAAAGGAGACAGAGACAGAGACCCACATTTGGAGCACCAGACAGAAATCTCAAGGTCCAAATCTCAAGGAGAGAGAGCACGAGCAAGGAACCCAGGACCACGAAGGGTGCACCCACACACTGAGACAATGGGGATATTCTATCTGGAACTCACCAAGGCCAGCTGGCCTGGGTCTGAAAAAGCCTGGGATAAAACCGGACTCACTGAACATAGTGGACAATGAGGACTACTGATAACTCAAGAACAATGGCAATAGATTTTTGATCCTACTGCACATACTGGCTTTGTGGGAGCCTAGGCAGTTTGGATGCTCACCTTACTAGACCTGGATGGAGGTGGGTGGTCCTTGGACTTCCCACAGGGCAGGGAACCCTGATTGCTCTTTGGGCTGATGAGGGAGGGGGACTTGATTGGGGGAGGGGGAGGGAAATGGGAGGCGGTGGCGGGGAGGAGGCAGAAATCTTTAATAAATAAAGAAAGAAAGAAAGAAAGAAAGAAAGAAAGAAAGAAAGAAAGAAAGAAAGAAAGAAAGAAAGCATGAACAGTCTCACTCAAAAAGCATTGGTTGAACTTGCAAGAAAGGGTTCTAAACAAACAAAAATAAAACCAGGGATTAAAAACAAGCAAGAAATTACTCTATGAAGTATGCATCACTTATGTGAAAGTCTACCACGTGCAATCTAATTCAGAGTAACCATTGCTGCTTTCTAGTGGAGAAAGGAGTAGGGAAGATGAATGACAAAGAGCACAGAACAATTGTCGAACAGCAGAACTATTTGCTGTCTTCAGTATCTCCTGCAACACTGGTGACCTATTCTACTGTTCCATAAAGCAACAGTTGACATCCGTTTTCAGTCAGATAAATTCTATAATTAGAGGCTTAAGATCCTACAGTAGAAGCTACAGTGAGAATTTCAGAATGGCCATTGTTAGTATGGGAAGCAGGGGGCCTACTGAGACATACTCAATGTCCTGTGTGTCTTTCAACTTATCTTCGACTTGAGACTTTGTAGTGGCAGCAGGTGACACCCAGTAGCAGCCTCCCTCAGCTCTGTCACATCTCTTCTACTCTGCTCTATACCTTTGTGTGGGCAAAGTTGGAAGTATGAGCATCCAGCCAGCATTCAGTATGCCTAGAAGACCTTATGTGCCACGAGATGGGAGCTGGAACAAAGGGCAAATGTCCTGTGCTTCATCTCCTTGGTGGACAATTCCTTGTCAAGCTTTCATCATCACCTAGGAGTGACACAGCATGACCTAGGAACATGTAGCAGATCTCACCTACTATCTCTTTCTTTTCCTTATGTATACTCATTACTCTATAAATCCTTCCTGACAACTCCCTGTTAGATTTCTGAGGCAGCTTAAAGAGATAGAAGGCAAGAAAAAGATCAGCGTCTAACCTCACCAAAGGAGACTGTGTTTATTAGCACACAGTGCAAGGGGACACCTCTTTCCCACAGCAATTATAGTGGTCTGCAAGAGGGAGGGGAACACTTGGAGTTTATATAGGGGTCTGCCTGAAAGTTTGTAATCTTCACTTCCTGGAGATGTTTGTCCAGAAAAAGCCATTTCATTGTTATAAACTACCTTGTCTTGGCAATCAGGATGTACGTGATACTGGGTGACTGAGTGAGAGAATGACAGTGAGGGCAAAGGAGCTTCCAGTTTCAGCATAGAGGCCAAGGATTTCAGCAAGACTTAGGGGAATGGAAAGTTCCTTGGACAAGTGTTGTGGGATATTTGCATACTGTGTGAAGATGCATTTCTGTGATTGGTGTAATAAAAAGCTGAATGGCCAATGGCTAGTTAGGAGGGTATAGGTGGGACTGCTGGGCAGAGAAAGAACTCTGGGAAGAAAGACAGAGTCGCCAGCCAGATGTAGAGAAAGCAGGATGGACAGGAGGGAGATGAGGTAATGAGCCTCATAGAAGATCATATGTTAAAAAATATTGGCAAATTTAAGTTATAAGAACTGGTTAGGAGCAAGCCTAAAGAATGGGTCAGAGAGGATAGTGGTTTTGGGAAGTGAGCTGGAACTGTGGGAGAATCTTCTCCCTGTTGAATGAGGATGGCGGTCTAGGAGTGGAAGAGTTCTGTAGGTGTGGTCCTAATGGTAGGTTGGTATCTTCCTGCCATGAAGAATTAATTCTGTGACCCTCTGGGTGATAAAGGTTATATCCTCTGCTGACAGAACTTAGTGAAGCAGCATTTTAATAGAACTAATATGCTCTCCCATGGTCAGGATCTTCTACAGGGTCTCTGGGGGTCCTCCCATAGGTCCAAATATCCTTGGTGGAGCTAAGGAATGAGGTACAGAGATTAGTTATGGTTGGTGGGGTCCCTGAACAGCATGATGATGATGATGAAGATGAAGATGATGATGGAGCCATGAGTTGTTTGTATTTGTTTCCATAGTACCAACACCATCTGAAACAGTGGCGGCAGGAGCCAAGAAGGAGTGGGTTTGGAGCTGATTCAGGCTGACAGTGACTAGTCCTACCATCAGTAGTCTGCCCCCAACCAAGCTAGCAGAAGCAACAGGGAACCATAGAGCATTGAAGGAAGAGGAAGAAGAGACAGGAGAGGACCAATATAAAGAACTGCATCTGGCTAGGAGTGAAAGGAAAGAAGGTCCCTTGCAGCCAGGGTTTTACCATCAAAAGGCTCTTTTTTTTTTCAAATGTATCAAGAGCAAAGGGAGCTGATGTGAGAGCTATTGGAGTTTATTTGGAACATTTCATTGGGATGTAAAGGGAATTTCAATTATTTTAAAATAGAAGGATTCAATAAGTAAGAAATTTAAAAGACGGGATATAAATGTAAGTATGGGAATAATGAGGAGGAAAATAATGATCAGGGGGAGGAGCCAGATTGGGAATAACCCAAAAGTCCATATATAAGAGGAGGCTTGTGCTCGAGTTTGGTTAGGATTGGTTGGTGCAGAAGAAGCATGGCTCATGGAGGAGGGAACAATACTTATCCTTAGCAGTGGCTGGAATTAGCAGTCAAAGAACTGAGTTGCTTCTGTAAGATGTTAAACTGATTTAAAATTTCTGAAAGGTTTTCTAAGAACTGGTGATCAAGAGAAGTTAATTGATGCAAAGTAGGTTTCAGACCCTGTTCACAGCATCCCCATATGTCAGTTTGAAGACACTGAGAAAACGGTGTTTACTATTGCCTCTCCATTGTTTAGATGCTTAAGATATGGGTGCCAACGTAAGATCTTCAACTAGGCAAGAGAAGAATCCATCCTCCCGTCATGTGTCATCTTCTATACAGATAAGAAGGAAGACTTCTTGGTCTGCCCTACATAGCCAGAGCAGGTCAGGCTTGCCCAGCAGGAGACAGGAGCAGCAGACTTCTAGCAGGTCTTACTTCTGCATGCATCTTTATCCTATAATAAGGTTAGCATGTGGCTTACTCTGGTGCCCCATCAGAGGGAAACAATACTACTTGAGCCTGGGTGTATCTTGCCATGAAATGTATTGTATTTTAACCTACTTTACTCAAGTATGGATTTTTTTTTTAAATTTTTTGAGACAGAGTTTTTCTGTGTAGCCCTGGCTCTCCTGGAACTCACTCTGTAGACCAGGCTGGCCTTGAACTTGCAAAGATCTGCCTCTGCCTCCTGAGTGCTAAGATTAAAGGCAATCTCCACTACTGTCTGACTACAAGCAGTAATGTTTTTCATAACCAGTGTTTTTTACACACGTGATTTTGAATGTTGTTTCACATGGAACAAATTTTAAGTTTACTTTAAACTTGTTTTGAGTCACTTGCTTTAGACTTAAATTTGACAACATATACAAAAGATTATATAATGGGAGATATAAACTGGTCTCTCTTTCCAACCTTGTGTCCATAACCGAATTACATTTGTACTTAGAATTGCTACAAACAAAGCTCTGAGCACATTAAAGAATTTGGTCATTAATTAAAAGATCGGCTATTAAATTTTATGTCTTAATTATCTTTTTTTAATAGTTTACTATAAATTAGTAGCTCTCATAAGATTAGAATTTCATAATTTTACCCATGTTAAGATTTTTGAGCCTTAACAATTATAATTTTTGAATTGAAACTCTTTTAGTACCAAAAATAAACTTTAAACTATAAATGTAGCTCATGGAGGGATGGGAAATCCTATCTTTCCTGATCCTTATAGCATAATTTTATAAAATATCATGGTTTTATGTGACTCAATTTCTCCAAATAACTAAAGCTTAACAGAGTTAACAGAGACATAAGTGATTAGACATATATCTTTATGTCAGTTTTGTTAGCACGATTAAACCATTATAACCTTAGCAATTTATTAACCTTAATCATCAAGCACATATTATCTGTATGTCCCATCACTCATACCTCTTGTATAACATATTCAGATCTCCCGAGACTAGCTTGAAACTCTCTCCTCAACTATCTTTTTTCATTTTTAGTACAAAAGTTCACATAATCATACAAAATCCATCCTTATCCAAAGTATTTGAACCTTTTTATGAATAGGGGCTCCCAGGTCTCCAGGGAGATGTCCCCAGCTAGGTCCTTGGGCAGCTGAGGAGAGGGAACCTGAAATGGCCCTATCCTATAGACATACTGATGAATATCTTGCATATCACCATAGAACCTTCATCTGGCGATGAATGGAGATAGAGACAGAGAGAGACCCACTTTGGAGCACCAGACTGAGCTCCCAGGGTCCAAATGAGGAGCATAAGGAGGGAGAACATGAGCAAGGAAGTCAGGACTGCGAGGGGTGCACCAACCCACTGAGACAGTGAGGCTGATCTATTGGGAGCTCACCAAGCCCAGCTGGACTGGGACTGAAAAAGCATGGGATACTCTGAATATGGCGGACAATGAGGGTTGATGAGAAGCCAAGGACAATGGCAGTGGGTTTTGATCCTACTGCATATACTGGCTTTGTGGGAGCCTAACCAGTTTGGATGTTCACATTCCTAGACCTGGATGGAGAGGGGAGGACCTTGGACTTCCCACAGGGCAGGGAACCCTGACTGCTCTTTGAACTGGAGAAGGAGAGGAAGAGGAGTGGGGGGAGGGGGAGAGGAGTGGCGGGGGAGGGAAATGGGAGACTGGGAGGAGGCAGAAATGTTTTTCAATAATAAATAAATAAAATTAAAAAAATGTAATCTTGTATATCTGTTTAAACATTTTTCTCAAACATGCCTACTGTTTCTTCTTGTTTCTCCAAACAAGAGTCATGTTCCAGTTATACACATAGAATGCAGTGCTGTAGCAAATTTAGATTACTGATACATTGGCTTTTCACTAGCAATGTTTTTTGTTGCAAGTTTTAAAATAACTCTTCTCTGCTTCAAATTTTACAGCCTTTTGACCATCTTCCCCTGTGGTCTACAGATCTTAAGAGAGAAAGTTTGTTTCAGCAAGAGCTTCTAAGATATCCACAACCTTCAATGAGGACACATTTTTGCCAACAAAATCCATGGTGGGGGGAGGAGTATTGAGAGAGTTTAATATCTGTCATTATACTTAACCATTTTAACTTTTATATGTAACCCTTTTTATTACATTTTTAAATACCACGAAGCATAACAGAGACAAATAAACTCATCATTTGTCAAAAGAAAACTTTCTAAGGGGAAGTGTTGGGTGATATCTGGGTAAAGCACTCAGTATATACTACAGTGTCTCTATTGCTATGTAAGTGAACTCCCTCCCCATTATTAGCTTTTAGCCCGTATACCATTAGTTTGTCCAGAAAACTTTGAGGTCTTTTGCTTACACAGGGTTTATAGTGCTGTGAAGAAACACTATGAACATGGCAACTCTTATAAAGGAAAGCGTTTAACTGGGGGTGGCTTATAAACTTTTAGTCCATTATCATCATGGCAGGACATGGTGGTGTGTAGGCAAACATGGTTCTGGAGAAGAACTGAGAGCTCTATATCTTGATCTGTAAGCAGCAGAAGAAGTCTGTCCCAGTGGGCACAGCTTGAGCATATATGAGACCTCAAAGCCCACCTCCACAGTGACACACTTCCTCCTCCAACAAGGCCACAATTGTTTCAAAAAGGCCACACCTCCTAACCGTACAGCTCCCTATAGCCAAGCACCCAGACGCATGATTCTATAGGGGCCATTCCTACTCAAACCACCTCAGGTCTCACCCAGCTGGGGCCTAACTGCAAACAACCAGTTGGGAAGAGTGCCTAGCTTCTTGGGTGAAGGTCCCGTGACTTTGTCTAGTGCTTCCTTATTTTAAGAAATATTAACATTTAGCAAGTTCAGCTATAGTTATTTTAAGCAGACATAGTTCAAGTTCTTACTGAGAGATTGTATCCAGAGGTCTCCTTTTATTCTTTGCATGTATGAGCTTGTGTTAGCTTTAGTCTAGAAACTTTTATACCATGAGATAAACATTAGTAGCCTCTATTGGAAATGCTTGACATTTTGACTGTTCTCAAGCACATAATACCTTTCTCCAGGACTGTTCTGTTTTCTCCTCTCCTTCTCCATGTTACAGAGTCAGAGAGACAGCCTGACTTGGGTTAGAGGCTTCGGAGAAAAATTTGAAACAACAACATTTTGGCCTTAAGTTTCAGGCCAACTCACAACTCCGGAGCCAGTTTTTCAGTGAAATAAATCAGGGTGTGACAATTTCCCAATATTATCCATACTCAAAAGACATTTGACTCTCTGTAAGACTGAATCAGTGATGTACAGGTCCATAACTAGTATGTGCGTGTCTGCAGATGGAGGCAGACAACCTGAAAAGCCTAACAAGTTTTTTTTCCACTTAAAAAGACATCAAGTTGCAGAATAATTTAAGTGCTTATACCTAGTCACCATCGAACTGAATTATACAAACAAAACACTTAAGGCAACTCAGAATATTGTTGGTATTGGGCAGTCTTTTTCCCTACTTCGTCCCATGTGTTTATAACTGAAAAGCATAAATAAAAGCAAGAGTACCCAGGCTTCCTCTGGCAGATAGAGACAGGTCAGAGGTCTAAGGTATAGAAGTTCGAAGAACAGAAAGACTATCTTATCTCAGACGAAGCAAGCAACAGTGCCCAGTGTAGCTTCTATTTCCATTCTGTCTCTGAACCACAAAGCCACGAGATTGTCACACACAGAGAGAGAAAAATAACTTGCTTTGCTAGAAAATCTTGCCCTGATTCTGAGTTAGAATCCTGGATCCCTCATCAGGCAAGGCAATCAGGATGCAGGAGGTCTCAGCAGGGATGCAGAAGTGGGAGGGGATGCCGTGCATTTTGCAGCGTCCACTTCACGGCTTCTTCATTCATTATTTAGCTTGTTTCACAATCTGTTTCGGCTGGGACATTATCTTGACCTTGTAGCTTACTTCTTATGGCAAGGAGGAGTCCTTTGTCGGAGGTGTGTGGAAATTAATTCAGTTTTGGATCTTGGTACCATTACAAGCAAGAGCTGAATGGCAGGGAGGAGAAGGATTAAGATGAATTGGGAGTTGTCTGAGGAGATGGGCATTGTAGCATTCCCCATTCCATTTTATGGAGTTATATAGATCAGTTTAGGTAATTAAAACCCAATGTTTTTTAATTGAGACCACTGATGGCGACTGTCTCTTGTATATGAAGGCCAGATTTGAAACAAGAGCCACAGAAGTATGGCCACTCCTAAGTCTCTCCCTAATGCAATTCTTTTAGGTTAGCCTGCAAACAGGCCTGGAAAGGAAGACAGGCATCCCCAGACTCATACATTTCCCCATCATTACCTCTCAGTGGTGGAAAGTTCCTGGAACTTTCAACGGAGCAAATCTCAAGACAAGACAGGATGCCTACCAGAGCCTCCAAACCCTGCCCAGGGCACTCCAGAGTTAGGTCTCATGAGTTACCTTGTCCAGATATTTTGGCTATGTTGGATATGGCATCTGATTTAACAAAGAGTGGTCTCCCTTCTGGAGGTCAGACTGGGTCATAATGAAACTAGGGGAGAGGAGAAAAGGGTGAAGATGAAGAGTGAAAGAAATGGCTTTCTGTGATAGATGGCCCTGCCAGGCCTACTCAGGGCTCAGGGCAGCAAGCAGATGAGAGCAAGGGAGGGCCGCCTGTGGGAGGCGTGGTGGGGGAGGCTCAGTGGAGGCTTTGGCCCTTCCCAGGTCTTGGCACAGGATGCTAGATTTCTGAGGCAACACAAAGAAATTGAAGGCAGGAAAAGGACCAGATCTAAGCTCACTAGAAGAGACTGTGTTTATGAACACACACATCAAGGGGCACCCTCTCTCCTGTGGGAAGTGAAGGAGTCTGCCAGGAGGGAAGGGAATACTTGGGAATAGACATTGGTGGTGGTTAAAATAAGGGAAGTTAAATACAGCTTCTTCAGGGGGCTACCCATGGGTCTTAGTCTTTATTCCCTGTAATTACTTGTCCAGACAAGGCCATTTTATCTTTAGAATATCAGGATGTGAGTGATAGGGAGTCCTTGAGTTAGGCAATGATGGCGAGGGAGGAGGGGCTGGAGTTTCAGCACCAACTGGTGGGTATCAGGAAGCCTTAGGGGGATGGAATTCCTTGGTGAGGGTCTCACTTTATTCAAGGTTCACTCTCATACTCCCCATCAAGGGTCACGTGACTGAATGTGGGCATCACAAAAAAAGTTGGCAACAGTAAAAGATTTCTGAGACAGCAATGACCAAAAAAAATTTTCAAAAATCAAACACATCATGAATACAAAGTGTTTCTGGCAGTGTTCATCCACAGCGCATCACTGCAGCCCTGGTTCTGAACGGAGGGTTCACCCTGCACACATCATCTGCCACACAACACCAAGGAAGGTGCTAGAATCCCCTAAGCTCAGACTGTAACTCTGGCACATAATAACATGGGGAGTTTTTCCTGTGCCTGTGAGGGTCTCGGCTCTTACAGAAGCAGGGTGGTTTGGCTGTGGGAAACATGGACTTGCAGTATTTTCTCTCATCATTCCCTTGCATGCCAGTTTCAAATCAGTACGTCCTTGGATGTTATTGTGTTAGAATGTCCGAACTTAAAAATCGCCCTTTGAGTTTCTGACTGGTTTGATGAAACACTATTAAGTGGAGTCGGTCTTGAGATGGAACACAATTTCCAGTAATTTCTGAAATAGCCTTAAACAACCCCTGCCATTGTCACTATGCTTTTCTGGGATGTGGTTTTCTCAGCACTGACAATTATACAGGAGAAATACTGATCAACTTAGAAGAGCAGTAAAGATGGTCTATGTCTCCAATATCAATTATTTATCTGATTTAATTATCTATATAAAAATAACTAGAACCAACCATCTCATTAGTGTGCATGTTTGTTTTCATTTTTAGTAAATGGTATTTTCATATACATCAAAGAGTTGGGTTAAATGCATTTTCTTGTGCTTTCTTTTGTGTAGGTGTTTGTCTATCTGTTTTATACATGTAGATACCCGGGGTTGTGCAGACATTTCTATAGTAGAAAGAGTTCAGAAACAGAAAAACACATTGGATGCTGATAAGGGGGCCTAAGGTGTTGATGTCAACCCTGGGGCAGAGGGGAAGACAGTCATCCAAAGTAGAAAGGATGGCATTGTGATCTTTTGGCTGAGAGAGAACGGAAGCCATTTAGACCTATGACTTTCCAAGGCTTCAGCGGAGCCAGGGAACCTCATGGGGTGAACATTATGTCAAGTATATGTGATCTGAGAGGCATCTAGGGCCTGTAATTCTGAGGACTTACTCCTTTAGATTGCTGGGCATTTACATTGTGGAGAAAAGGGCCCAGGTGACATTTGTTGTGCTACATTGGTGGTTTAACAACTATCACAGGAAATCAAACAGGCTACATTTCAAGTCCCACTATGGCACTGATGAGATGGGGACACTGAGATGAGACACAGTAGGGGTGGCTGGTCTCGACACTATGCCACCTCTGTGCTCATCTGCAAGACTTGGGCTGGGCCTAGCAACTCTCAGTCTGGCGCATTTGCTCACAAGTGTGGCTGCAGATACTGACTGTCAGCTTGGGGCTTGCTTCCAACACAAATGTGTTCCAAGGCTTTCAGAGCCAAATGGCCAGGCATATGATGGTATTCCATTGGTTAAGGAAGCCACAAGGATCTACTCATGGTTAAGCGACTGGATAATAGAGCCCATACTTTCAGGGCAGCCTTGTTCATGGCAGGTGCTAAACAACAAGTCATAGGTCACAAGGTAATTTCCTATTGTTGCACAAATTTTCACAAAATTAGTGGCTTTAGAGTACCATATCTTTAATCCTATAGAGAGTACTAGCTGGAAGAAATACAACACAGGCCACATTGTCAGTGCTAAAATTCCCAGCAGTTACTTGGTAAAGTAAAATATACCAGTAACATTACCTTTCATAGTGTGCTTTTTAGTCCAACAGAGCAGGGTTATCATTTTAATATAAAATCAATAAAATAATTACTAATATATTTTACAATTTTTATACCAAAAATTCAAAATTTATTACATATATTTCATTTTCAGTGCCTCTTAATTTGAGTTAGTCACAATGAGGTCATGCAGCTACAGGTGAAGGTTGAATTTATTTAGGCACTGACTATGGAACATCTAAAAAGGAGGCCAAGCTCACATACATGATCAGACAACAGCATCCCAGACAGATGGTTGTCATTTTAGAGAGCATTTTCCCATCTTCTATCTTAGGTTATAGTACACTTTGCTGAATAATCATTTAGGTTGAAGGAATGGGAGGGCTGCTCATAAGATAACATAGTTTGACTTTCATCAAAGGGTTCTGTCTCAGCTAGGGTCTGTATTACTGTGTCACGGCCAAAAGCAACCTGGGAAGGAAAGGGTTCATTTCAGCTTACACTTCCACATCACAATCCATCACTGACAGAAAGTCAGGGCAGGGCAGGAATTCACGCAAGGAAGGAAGCTGGTAACAGGAGCTGAAGCAGAGACCATGGAGGAGTGCTGCTTAGGGCTTGCTCCTCTTGGTTTACTCAGCCTGCTTATATCACGCAGGACCACCAGCCCAAAGAAAGTACCACCCACAGCGAGTTGACCCTCTCACATCAATTACTAATTCAAATAATGCCCAACAGATTTGCCTACAGGTAATTCTTATAGAGGCATTTTCTCAATTAATATTCCCTCTTTCCAGATATGTTTAAGATTATTACACCCACATTCCCAAGAGGTGGGGTAGGTGGTTTTTGGTTGTTCAATGGATTATGGATATTATAGATATGATAGGATAAAAGGGTAAATTATTGAATCTACTCTGAAAAGGAAAAGAGAGACTACAGATATGATAAGATAAAAAGGTAGATTATTAAATCTACTTTTACAAAGCCACAACTAATTTTAAATGTTTTACACTGGTTTAGATTTTTGTATGTGGCATATAAATTTTCTATATTGATACAAGTTTGACATTAATTTTGTTAAAACATACCATACATACATTTCTAATCTTATTCAAGGTATTGTACCTATGGAGCTCATGTAACAATGTAATGCAAAATTCTAGCCTTGAAAATTATTATTACCAACTATTCCCGATAATAAGGAAATATACATTAGTAGTTAATCACAGTATAATTGAACTTGTAGTCATGTTAAGAATGTTTCCAAGGTCAAACAAAGATGCATTTTAGATAGGTCATCTTCAAACACTTCAGAGATCTACAGAATATGGCATTTAAAATGTTTTTAGGTTCTTCTTCTTTTTTTTTTATGACGATGAGACCTGCTCCTGGCAGCACCAATCTTCTTCAGAGAAGATAATGGGCATCGAAGAAACTTCACATATATTTTACTTTCTTTGTGGCAAAAATAAGTCACTGAGCAAGAAAATGCCCCTGCCTCCACTGCTGACAGTATGCTGTCCTAATTAGACAAGCAGGACACAAAATATCCTACTTTATTGAAAAGTTTATTAGATATGCTAGCCCTTTAGGCCAAAGATGGATACACCAACATTGCACAGGAACTTTGGGTAACTGTCCAGGCAGCTAGCTGTTTCTGTCATTGCCCACATTTTTTGGAAGTTGCACTTTCTGCTTACTCAGTTAATATTATTGCCTCCTTGGGTCTCTAATGGAGTTGAAAACTAGATAGTTATAGTTACTGTTTTCCTGACACAGATAGAAAGTAAATTATGTACACTACTTTGGACTCTCCAAGATAGGATAGATATGGAGTATTTTCTCTGAATTTGTCAAATGCAAATGGACTAGACATTGTTTCTGTATTTATTGTCTGCATATATTGTATATAGTTTTTCTTATATTAGTCATATTCTTTTTTTTTGATTTTAACCTAAAAGGGGAAATGTAGTGGCATTTTACTTGTACTTTAATAAATAAAACTTGCCTGAGGTAAAAAAAAGTAAAACAGATACACTGGTCAGCCTTATAGACCAGGCAACAATAACATACACCTTTAATCCCAGTAGCCACACTAGCTTGCCATAGAAACCAGGTGATAGTGGTGCTCACCAGTAATTCCAGAGTTAGTAATTCCAGGTTATAAAATGGGATGAGATAGTTCTCAGACTCAGTCTCATTCTGAGATTCTTACAGGCAGGACTGCCATTTCGAACTAAGAGTCAGGGGCTGTCTGCTTTGCTGTTCAGAAAGGCACTTCCTATAATGAGTAGGGCCTTCCATTAGTCTTCCGTTAATCAACAATAGCCCACAAACTTGCCTACAGACCGGTTTTATGGAGGCATTTTCTCAATGCCTCCATATGAGGATATACATATGAGTATATATAATATACATATATATAATAAGTTTATATGAAGCTGACAAAAATCAACCAGTACATATTCAAAGTTGCTTGGTTTAAGCCAGCCTATTCACTTGATTTTCTGTAGTTGAAGGCGGTGTTGGGATAGATGACTGAGGTAGAACATGGTGGACCACCTGTGAAGGATGAAAACTCCCTCCTATTTTACTCTTTGATGCTGGCATACATGTGTGCATCCCTACACTCAAATCCCAGATCTGAAATACTCCAAAATATTAAACTTTTATAATGTTACATGACCATATAAGTAGATCGTTCCATACCATCAAACATTTGCTCATGCTCAAAATGATTTTAAAATAATATATAAAATTGCCATATATATACATTAATTTTGAATATAGACTTTATCTCATAATCAACATATTCTATATACATAAAAGAATCTAAAATACAAAATCATGTGTGAATGCAACTTTGGTCCCAGGCATTTCAGATAAAGGATGCTCAACCTACATATTAGTTCACAAAGGGCAAGGCCAAGTTTTGCACACAGTAACTTGCTTTCCTCACCAGCTTCTCAGGGTGCCTCAGGGTCTCCTACTGCCATGTAACTGACTGTAACAAAGAAAAGGAAGAAACGAGGAGGGTCAGTCTTTTGCACACATGCAGCATAAAGAATGTTCTCTTTCCCTCCAGGTTCTTCCTCTTGTGGTTATTCAGAAAGCCCCTCATCCCTTTTTACCCAACATAAATGACATTATCCTTGGTAAAGTTTTGCCAGCACCACCAATCATAGTCACTATATAATTTTTTGTCATTCCAAATTCCTTTGTCTATCTTCCATCTTCACCTTTAACACTGCTTTACTGTAACAGTTTCTTGATCTCTCCTTCTCCCTGGTGTACCTTTACATTCTCCAAGGGAAAGACCATGCCATTCATCTCTTCCTTCTCTATGATTATCACAAGCCTTCATCACAGTGGAGACTCAGTCATGAGGGCTGCTTTGGTTCATTGAATAGAAGAAACATTAATTGGCCCATAGGGGAAAACGAAGATGTGACCTTGGCTTTATCTATTCCCAGAGCTAGCAGACAGAATTTGCATGCTTTTGTTGTTCTGGGTCAAAGGAACCATAGGCAGTTCAAAGTATCAGGGGCTGAATGCAGGCACATATGACAATCCATCTCTTAAGTTAGATAAAGAAGACCTATTCATATATATGATGGGGAGCGAATCAATGGAGTTCCTGGCCCCTTTGCTGGTGACAATGGTCTTTCTAGGCAGCCTCTTAGATAGTGATTAATGTGAGCTCCTGCTGAGAACTTCAAATTGATCTTGCCAAAGAAAATGTCATTTTTTTTGCTTGTCCTTTGACTTCACATAGAAAATACAGAAAGGAATGTTTCAAACAACCTGGAATATATACAAGATGTTTTTCAAAGAAGACAGAGGATACAGACCATTCTGGGGCAACCATATGGGCATCTGTCCTCCATTCTGAAGATTTATTTCAATTTCACATGGCCCCACTTCCAGTCCCTTTGCTGTTTTGCTTAACCAGGACACTCCTGGTCCTTCACATGATACTCTGACCTCAACAGCAATTGATTCCACAGTTACAAAGGCATAGAAACATGTCAGCTCTCTGGTGCTGTCTTCAATTCTGGGAAGTAGAAATGCATCCCATATGGTCTCAGATTTGTGTTATGATGGGGAAAGCAGACAGAAAAAAAATTAAATTTCAACCTGTGTTCAAAAATTCTGTGATATGGATGTTCATGGAAGATGTTTATGGCATAGAAGAAAGAGTATTTGCTTTGTCTCTTTGTTCACTTATCCAACACACATGCCCATATACACATACACACATGCACACACACGCATGCAATGACTATGTGGTTCACCACAGTGAAATGTCAGAGATGTTATTTTGGAGGACCTTTAGACTTATAACATCTGGGGCTGTTCAGACATCTGAATAGACAACTATGTGGCTGGACATGGGGGATCAGAGGACCAAATAATACCAACAAGGCTGCAGACTGAGTGAGGAGGACCACATGTAAAGTTTTGCAGCCTTCTTTATGACAGTAATTTTGTGGGTTTTTGTTGTTGTTGTTATTATTGTTGTCTTTTTAGGTGAAAGATTTAGGGCTCCTGAATAATAAGATGTGATTTACACCTTTGAACAGTCCTCCTGGCTTCTGAAGAATAGATTTGGTTCAGGTTTAGAAGCAGGGAGATAAGGAAGAAAATGGTTGCTGCAGCTTGGTTGAGGAATGACAGTGCATTAATCCAGGAGTTGATGGAAAAATGTGAATACAAGCATACACCCAGACACAGAATAAGGCAGGGCAGGAAGGATTGTCACAGAAGTGAGTGACACATGGTGTATAGGAATGAAAAATGGTTGGAGATTTGTCTTCTTAGTCACCAGGAATAGTAGACTCACAGAAAAACATCATCACCACAAACATCGTCATCACTATTATCTTTACCTCACCACCACCACCATCACAGTCATATCATTACCATCATTGCTATGACCACCACCATCATCACCATAGTTGTTGCTACTACCTTCATCATTACTTACCATTATCACCATCATCTTTATCACTACCACCATCAGTTGTATCACTGATACCAACCAGCACCAGCACCAACACCACCCATCATGACCGTCATTGCTATTGGTGTGAGCTTCATCCTCTTCATTCTTAGTGCCATTGTACTAAATAACTGTTTTACTTTGTAGCAAGCAATCATCTGTATTGATTCATTAGGATTTCGTCTTTAGACTTCTGAATTTGGATTTCTCTGCCTATAAACACACATGTATTATTTGAAACCCTTTTTCAATGTTCCATTAATTGCTACTAGAGGGTCTGTCTCTAGATTATTTCTGCTTAGTCCCATTGCCCTTTCTACATTGCTCCATCAGCCATTCTCAAATCCTTTTGCAGTTCTCTAGGTTTTAGCACGCTTTGGACATTTCCCCTGCGTTCTAATCATTTCTAAAACTTGGATCATTTTGGGTGTTTGATTTTTCTTATTATGAACACAACAAGATGTTACAGAAAGTAACCAATAAGATTCAACTTTCCTCAACTCTTACGAAATTACAGTCAGTTTTCAAAGCATCTTCACAGTTTGGGAAACCCAGCATTATCTAGGCCCTCTCTACTCAGTTCCTCAGTGAAGAGCCTCCAAGTCCACTTCAAAGAAAACATCCACACAGCTTCTTGAACTTTCTCTACTCAGAAGTATATGATCTTTCTTTGAAACATTCTTTTTATGATTTCAGCTTATCTTTGCCATTTCTTTTCATAACCAACTAGTTACTCATTCTTACTCCAATTCTTCCTTAAGAGATCACCATAGAAAACTGTTTTATTGAAGGCTTCAAGCCTTTTTATGACTGGTAGTGTACTGATGACATCCACCTGTGTGGTATTTATGGCCCCTCACAGCGAGAATGTGGAGACTCCATCCCTTATTTATCACAGTGGGTGAGTAAGAGACAGTCTTTCCTAGCAGGTCTCACTATATTCACATGTTCTTGAAGAACGTTGCCTTTCAATACATGTGCAAGGATGCTGATACTCTCCACACAGCCATTGGCGCATCACTCTTTACTGAGCAGTGAAATGTTTCTAACTAGTAGCTTCAAAAGCTACACAATTTTCAGGAGGCAGCAACTAAGAATTTAGAAGATCCATAACTAAGAAAAAGCACACAGAGGTTACTTTTAAATTATTGTTTGTGATTTGGGGTATTTTGGACTATCGATCTGAACAAAGCCAATCACTAAATTGCTAAGAATTTAAAGGATATTGTACAGATTCCTGCAAAATTTCCTCCTCTCCCTCAAATGATGCTTCAGTGAAATAGCTTTATGTATTGTTGGTAATCATACTTAAAAACAAAAAATCCTATTATGTATAATCATATAAATTCCAGTTTTATTCTTATGTCAAAAATGTGTTTATTCTTCCTTTTAAAAAGTGGCTTACCTTAAAGTCTCAGTAATTACAATTAACAGAAAAGCTGGACTTCCCTCCAGAAGTTCAAGATCAAATGGTTGCTTTTCAGAGTACAGTTTTAGCATCTTACTCTGAGTTTGAGTGCATGTATTCCTCTCAGTTGTTCGTCTACCAAAGAAGCTTACCATACATGTAACTTGCATTAATTTGTGGTAGAAAGTCATTGTGAACTTTCTTCAACTCAGGTGGAGATCACTGATTAGAGCCTGCTTCAGTGGAGAACATGGCCAGGGCCTGGTCCCACAGATGTTCCTGGCTCAGGCCTGTTTCCCAAGGAGGTCTCTGACTTAGGCCTGGTCCCGCAGAGGTGGCTGGCTTGGGACTTCTGAAAAAAGCAAGGGCATAGCCAAATAAAAATTTGTCTTAGTTTCTAGTGTCTTTGAAATGTTGTATCTCTCTTTATTGGTGTTAAAGAATACCAATAAAGAACAAGAGGGCTGCTGAGATGACTTAATTGGTGAAGTGATTGCTGTGAAAGTCCAAGGACCTGAATTTTATCCCCAGAACCCGTGCAAAAGCTAAACACTGGTTGTGGTGGTACATAATTGTAGTCTTAGGTATTGGTGAGGTAGAGACAGGATTCTGGGGTCCCTGGTCACCTACCCTAGCCAAATCAGGAAATCTAAGGCAGTAAGAGACTTTGTCTCAAAAATCCAGGCCAATGACAACCTAGGCACAAAACTAAAGGCTGTTTTCTGCCTTCACATATATGTGATGGGAGGGGGCATCAATTTGATTCAGGATAGAATCATCTGAGAAGAGAAAATAGCAATTAAGAAAATGTCTCCATGCCTGGGAGCAGGCCCAAGTCAACAACCTCGGCAGAAGCAAGCCAGAGCCAGTGACCTTTGTGGAAACAGGCCTAAGACAGGAACACCATAGGAGCAGGCCTGGGTTAACAACCTCCACCAGAGCAGGCCCAAGAGGGTGAGCTTTGTGGGAGTAGGTATGAGTGAGCGGCCTCCACAGAACCAGGCTCAGGCCAGTGACCTCTGTGGGACCAGGCCCTAACCAACTATCTCCACAGAAGAAGACCCAAGTCAATGACTTTTACCTGAGCAGGCCTGAGGAAGCAACCTCTGCTGGAGCAGGTTTGAGTGAGTGACTGTCATAGGATCATGCCCCAGCAAGCAACCTTTGCTGGAGCAGGCCCAGCCAAGAACCTCTATTGAAGAAGGCCCTAGCCAATGAAATTATTGGGTCTTGACCTCTTTACTCATATTCTCACTCCTCCCACTCTTCAACTTGACTTTGGGAGCTCAGTCCACTGCTCCTCTGTTGCTAGATTGTTGAAGGAGACTGACCATGGAGAGTTTGCTAGAAATATTCGTAAGCTATTGGCCAACAAGCTTCCCAATTAACCAATAGTAATAAAACATATTTACAGCATGCAAAGGGGAGTCCTACACCACTGGATATATGTTCTACGGTGACTTCCTAAATATAACACCACTGGCACAGACACTGAGGGCAACCATAAATACACGGGACCTCCTGAAACTGAGAAGCTTCTGTAAAGCAAAGGACATAGTCAATAAGACAAAAAGGCAGCCTACTGAATGGAAGAATATCTTCACCAACCCCATATCAGACAGTGGATTGGTATCCAAAGTATATAAAGAACTTAAGAAATTAGACATCAAATTTTGAAATAATCCAATTAAAAAATGGGGTACAAATCTAAACAGAGCATTCTCAACTGAAGAATCTCAAGTGGCCAAAAGACACTTAAATGTTCAATATTCTTATCCATCAGCAAAATGAAAATCAAATAACACTGAGATACCATCTTACACCAGTCAGAATGGCTTAGTTAAAAAAAAAAAAACAATGATAGTTTTAGCTGGCTAGGATGTGGAGTAAGGATAACACTCATCCATTGCTGGTGGGAATGCAAACTTATACAACCACTCTGGAATTCAGTTTGGCAGTTTCTCAGAAAACTAGGAATCAACCTACCTCAGGATCCAACAATACCACTCTTGGGCATATACCCAAAAGATGCTCAATCATAGTACAAAGACATTTGTTCATCTGTGTTCATATTAGTATTATTTGTAATAGCCAGAACCTAGAAACAACCTAGATGCCACTCAACCAAAGAATGGATAAAGAAAATGTGGCACATTTACACATTAGAGTACTACTCAGTGGTAAAAGACAATGACTTCTTTAAATTTGCATGAAAATGGATCGAACTAGAAAAAAAAACATCCTGAGTGAGGTAACCCAGACTCAGAAAGATAAATATGGTATATACTCACTCATAAGTGGATACTAGCTGTAAAGCAAAGAATGACAATCCTATAGTCCATGATCCTATAGAAGCTAAATGACAAGGTGAATCAAAAAAATACCTTTATAGATCCCTCTGGAAAGGGGAAATAGACAAGATCTCCTAACAAAATTGGGAACATGGGAGTGGAGGGAGAAAGGAGGCAGAAGGAGAAGAGGAGAGGAGAAGGGGAGGGAGAGGAGAACTTGAGGGGACTGGATAGTTGAGATGGAGGAAGGACAGAGATGGGAACAAGGAAAGAGATCTATTGATTGAGGGAGCCATTATAGGGCTAGCAAGAAATATGTTACTAGAGAAATTTCCAGCAATCCACAAGGATGAACCCAGCTAAGATCCTAAGCAATAGTGGAGAGGGTGCCCAAACTGGCCTTGCCTTGTAGTCAGATTGATGAGTATCTTAAAATGTCACCATGGAAACTCTGGTATCTTGTTCAGAAATATTTGTTCAGAGACACTAACCTACCCCACAGATTTGGTGGTTTTTTCTTTTATATATGTTTAGTATTTAAAGGTTGTTGTTGAAGGAGGGAACAGTGGGGACTGAATATAACCTTTCATCATTATAGTTGGCCATTCGTCATTCTTCATGGCATCTATGGTTTGAATGTGTGCTCCAGAGTTTGTGAACTGAAATTCCAATCAGATGTTTTCCCACACCATGAACTCCCACTTTGTGGCTCCCTAATTCTCAACACAGCCCTATTTGGTTCTTCTTTCATTAAACTATACTTAGGAACTCTTTCTGCTTTTTAAAATGTCCCTCAGGCCTTTGCATGTTCTCTTCACTGTGTTTCTATGTATCAGGACTCACCTAAGCATGTCCATGCCATCTTTGAGATGAACCTTTATCTTCTGGGTACCAACCTGTCGTTTCTCCTCCCATTGTACACTTCAGTGCACCCCTAGATATTTGTAATTATCATACATCTATTCACTTGGTCCTTACCACTCTTTTACTTACAGAATTATATGAACACAAGGACATTTTACAGTTTATTTCAGTCTTAATTATGATTTCTGCTGCTATGATAAAACACCATAACCAAAGGAAACTGGGGATAGAAACTGGGGATATTTGACTTACATGTTCAGATCACAGTTCACTATGAAACCAAGTCAGGAACTCAAGGCAGGAACTGGATGCAGGAAGCAAAGACCATCGAGGAGTACTTCTTGCTGGCTTGCTCCCCATGGCTTGCTTAGCCTGCTATGTTATAGCACCCAGAACTACCTACCCTGGGAAGACTTTGCACATAATGAACTGCTCCCTCAATTCCTCCATCAATAATTAATGAAGAAAATACAACAGGCTTGCCCATAGGTCACTTTTGTGGGAGGATTTTCTCTATTGAGGTTCTCTCTTCCAAAATTGGCATAAAAAAGCAACTAGCAGTTTCTCGTGGCTTGACCATCTTATATTGAGGATAGGAGCCAGTGTACCTCAATATATTAAAGAATAAACATATGTTTATCAAGTCCTTGTACACACATATGATTCTGCACAAGTTTCACGTATGAATTCTGTTTTTGTCATTACCCAATGGGTTATTTAATTATTATTATTACTATTTCCATTATTATAATTCTTTTCAGAGGAGGTAATAGTGTCAGACTTGTTCCAATTCACTATTCTGTTGAATGACAAGATAAAATGATGGCTCAGGAAGTTTGGTTTTAGAGGCCATGTTGATATGTTGTATCTTCACCTCCATGTATAATCTTTCTTATATTAAAAACTAAAAGGTCAGCTTATTCTTACTCTTGAGATGACTAGATGTTCTTAGACCCATAGGGTCATTTTGGAGTCCCTAACTCTTAAGGACTTACTGGTTTGTCCCATTAGAATTCAGATTTCAGTCCTGTGGTGGTAGCATACTCCTTTAATCCCAGCACGTGGTAGGCAGAGGCATAAGGATCTCTGAGTTAAAGGCCTACCTGGACTCCAGAGTGTGTTCCAGGATAGATAAGACTATACAGAGAAGGCCTGTCTCAAAAAAATCAGATTAAGCCAGTGGTGGTGGCGTACGCCTTTAATTCCAGCACCCGGGAGGCAGAGGCAGGCGGATCTCTGGGAGTTCGAGGCCAGCCTGGTCTACAAGAGCTAGTTCCAGGACAGGCACCAAAGCTACAGAGAAACCCTGTCTCGAAAAACCAAAATAAAAAAAAATCAGATTAAGAGGGGCTAGAGTGATAACCCAGAGATTAAATGTCCTTGCTGTTCTTGCAGAGCATCTGGGTTTGGTTCCCATTACCCATATAACTGTTCATAACCTTTTATAATTCCAGTTCTGGGATATCTGGCACTGTTTTCTGGCCCCAGTGTGTACCAAGCATATACATAGAGCACATACATACATGTGGGCAAATGCAGACACAACATTTTTAAAATATATATATATATATATATATATATATATATATATATATACTGAATTTCTATCTTCTAAGTGATGATACTAAGACGTGTAGCTCTGAGAAAGTAACGGAATCATGAGGGTGGAACCTTCCCAGTTGGCATTACTGTCCTTATAAGGATGATCCCTGAGTAGACATCCACCCTTTCCACCATGTGAGGGTACAGAGAATTGGGCAGTGTTCAGTTTGAAGGAAGCCCTTTGCTACAGTAATCACTGGAGTCCTGGCAATGGACACCCAGTTTCTAGAATGGTGAGTAATAAATAAGGATCTGTTGCTTACAAGCAGCCTAGCCTATGGCACTTCATTTTGGCAGAAATGTTTACAAGGACTAACAAGATGTACAAAAAGACATTGCCTGTGATTAGTCAGGCACTGAAGAGTTCTAGAGAATGGTGTCCTTTCAGTTTCCTAGATGGATGACTCATTAGGACCACATCAACATAGTGGCACCATCAACTACAGCCCTGCAAAGGTGCTGTCTTGTTAGCGACTGGGTGTGGGTGGTGTTCAGACTTGATTGTGAAAAGCATTATTTCATTTCTCATTTCCTCATGCCACATTTGCCATGGGAAATTCTCTTTAGCTAACTCTTCAGTTGGGAAAACACTCGAGGCAGAAAGTCCCTGGCTCTTAGCCCCAAAATAATCACAGAGAAACCATATTATTTAAAAGACTGCGTGGCCCATTAGTTCTAGCTTCTTATTGGCTAACTCTTACATTTTAATTTAACCCATTTCTATTCATCTGTGTATCGCCACATGGCTGTGGCTTACTGGCTAAAGTTCCATCCAGCTCCGGCAGGGCTATATGACTTTTCCCTGAACCCTCCTTCTTTCTCCCAGCATTCAGTTTAGTTTCTCCCACCTAGCTCTGGTCTCCTATACCCCTGCTATAGGCCCAAAGCAGTTTCTTTATTAACCAATGGTATTCACAGCATACAGAGGGTAATCCCACATCAATTCTTCTCTAATGCCTTAAAGAAAGCAGATTGCAATGCTATGTGCGTGGCATGCAGCATCATGCCTTTTCACTTTCATGTCTGAGGAATTTTATTCCTATAGTGTCATCATTATCGATTATGTGTCTGCTCTGTGCATAATGATGACACTAATAACCTGAACCGACAGAGTCCCTATAAACACTCAACTTTGCAAGGAAACCCCAAGGTCATCACCTCTACCAAGCCCACCCTGCTGGTCCCAGGCATTGATTTTGTCTTGTTGAATCTTCAGAATCATGTGAAGTAAATTAGACTATTAATCCTAGTTTAAAGATGGTGAAAGACAACATGAATGCCTTACTCAAGGTCACATGAGAATAAATGACTGAGCTGACACTCAGACAATCGTCCTTGAAAAGTGACACAATATGATCAATATGACCACAACTTGCTGTCTACGTGGTATGTATCCATCTGCTTTTACTAGATAACAAACTTTCTCAAACATAATGTAGACATAACAAATATAACAACATAAAACAGAATCTTCCATTTAGCTCATCACACTGTTGATTGACAAAAATTGCCTGAACTCCACACAGTGGCTTTGTGGGTCTCACTGGGTCATTGTAGGGATCAGTACAGTACTAGGGCAAGTTTCTGGGAGCTAACTGACCTAGGGGGAGGTCAATATAAACAGTTAATCTCAAATCGGCTTTTGTCCTCCAGGGAGCCTCAACCATTGAAAGGTGGCTGCCTGAGTCCAAGACAGGAAGGGAACTGAAGGCCTATCTTGGCTCAGAACAAGAACATGCTTCTTCTCCTAAATTCTGTTATCTGGAGCAAGCCAAAAATGTAGCCCAAATTCATGTGAAAATATCATTACATCTCTTGATTGAGGAGGCTGCAAAGTCTTTGTCATATCTATCTGTACATCCATGTTGACTGCACTACTATTACAGTAGGCAGTTGCAAATAAATTTAGGCATCTAACAACAAATTGATGGATAAATGAAATGACGGCCTGTATACACAATGGAGTTTTATTCATCATGAAGAACAAGGAAATAATGCCATTCTAATGAAAATGAATGCACGTTTATATGACAAAATTTTATTTGCTAGTTAGATTCCTCTTAGTACAATATGTATCAGAGAATTAAATTTTAAATGAATAGCTACTGGTTTGGGAGGTTTCAGTCCAAGATCAGGGTAACCTATTGTCACTTCCTTCTGATGAGACAGCACATCAAGCTGGGAATTTATGGTCTAGTCAAACAATTCACATCATGAGCCAGAGAAGAAAGGTAAAAGGGGAGCCAAGCATGGTATGCATGTCTTTAATCTCAGCACTTGGGAGGCAGAAAGATCTCTGGGAGTTTGAGGTCAGCCTGGTCTACATAGTGAGTTCTAGGACAAACCAAGACTGTTACACAGAGAAACCCTGTCTTGAAAAACCACAAAGTGTGAGGGGATAGAGGAGTGGGGAGACTGGATTTTCAGACCTGCTTTTGAGGGCTCGCCTCCACTAATAGAAGGACCTCTCACTATGGCCCACCCAGAAGGCCCTACCTTCTGATAGGGACATCCTGGACTTTTGTGGGGCACATAACACAAATCATTGTAATTGAAAAGGGTGCAGATGCTAGTTGCTGTGGGAAGACTGAGATTTGAGGTATACTTGAAATTAACTCACATATGAGACTGTACTAGTCTTCAAAGTCCCCACACATTTTCCTCTTTTAACCAAAGAGTAATCCTAAAGTAAAAACAAAACAAAACAAAAACAGAACAGGAGTGTTGGGGAGGCTGCTTGTTCATTTCCCAGCTACCCAGACTCCCAAAATAATCACACAGAAAGCTGTGTTAATAACAATACTGTTTGACCAATAGCTTAAGCATATTACAGGTTAAGTCTTACATCTTAAATTAACCCATTCCCATAAATCTGTGTATCTCCTCATGGCTGTGGCTTACCAGCAAGTTTCCAGCGTGATTGTCTCTGGTGGCAGCTAGCTACATGTCTTCACCTTGACTCCACCTACTCTCTACTCTTCTGTCTGCCTGGAACTCCGGCATTGCCTTGTTCTGCTACACTCCTGGCCAAAACAGCTTTATTCATTAACCAATAAAAGCAACACGTATACAGAAGGACTTCCCACACCACAGGAGTTATTGATTGCCCTGTTCCACTAAGTTTAGGAACGCTTTAATTCAGATAACACCATAAGAACTCAAAGCTGTGTAGCTCAATGTGGTCCTGGCTATGGTACTGTGACATGACTTGAGTGTGCTTCTTGCTGTATCTGTTCACACTGCATATATGATTCTGATGCCTGGCAAAGAGGAAAAGGGTGCAGATGCTAGTTGTTGTGGGAAGACTGAGATTTGAGGTATAAGCACATGAGGTTTGCTTACCTTCTAAGTGGCTTCAGGATGTCTCAGATGTTTTAGAGCATGATTTAAGTATGCCTCCATGACTTCAAACACTTATAGCTTAATAAGACTTATAAAACTTATTAGGGTTTCCCTGATGTTATCCATTTACACTCCACAATTTGGGTTTATTACCCGTAATTCTAAGAGCCATAAGACAGGACTCTTGTGGTTCTAGTTAAATGAATCTAATCTAAGCTAATATAGGCAAAACAAATGCCAAAACTGTGCGCTTGCTTGCATGGTTAGAGCACAGGTCCTCTCTGCTGCACCTGTTGCTGATTTTGTGAATCTGCTTCATCAGAGCTTGATCATCCCTCTCTCAATCCAAGTGTGCTTCCCTCCATTTGGATTTTAACTCAAATTAAAATTATTTTAATTCAAATAGTGGGGGCATTGCTTTTACAGGAAAACACAGTCCCTGCAAGATCCAGGTTCAAAAGTTAGCAGTTCAAGGAAAATACAAGAATATAGCATCTTATTCCTGGTAGCTCTGATAAAATTCCAAGGAGGAACTAACTGTATTAGATAGGCCTGAGTCAGAGGTCCAGCTTGAACCAATCACCATGGTCAAAGACACAAAGAACTCTGCTTCATCAGAACTTGATCGTGTTCCTAACATTAGAGGCATTCAGACATATGAAAATTCAGTTACAAGGTACCCTCTGAAGCCAAAGGTCCTGAGAAGAGAGAGAACCTCTGATACCTACCATATCAGTGAGAAAAACCTCAGAATAATGGACTCTAAAATGGCACTTATGAATAGCCCATACTTGTTGGCAGGTCCTGGTGGTATTCTTATCAGTGCTGTCCTGATCAGTTATAGAGTGAAAACACCATTCAAAATAGTTGCACTGATAATCATCATGGTAATAATGGCTTCCGTTCTCAGCCCTTCAGTAGTTTGTTTAATTTTATCTTGTTTGATCTTGTTTTCTTTTTTTATTGAAAAAAAAACATCACCACACTGACATCCAGAGGGGTTGTACCAGCTTGCATTCCCATCAGCAATGCAGAAGTGTTCCCCTTTCCCCACAACCTCTCCAGCATAAGTTGTCATCAGTGTTTTTGATCCTGATCTTCTTTTCTAATATACTGGGGATCAAGACTAGAGGCCCTCACATATTAGACAAGTGTTTTACTACTTATGAACTTTTATCTTCACTGAAAGTCCAGTAGATAAACACTACTATTATGCCCAACTACACAATGAAGAAAATGGTTGTAGTGAGATTAAGAGCACTTGTTTCTCTTGTAGAAATCCTAAGTTGAGTTCCCACTACCCACAAAGTGGGGCTCACAATCTGTTTAATGCCAGCTCCATTGGATTCTCTTCTGGTGACTTCCTCAGGCACCTGCACTCATGTGCATATATCCCACCTACATACACATAATCAAAAAGAAAATAGTCTAAAATAAACTTCATAAGAAAAGTGTGCCACATAGCTCTTAAAACATATCCATGACATCGCCTCTAAAGATAGGATGCTCAAATACATGCCCAATAAGCAACATGCATCCCTAAATTCTCCTCTGTTAATTTATGCATTACGCTAGGTGTGAAAAGAATCAAGCTTAAATGAGTCCATTTATAAGCTATCAGGTGATGGGCAAAACTTTGGAGACAAGAAATAGATGAGTCCTAGACGGGATTGGGGTAAGGGACTGTAAAGGAGAACAGAAGTTGTGAGAGCAATAGAGTTTGAAATCTCATTGGTGGTGTTTGTTACCTAATAGAATGCATTTGTCAAAAGTCCTGGAAAAATGTACTATAAGGTTGGATTAATGTATGCAAATTGTACCTCAGTAAAAATGGGGGAAAGCCTCAGAGACTGATCATTTCTGGCTGTAAACACATTAGTATCTAGTCTCTTGAAAACAAGTGTTTCAAAACATTTATCCTGTTGGGAGAATGTCTGTGGCTTTTTGTTTTCTTTTCCTAAGAAGTGAAAACCATCAACTTTGGAATCTACCTTTTCTAGGTCAGTAGTGGCTCAGCTCACAGGGAACCCAGCACGCAGTTGAGTCATTTGAGCTTCCTTGGTCTTACCCTTGCTATTCTTTCTGTCTACAACCTGGGCCTGATGGTATTCATATCACTGGGCAGTAGACCAAAAGAATTCTGTTACTGAGTCCTGTTGCCTGGCTGATAAGCCAACATGTCTATAATCAAAAGTCCATCATCAATAAAAGGCACAGCTGATTCTGGACATTTTTACCTTCATACTGGTTTCGAGCACTTTCTTTCTCTGCATTGTATTATGATAGTTTTCTATGTGCAGTGGCTTGTATCACAACAGATTTTTATTGGATTTGATCAAGGCGTATGGTAGCAGGTGAAACAAAATTAATAAAAACTCAGAGAAAGAAATTAGGGTTCAACTTGAAGGTCAGAAAAGCACAACAACCCGCCACTGGCTCTTACCTTGACCCCAATCTGAAAATGGTGATCCTAAATCCTGGAATACCAGAATAACACTGTGTTGAGAACTGTTTCCTCCAATCCTATATTCCTCTCTAGGTCTTGGATAAAGGCGTGCATTACTGGGATTAAAAGCATGTACTGTCCAGCTTCTATGGCAAGCTAGTGTGGCTACTGGGATTGTGGCCTGGTCACAGTATGGCTGTTTTACTCTCTGTTCTTCAGGCAAACTTTATTTATTGAAATATAAGTGAAATGCCATTGCATTCCCCATTTCTGTCTAAAATAAAAAGAGGCTATAACTAATATAAGAAAATTATATACAGTAAGTATAATAATTATATGAAATATATACAGCCAATAAATACATAAACAGTGTCAAGTCCATTTGCATTTGACAAATCCAGAGAAAATGCTCCATATCCATTATAGGATAGATGACTTGATGAGTCTAAAGGCCTGTACCTAATTTATTTTCTATCATAACTTGCCTTATGTGTCAGGTAAACAAGCAAAATTATAACTATCTCGTCTTCAACGGTCTCAGAGACCAATAAGGAAATAATATTAACTGAGTAAGCAGGAAATGCAAGCAAACAACCTCCAAAATATGTGAGAAATGACAGAAACAATTGACTACATGGAGAGTCACCCAAAGTTCCTCTGCAATATTGGGACATGCATCTTTGGCCTATAGACCTAGCATATCCAACAAACTTTTCTGTGAAGCAGGAAATTTGTGTCCTGCTTGTCTAATTAGGACGCCATACAGACAACAGTGAAGGCACCACCACCACCCAGCTCTATCTTTTCTTCTTTAGAAATCTATATGTGCAAGGTCTCTCAACTTTTCAAAGACGGGTATTTTCCTTCAAAGACATGAGCAGAACCCGGCCTCAACCCTAATGAGGTTTTCATACAACCCATAGGATTATCACCTCTGTGGCTGAGCTGTCATTTCTCTTTATCAAGAGGTTTCTCCTTTTCAAACTGAATCTTGATTAATTTTGATGGTATCCATAGCTTTTCTTCTGTAGAAACAAAGCAAAACACCTTCTCCAACATAGCATTGCTTTCCATTCTTAGGTCAACACATATTTTAAATATACCAGTTGATTTAGTTCAGAAATTTTTTCTATTATCCAATGTTTCTCTGAAACTGTTGTTTCTCATTAGCATTAATAAAATTCAGGGTTAATAAAGCATTATGCAATCTGTTTCTGGGGGTCTTTTTATCTATTTCTGTTTGTTTAACATATCCTTTATAGTTCAGTTTGATCTTTCTGTAATTGCCTAATCTATAGGATTTATTGAATACGGCAAAAAAACTGTTTTATTTTCATAGAGACAGGCTAGATCATTGCCTGTCTTTATTTGTACAGGTATATCCATGATGGCCATAACTTCTAGCAAGTGTGTGATTTCACCACATCAGTCTTTTCTGAACTCAAGACAGTTTCCCATTGAAAAACTGAATAGTTGTCAATGGCATGGTATACATATTTTAGTTTTTCAAATTTTACAAAATGGAAGACAGCTATCTGCCAAATTTCATTCCTCTGAGTACCTTTTGGGCTACTCTCTGGACATCTCCTTATAATTTCCATGGCTTGTTGCCATGTAATGGAAAAGCCCCTTTTCAAGCATTTGCTATTGGCATTATATGGTTTTTTTTGTAAAATTCTGAGACCTTCAGTACATTTCCAATTCATAATCAATCAATTTCTGCACTACCTTGTGCTAGAGGACTGGCAGACCCGTGCCGTATCAGATGTGTGTTATGTATATGGGATGAAGCCTATTCCTTATTATATCTTGAACCTGAATAAATAATGAAATTAATTCTATATCATCTGATATATATATTCAGTGGTTTCAATATGTAAAACAACTCCTTCTGCATATTGCAAATTAGTACCTATATTGAGAGGTTCTTTAAAATCCTTTAGTACCATGAGGATAGCATATAATTATGACTTTTGGACAGAATCATAAGTGTTTTGTTCCACTTTATTTAAATCTTATGCTTTGTGAACATCCCTTCCTGATTATTCACATCAGTACAGAATGTAGAGGTTTTGGTTATTGGTGTGTACCATACAATTCAAGGAAAAATCCAGTTAGCTCTCTTTAATGAGGCAAATTCTCTTGTTTTTGGGATAGTTGTCATTAATCGCTCTGAGAAAAAATTAGTACAAGCTCTTTGCCAGTGTTCACAGTCTTCCCATAATTTGTCAATTTCATCATTAGTAAAAGCCACTATGATTTCTGATGAGTCTATTCCCACTAATTGACAAAGTATCATTTATCCTTTTATAATTATTTCAGAGACCTTTTACACATAATATTTTATTTTTTTCACTCACTTTATGTGGTAAAAATATCTATTCTAAGATGATATCTTCCCTCTGCATAAAATTTTCTGTAGCATAGTATTTGGAAGGTAAAATGACCAAAATGCAGTTAAGATTCAGATCAACCTGGTTCTCATGTGCTTCCTATAGTTTCTCTTCAATCAAAGTCAATTCTCTCTCAGCTTCAGTGGATAATTCCCTGGGACTTTTAAGTCTTTGTCACCATTTAAGGATTTGTTTAAATTAATTATTTGATCAGGTATTATCTCAATAATGGGAAATTGATGAGAAATGTCTCCTAGTAGTCTTTGGAAGTCATTAAGAGTCTGAAATTGATCTCTCCTAATTTGCACTTTTTGTGTTCTAATTTTCTGTAAACCTATTTTATAATCTAGATAATTGATAGAGTCTCCTCTTTGTATTTTTTTCAGGAGCAATTTGTAATTCCCAAAAACTTTCTTTACTTCTTCAAACATTGTTTTCTAAAGTACCATATTTATATCAGATAGCAAAAATGTTTTCCATGTAATGGTAAACTATAGATTCAGGACATTGCTTACTTATCATTTCTAATGGCTGACTTATGAAATATTGGCACAGGGTGGGGTTATTTAAAATTTCCTGTGGCAGAATCTTTCACTGATATCTTTTAGTAGGCTGAGAATTATTATAAGTAGGCACCATGAAGGCAGTTTTTTTCTCTTTTCTTGTATGGTATAGTGAAGAAACAACTTTAAATCAATAACTATAAGAGACCATCCTTTAGGCATGGGGAATGCAAAGGAATTCCAGAGTATATTGAGCCCATTGCTTGAATCACCTTATTAACAGATCTTGGATCTGTTACCATTCTCCATTTTCCATATTTCTTTTTAACAACAAATAGAGGAGAATTCCAAGGGCTGGCTGATTCATCAATATGCTGAGCAACTAATTGCTCCTGTACCAGCTGTTCTAAAGCCTGCAGTTTTTCTATTTTTAAAGGCCATTGCTTAACCCATACAGATTTTTCTGTCAATCATTTTAAAGGTAGAGCCATTGGTACCTCTGAGAGCTTGTCAGTTGTTGTTCTGTGTTTTTGCATAGCTTGAATGGTCAGTGTCTGTTTTTGATGGTCTCTTAAAATATCCTACCCAGAAACATGAGTTAGTTTATGGTTAGTTTCTGAGACTGCAGGAATGTTAATTTGGACATTCCATTGTCAGAAAAGATTATGACCTCATAGATTCACTGCTATCTTAGCTATATATGGCCTTAGCCTTCTTCTCTATCCTTTTGGCCCTATGCATTCAACCCATCTCATGCTTTGTTTTACCTGAGATAGTGTTTAAATTTTTAAGAATTGAACATCTGTCTCCTGTAGAAAGAGACCAATTCAAATGCTAAGGTTCTAGAGTAATAATAGTCACATCTGCACCAGTGTCTAATAATCTTCCAATTACAATGTTAATTTTTTTCTTACTCTCAACTTTGGGCTTTGATCATTTATAGAAACCTCCCAAAATAAACATTTTCTATTTTATATTGGAATTTTTAATTCACCCTCCATAGTTAGTCTATCATTTAGCGCAATATAGATTTTTATAACAGGCATTGGGTTTTCTAATTTTTCTGGGAAGACATGTCCAGTGTCAACTTTTGCTGCATCTTCTACATAACCCAGAAAGTTGAGGCCTTTTATTTGAATGATTCCTAGAAGAAACATTATTTCTAGTAATACCCTATCTACAATCCATTCTCAAATGGTCTATTCTACCACAATTAAAGAATTCCAAGTTTATAATTTTTCCATTGATGATATCTTTTCTTCCTTAGAGATTATATGGATGGCATGTAGATTGACTTCCAGGAGTGATGCTCTAACTGCTAACTTATCATAACTTTTTAAGAGATTTTGATTGTCAATTTCAACAGTATGTATCCTTTCAGATAATCTCTCTGCACCATTTTTGTAAGGTTTCATGACCCATTTACATGAAATGAATTTTGCCTGTCAAATTGTGACTATTATTTTCAATGCTATGCATCCTTTCAGCCAACTTCTCATTACTAACATGTAAAGCCTGTAAATTTCTCATTTTTGACTCTGTTCTCAAACCATTTCTTTAAATATATAATATGAATTATCAAACTGATGGCAGTTATGACTAAGAATATGTAAGTCACGGGTAGGTCATATACCCCTCCTAAAATTCCATCCATAATAGAAATGAAAGGGTTATTATATTCTTAGATGATGATAATATTACAATTATTTCAGGCATGGTTTACAAATTACTAAAACAAAATTATAGTTAGCAGATGACTTACCTCTGTTAAAATCCTGGTTTAGTTGAGACTTTTGAGGTGTAATAATGATGTGTGTGAGAAATATCTGTGGATTTTCTAAACATAACTCATAACCAAAGCTGAACAAAAGTCTGGCAAGAGTCTCTACACTTTGGTAACACCATCTCTCTGTCTCTCTCTGTCTCTTTCCATCTTACTCTTGCTTTTCTTTCTCTCTTGAAAATTTGACAGCAGCTTCTTGTTGTTGCTTATATGTGTCACTATGTATTCTCTGTCGAGTCTCCACTCCTCCATCATCTAGGCAAAACAATTCCTAGTGTTAGATTCCTTCGTTTTTAAATACTTGAAGCCTTTTATATTTTCTGCTTGAAAGCTGGCGGACTTGTCCTTTCTGAGATTTTCACTGGCCTTGGTAGGCAGAATTACCCTTTCTGCGGTTTTCACTGGCCTTGGTTTCAAAACTGTGGGACATGATTCTTTTGCCACATGAACAAACCACGAATTCACTGTGAGGTCTTGGCCAAGGTTGTAAGCAGTACCAAGGTCTTCACTGTAAAGCTGTGCTGTGTGCTGAGGACTTAGAGCCTCTGCGGTGCTGAAGCCTTTTGCCAAGGCCTGTTCTACTTGTTTTCATCTTCAGTAGTAGTGACATATTTCTCCAGGAGCTTCAGCTATGTGATTTCCAGTCATTAAACGATCTGGGCTGAATCCAGGCTGTGGAGATTGAGTGGCCTGGTTGGGGAAGGCCTGGCAGCCTCATCATCCCTCTCTGGACCAGACAGTTTGCATCCATAGTCCCTACCTTTAGGTTTGCCCTGTGCTAGAGTCATAAGCTCCACACTTGAAGGAATGGCTAACTCCTCTGCTAACACACGAAGAAGCACACAGCCAGCAGAACCAGCCAAATTTACAGTTTGGAAATGGGAACCACAACTATCTGTGTTTGCTATGGTTTCAGCCTCTAGCAGAGGCTTCTGTGACTACAAAAATACCAAATTTCCCCTTTCCCTGAACCATTATTTCTCTTTGTGTAGAGAATATTCCTTGAGAGTCTAGTTGTTAAAGCCCTCCTTAGATTTGTTTTTAGAGCGTCCAGCACTGATCATGGTAGTAATAACCTTTCCCTTCATAACTTTGCTCCACACCCTTTGTCAAGAGCATTAACTTGGCTCCTTGCTTAATCATTCCACAACAGAACAGCTTCACATCACTGTGTAACTCTAAAACTGCTCTGACGAGTTTTCATAAATAGCGAAGAGAATTATTTACTTTGGCTTAAGGTTGCAAAGGGTTCAAAACTCAAGGTCATGGCTAGTTAGCTTGGTAGAATAGCATGGATGCAGGACCCTGTCATAAAGGAGAGTTGTTTACTTCATAGCCAGTAGGGAATCAGGAGAGATGATGGTTGGGGGTAAAAAGAGACTAGGGATAGCATATTCGAAAAGACCTGCCCTTAGTGGTCTATTCCTTTCACCTAAGATCCACCTCAAAGTTTCCACAGCCTTTTAAAATAGTACCAGCAGCCTGGGACTTGGCTCTCAACACATGAGCCTATGGAGGACATTTCTTAGTCCATAAGACCAATATTAGACACTTTTACTGAAACCTGAGTTTAGATATCATATCACTGTTCAAATACCTGTCACCTTCTCAAGGAGAATTTCTTTGCCCAGCCCTTCAATTTGTTCAAGCCACGGCCTCCCCTCTGTCAAGGCTCAGAGACAGCCTAGCCAGCAAGGCATTGACTCTTCAACTTCCAGACAGCCTCTCTAAGCCAAGCTTGATGCTCTCTCTCATCTCTAGGCAAGGAAGAGAGAAGCACAATGGTTAGCTGGGCACTGCAAGATTAGGCCTCCAAGAGGCTGGGCTCCAAATAGACCTTATGTTTGCTTTAGTCCTGAAGGGTTGACTGTCCTGAAACCATTTGTTCTGAGCTCCTGAGGCAGAGGGGTCTCTGAAGTTTACAGTTATCCAAAATAAGGAACAAGCCTTAAAAATGTTGGCTGAACCAAGAGCTAAGTGTGCTTTCATAACCTTTAGGGGAAACATTTGCTGAGTCTGTTCAAGTTATGGATTAGTGGGTTGCCTGAATGAGGGACATGGAAGCAGTTCTGGGATGGAAGGCAGGACTAAGAAGCACTTGTTGTTTCTGGACTGGTTGAGGATAGCACCTAGACACTTCACGTATAAACAACACCCCCGACCAACAGGACTTACGGTTTTTACATACAATTAGCAAACACTTGAAAGCAAAGTAATCATCTATTCTTTTTATCCTGTCACTTTTCGCTGATTAACCTCCCATCATCTTGACTCCTTTCTGTCCTCTGATATTTGGTTAATTAAATTTAAAATGTCATTTTTTTTATTTTTCTCCGTTAATTACGTAGAGGCTTCTGTAACAAATTTTGCCACTAAACTTTTATTTTGAAACAATTGCAGATTTATTTAAGACTATAAAACAATATAAAGAAAATCCTGTAATATTTTTATATAATTTCTCCCATTAGTATCATCTTTCATAACTGTAGTTTAATAATGCAAGCAGAGTTCTGCATAGATATAGTTGTAATAAAAGGTGCTTCCAAGTCCACAAAATCCCTCACGTGTCTTTATCTTATTGTACAAATTTACTTTTCATTCCCACCACCTCCTGCACCTCGGGTGACCACTAATCCGTCCTCCATTTCTATAAAATTAGTATCTCAAGAATGCTTTTTAAATAGACCCCCGCAAAACGTACTGTTTTGTGATGTCTTCTCATCTTTCAGTGTGACTCTTTCAAGATCTACCCATATACTGTGTATAAAAATTTCATTTATTGAGATCACTGAGCATTGTAATGTTCAAGGGTCTGAACAAATCACAGCTTGTTCCTATTTGACCATTAAAGGACATCTGGGCAATTTTAGGTTGGGTGTTATGAACAAGGTTGCTATAAACTTTCATGTATAGGTTTTTATGTGGATACCAGGTTTTATTTCTCTGTGATAAATGCTCATGACTATAATTGCTATATCATATGGCATTTGCATACACTAAATTTTTGCTTTTTTTTTTAAAAAAAAAGAAATCGCCAAAATGATTTCCTGAGTGGATGTAGCATTTCAAGCTCCTTCTAACAATGTGTGAGGGCTCGTTTCTCTATGTTCTTACTATTTAGCTTTAAGGCTAAAATTAAATTCAGACATTCTGAAATGCTCACTTACTGTAACCAATTGTTCGAATTTGCACTCTCCAAATAGCTCTGTGTGTAGACATATTTTGAGGTGTTGTTTTGCCATCTACAGGGCCATCTCAGGGAAAGCCCCTTTTTGTATCTTTTGTTCACCGTGCTCTTGAAGGCCCTGAGTTCTTCATACATTGAGATACTGCTCCTTTATCGGTATGTGCCTTAGAGCATTTTTTTTCATTCTCTGTCTATTTTTTTCTTCCACTTCATATTACTTTCCTTTTGAGGGTATGCCACATATTTTTTTCCATGTTTCTATCTTACAAATCAGTATCACGTTTTATAGTTTACTATACACTCAAGCTTAGATAAACAGATCAAAAGGGTGACTTAGGTAGAAGTATTTGTTTGATTAGCCTGTGAGTTCACCTGCTCCCGTGTGGTTTGTTCATAAAGCTGAACTGTCCTATCGATTTGCATTTGCACCTGCAGGGGGAGAAAGCTGGCAATATTTACAAGAGTCTATCTCTGGAAGTTCTGTTTGTGTTCCCATTGATTTGCTTCTATCTCTCCACCAATACCTTGTAGTATTGATTACTATGGCTGTACAGTAAGTAAGTCTTGAAATAAGGCAGAGTGATTCCTTCCATTTTATTTTTCTTTCCCATAAATGTTTTGGCTACTTTAATTCTAGTTTCTTTTTGTATAGCAAAAAAAGAAATAAAGGAAAAATAAAGAAAAAAATCTGTGTCTATGTACAAAAATTAACTCTCTTGGATGTTTTTGAGTTATTTTAAACAAATATACTCATTTACAGAGAATGGATCCTTTTACCACTGGGCACTATAGACTGCTTGGGATGTTTCTTTTTTTTTCTTTTTGTTTTTTTTTTTTTTTGAGACAGGGTTTCTCTGTGGTTTTGGAGCTGTCCTGGAACTAGCTCTTATAGACCAGGCTGGTCTCGAACTCACAGAGATCCGCCTGCCTCTGCCTCCCAAGTGCTGGGATTAAAGGTGTGCGCCACCACCACCCGGCTTTGGGATGTTTCTTATGAACTTAATTTATTTTCCTGAATAGTTATAAAGCTATTCAAACTGTTTTGTACTGTGTAAGTTCTGATAATTTGTGCCTTGCAAGGAATTTCCTCATTCATTGATATTGCAAGATATCAAACTGGTATATAAAAGAAAACTATTCACAATATGCCTTGATTAGTGCGTTCGTATCTGTAGTGTTGAGCTCTGATTCAAGGTAATCTTATATATTCTCTGGGTTGTTTGTGGGTCTTTCTGGAATATTCTCTGTTTTGTGATATTCTTAGCCATTATTTGTTTTATTGAATTTTCTCCACTGTTGTCTGTTTTTAATTATACAAATTTCTGTTCTTTGTTACCTTGTATTCTACTCATGTTAGAATTGTTTTGTGTTTCTTTTTCTGACCACTTTGAAGAAACACCATTGGTTTGAGTCTTTTTCTGCATCTTGCTGTCTGTTCTTATACTTTGTTCTTCCTTTCAGATCAGCTTTAGTTGCTTTGACTTAAAACATTTTCATTCAGTTAAGTACATTATGGTCCACATATGTTTTTTGAGTACCAGAAATGGATATGTATTCTGGTGGTGGCTGGTAGGATGTCCACCAATGCCTATTAGATCCTGTGAAAGGATAGTATGGTCACATTCTTCTGTGCCTTGCTTACCCTCTGCCCAGCCAGTGCTGAGGTCTCTAAGTGTGGCAGTGGCTAGGATGCATGCCTTCTTTGTTTTAACTCTTAGCTCTTCAGCAGGTACTCTGCAGTTGTCCTATTTAGTGGCTGTGCGTTTAGGATGACTACCCCTTCCTAAAGGTTGACTCTTTCTTACCTAGCACTCAGTTTTTGTCTTTGGTAGTTTTCTTTGATCTGAGTCACTTTATACGTTTCTATAATAGCCAGCCATTTTTTGATTTTTTAATATGTTATGCTATATCTTTTTGCTTTGGTTTTATTTTCAACCTGCTTATGCATTATATTTGAAATAAATTTCTTATCAACAACATATACTTGGGCCACACTTACCATCTTTCATTTTGTGTATTAAGCAATTTATTCTTAACCACAGAGCCATCTCTATACTCATAAACAATTTATTCTTAATACAAGTAGTGATATTTTAGTGCTTAAATTTGTTTTTTTTTCTTATTTGGTATCCAATTTTATGGCTCTATCTATACATAAATTTTCCTTTATCCATGTTTAACATACAGCAGCTGGTAACAAATTATCTTAGTTCTCTTTTTATCTGAGAAGGTCTTGATTTTTGCCTTTATTCTTAAACAATATTTTTCACTAGATAGTATCTTCTGTCAATAATTATTTTTAACTTGCTTAAAATAATGTCCTGTGCTGTTTCTTTCTGTATCTTTGGCCCCGAAAGAATCTTCTTTCATCCTAACTGCTTCCTCCTATCTATGAGAGGAAGCTTCCTTTATGTTGAACTATCCATGCATCTCCAGAGTGAAGCCAATGTTGTGATGAATGATATATTTGATATCTTGGATTCAGTTTCTAGTATTTTATTGAGAAATTTTGCTTCTATATTTATCAGGGAGATTAATATGAAATTTTAAAAATTTGACGTCTTTATCTGGTTTTGGAATCAGGGCAATACTGGGTCACAAAAAGAGTATAAAAGGCTTCCCTTTTTCTCAATTTTTTGGACTAATTTAAGTACTATTAGTGTTAATTCTTCTTAGAAATTATACTAGAATTCTACAATGAATTCATCTGGTCCTGGAATTTTTGTAAGTTGGGAGACATTTTATTGATTGAATCTCTTTATTCATTGTGATTATGTTTAAGGTGTTTATTTCATCTTGGTTTAATTTTAGTATGTTGCATATATTTAGAAGTTTTTTCTATATTTTCCAAATTAATGCAACAAAAGTTTTTTTTAAATATCCTAAAACTTTCTGGATTTCATGAGTATATTTTGTAATGTTCCCATCTTCATTTCTATTTTTATTAACTTGGGTTATTCATCACATGAATAGACTCAAATACAGAAATCACACAATCATCTAACTAGAAGCAAAAAAAGCGTTTCACAAAGTTCAACATCTCTTAATTGTAAAAGTCATAGAGTGACGATGGATGGAGGGTGCACAGCTCAACATAATAATGGCTATACACCGCAAACTTTTTGCTAAATAAAGGAAAACTCAAAGTGTTCCTTCAAAGATCAAGAAAAAGACAAGGGTGTCTACTCTCTTCACTCCTATCCATTGTAGAGCTGGAAGTCTTAGCTAGAGTAATAAAAGAGACGAAAGAAAAACAAATAGAAAAAGTCTCTGTCTCCTTTCATCGCCTGATGAAGGTTAATATTCAGGAGGATGCCTATATGTTTTTCTTTGGGTTCTCCTTCTTATTTAGCTTCTCTAGGATCACTAATTATAGGCTCAATGTCCTTTATTTATGGCTAGAAACCAAATATGAGTGAGTACATCTCATGTTCCTCTTTTTGGGTCTGGCTTACCTCCCTCAGGATAGTGTTTTCTATTTCCATCCATTTGCATGCAAAATTCAAGAAGTCCTTGTTTTGGAGCACTGGACAGAAATCTCAAGGTCCAAAATCAGGAGCAGAAGGAGAGAGAGCACGAGCAAGGAACCCAGGACCATGAGGGGTGCACCCACACACTGACACAATGGGGATGTTCTATCGGGAACTCACCAAGGCCAGCTGGCCTGGGTCTGAAAAAGCCTGGGATAAAACCAGACTCGCTGAACATAGCTGACAATGAGGACTACTGAGAACTCAAGAACAATGGCAATGGATTTTTGATCCTACTGCACGTACTGGCTTTGGGGGAGCCTAGGCAGTTTGGATGCTCACCTTACTAGACCTGGATGGAACCCTGATTGCTCTTTGGGCTGATGAGGGAGAGGGACTTGATCAGGGGAGGGTGAGGGAAATAGGAGGCGGTGGTGGGGAAGAAACAGAAATCTTTAATAAATAAATAAATTAAAAAAAAGAAAAAGTCAAATTATCCATGTATGCAGATGTTTATTCTAAACACAAGACTCCACAAAAAAATACTCTTAAATACTTTCAGCAAAATGGTGGGAAACAAAAGTAACACACAAAAAAATAATAGCCTTCTTATATGCAAATGTCAAACATATCAAAAAAGAAATAAAAGAAACAATCCTATTCACAGTAGCCACCAAAACAATCCCAAAGAAATAATAAGAACAACAAAACTGTTGGAAGAAACCCAACTAAAGAATCAATAGACCTTTTCAATGAAAATGTTAAGACCCCCAAAGAAAGAAACTGAGGAAGAAGCCAGAAATTGAAAAGACCTCCCATGATCATGGGTTGCCAGAATTAATATTTGTGAAAATAGTCATACTCCCACAAGTAATATATAAATTCATTGCAATCATAATAAAAAAACCCACAACCTTTCTCCACAGGCAAAATAATCTCAAATTTTCTATGGAGACATAAAAGACTAAAGATAACCAGAGCAGACAGAACAAGAAAGAATACTGAAGGAGATATTGCCATAGGTGGTATTATAATACTTGATTTCAAACTATACTTCAAAGCCATGATAATAAAACCAACATAATACGACACAGAACAGACATATAGATCAATAGAATAGTATACAGCATCCAGATACAATCACATGTAAATACAGCTAACTGATATTTGGCAAGGGCACGGAGAAAATATGACATCTTCAATAAATGATGCTGGGAAGCCTGGATTTTAACCTGCAGAAAATGAAACTAGATCACTACTTCTCATAGTTCACAAAGTTCACAGCTCCAAATGGATCAAAGATTTCATCTTGATTCCCTGAAGCTGTTGCTAGAGGGGAAATGTAGAGAACACACTATAACTTGTGAGCACAGCTAAGGGCTTTCTAAAAAGACTCCAGTTGCTCAGGAAATAGGACCAGCAATTAATAGATGGGACCTCATAGAGCTAAAAAGCTTCTATTGAGTCGTCCAGCAAAGGGAATTGTCAATGCAGCGAAGAGGTGTCTGTCAGAATGGGAGACTGGCTTTGCCAGCATCTCTCAGAGGAATAGGTTATGCACAAAAAAACAAAATAACAAACACCAAAGAGGCAAACAAAATGATTTAAAAATAGTCTATGGACTTCACAGAAAGTTCTTAAAAGAAGAAATATGAAACAGTAATAAGTGCTTAAAATACATTAAATGGCCAATGCTATCAAGGAAATGCAGATGAAACTTCATTCAATCTCATCTCACCCTAGTCATGATAACTATCATCAACAACACAAATGTCAACACGCAATAGTGAGAAATTGGGGGAATCAGAAAACTTGTACACTCTTGGTGAGTCTTCAAACTTATACACCCACTCAGGAATTGAGTGAAAATTTCTCAAAACCTACAAACAAAAAACCCCCCAAAAAACTAGAAATAAGTCTACTATATGATCCAGCTAATCCAAGCATGGACACATGCCAAAGGACTTTGCATCTTACGACAGAGATTCTTTCTCAGCCACGTTGATAGATGCTCTATTCATAATAATTGGAAAATTGAATAAATCTACCTGTCCATCAACTGACAAATGGGTAATGAAAATGAGGTGTGTATACAAAATGGAATATTACTGATTTGTTTAAGAAAGAGAAGTCACAAAATTTGTGGGTAAATGGATAAAATTAGAAAATAATATACCAGATGAGGTCACCTGGGCTCCAAAAAGCAAACCCCACATGTCCTCTCTCATATGAGAATCCTATTATAAAATCTCTTGTGTGTTTAACATGGGGTACGCATAGAAGCTAGGAAACTAATAACAAGCTATTGGAGGTGAGGATGTGATTGTAGAGGGAAGATAGCAGAATACAGGTAAAATGAATGTATATACAGGTGCAAGAGCAGGGGCACAAGTGTTCACAAAGGTTATTGTGTGATGGGATAGGGAAATGAGGGAAAGCTTAGCCAAAGGAAACCTGCAGGAAGAAGCTGTGTGGCAATCTATGATTTTGCAATCTAAGTTATAATATTATAAGAGAGAATAATAGAGTATCTGTGGTATGAAATACCAGCAGAATTCGGGGTAATAAAGGTTTAAGTAGGGTTGGGGACAGAATGGTAGGAGAAAGGAGGGTTAGAGTGGATTAATCAAAACCAAAGATGTATATGAAAAAGCCTTATAATGATTTCAAGCTAATAAAACATCTTTAAAAATTTTTTACCAAAATTATCCCACATAAATCAACAGTGTTCCTCCCAGAAGACATGGGTTAAATGAAAATCTCAGTGCCAGAAATGAAATACTTTGCCAATAGTTATTCATCTATGAGGCTTCATAGGTACCCAAAACAGAACAGACTACTGCCATTGTCCTCGGTTACCCATCATAACTAGGTGGTAAGACCCTAATTGCAATCACATCCTGGTTGTAGGACACAGAAACACCAGTCTTAAATTGACTGAGAAACTGACCCTTCTGGCTAGATTTTTTTTTTGATTTTCAAGACAGGGTTTCTCTGTAGTTTTTGATGCCTGTCCTGGAACTAGCTCTTGTAGACCAGGCTGGCCTCGAACTCACAAAGATCCTCCTGCCTCTGCCTCCCAAGTGCTGGGATTAAAGGCGTGCGCCACCACCGCCTGGCCTGGCTAGATTTAGTAGGCTAGAAAGTGCCACATAAGTTTCTGGGTAAGAAAATCAGCAATGATTTTATCCAGCACTGAGCTCTACATGCTAGCTGGACGCTACTGACATACCAGGCAGAATATGCCCACTGAGGCAATCGTGGCAAGATTATAGGGGTAACCAACTACGTACTCTCTTGATTGACTCTGAGGACTGCAGGACAGGAGAGAATTGCTGTAATAATACTATAAACATGGTCAAAACCCATGGCTAGGGAGTCATAGACATACGAATGAGTCTACTGATGTCATACTTCTGATATTCATATTGTCTAACTACCTTCTAAACACTTACATTTATATGATGTATACATCTGTGCTGCTCCCAACCTCACTCAGAAAAGTTGCTCATGGCAGCGGGGAGTAGTGAAGAACCACAGTGCTGTTCATGTGCTGAGAATAAGTGACTGCATGCTCAGCTGTGGGCGGCATCTTTATCAGCCCCCTGCTCCCTAGCTCAGGGAACACTGTCAAAGAATGGTGGGAAATAATGTAAAAGCTGATGGACGGGAAGAGGTTCTGTGAAATGCCCTCTCCTGGACATGGCATGGCTGTTGGACATCAACCCTCAGTAGTATGGCTATCTGCATGTTACCTGCACTAGGTCAAGCCAGTTAAAGATTCCAGCATGCAGCAGGAGAGGCTTCTGAGACCTCACCCCTAGATGAGGAATTACTGGCAGTCGGTGGCTGCTAGATGAGAGATAATCACTTTTCTTGGACTTAATCGGTTAAAAGAATTAATTATTAATGAATAATTATAAAAGGATGTGAAGTTGGGAAGGAAATGAGACGAAGTCTTTAGATAACTTGAAGGAGGAATGTGAGGGTTCATATGGCAAACATATGTTTTATACATGTATGAAAATTTCAAAGAACAAATATATTTTTTTAAAAAATTTTTCCCTTTACATGCTTAAACTCTGCCTTCTGAGTCATGAGAAACTAAACATGCCGCAGTTTCTCCAGACATGAAGTCTCTGTGGCTTATTCTGTGTGGGGCTGACTGCATCCTGAATTTATACATGCATATCTTTTGCCGCATTAAAATTCTTTGATCCGTTACCTCTTTAAATACATTTTTCTGACCTGCTCTCCTTCCTGCTTCTGGAGATCTCATGACACAGGTTACAATCTCTGCTCTAGTCTTACGGTGCCTGTTCATTTCCTTTTTGTCTTTTTTTCCTCTATGTTCCTCCAATTGTCTTGCTTCTCTTGTTTTGTCTTCTGCTTCTCTGGCTCCTTTTTTGATGTCTTTATTCTGAGCTTCCACTGAGATTCTTATAGTTTCTGTGCTTTTCACTTTTAAAATTGATTTTGATTTTCATTAGTGGATATTATTTCTTCATGTTTAAGGTGTGACTATTTTTCAGTGCTGGGGCTTGAACTGAGACTCCACACAAACTAAGCACGTGCTCTCTCACTGTGCTGAACCGTACACTCTATGCGTGACAAACTTACTTGCTCACTGACAGATCTTTTAGCACAGCAGGCCTTGGCTGTCTTTTTTTTTTTTTTTTGTAGTTATGGTTTTCCTGGCTCTTGGAATGGTGCACAGTTTTCTTTTGAGGCTTAGGCATTGTGAAAACAATGTTAAGAGACTGAGGCTTACGGCTTCATTTTTAGCTCCCATTCTGTAGAACTGCTCTGGCAGGGAAGTCGGGCCATGCAGTGTGGTAGAGAAAGAGGTCTGCCCTGCTTTACTCTTAAGAGAGAGTGTTATGAGTCCATTCTTGTGAGGGTTTTATGCCCATAACCATGGCTGATTTGATTTCAAGAAGGTAGTAGGTGTGTCATACCCAGAAAACAGCATTCCACAACATTCCTCCCACAAACTCTTCTTCTTCCTCCTCCACACCCCAAATCCCAACTTGGACAGATTCTTTCATGGTATCACTTACATGAGGCATCCCCATCCTTTTGCAAATGCAAGTGATCTTGATCTCCTTTTAAATATTTAGGAGATATCTATCTTCCAGTTCTGGGGTTATTTCTTGTCTAAGATGTTTATGGGTTCTCTTTAAGATAAAGGTCATACAAAGCTCATATCTGCAAACACACACATTTCTACCTTACTATGAGTCCAGGGGCTGTAGTGAGAAACTAAAGAAGGAGGCAGAAGACAATCCGGGAGCCGCAGTACTTTATCAAGATAATGAACATCCTGGGACTGAGACCTTCTCAATATTGAGGTCAGATCCTGTTTCTGTTCAGTGAATATGGCTGATTTTTTTAGCTTCTTTGATCTTCCATAAGAAAGATCATCATTGTATATTTTCTAAAAACACTGACAGGATTAATGACATACTGCTTGTAAATATTTAGCCAGGGCTCAACATATGTTTTTTAAAGAAAAAAGTAGTAATTGATAATGGTGGTTAAGGAGTTGGAATGGTAGAACTGGGTAATTTGCTTGTCATTCTTAAATAAATCTTTAGTTACTATAAAATAATAAGTTTAATGAAGACATAACACATATCATTTACCTTGCTCCCAACTGCCTCCCGAACCCTCCCCATCTCTCATCTATAGTCTCTTTTTCTGGTCTTCTTTTGCTTTCATTGTGTGTGTGTGTGTGTGTGTGTGTGTGTGTGTGTGTGTGTGTGTGTGTTTAAATCTATACTTTCTTGTCTGAAAGAAAACAAGAAACAGTTTGGCTTTATTATTTTTTTTTATCAAAGTTGTGATCAGGTAAGAAAATACTGTGTTTATGCTCCTCCTTATCCTCACAACCTGACACTTCAGACTTGTGTATAGTAACTTAGGGTCCTCCAGAGACAACAGCTAGAAATCAAATGTGCAGACAAATGAAGTCTTCATCATTGGTTCAGGATGCCACAGAAGTCTCCCAAGCTTCCATAGTCTTGTCTTGTTAAGATGGCTCCTTTGACTAAGTGCCCCAGGATAGGACCCACTTAAAAGGTAACTGCACTTCCACTCTAAATTCTGGGTCATGGTTGGAGTTACCAGGGACTGTGTGGCTGGCCTGTTTTTATCAATCCTCAAAAGTATAGAAAGCCTTTCTCTCTTGGCCCTGGGGAAGGCATGGACATTCTAAAAAAATCCCAATCCACAAAACCCCAGAAATTTATAAATTATCATCTTACAGACCATGGAATGTCATTTCTTCCTGCTGTCCAAATTGCTCCATCTGTGTCTATGTGCTCTTACATGCTGAACAATAGGCCAACATTGGGTGGTAAAAGGCAATGACTGAACATTGAATATCTACCATTTAGGGAGAGCATCTTCCTATAGAATTGCATGTTACTATCAGAGAGGAAGCTTATCTTGAAGGTTGACAGGCATCAGACCTGAGATAGCACAATCGGTTCAGTTTCTAGATCTTCCATTCAGTCACAACCTATTCAAATCTCAAATGGGTGTCATATGATTATGAAATAAATAGCATGTATATCACAAGGATTGCATGTAGGTAAAATTTTGCTTGGTGCAAAGAAATTCCCTGATGCAAGGGACCTCAGGTAAGATGTACCAGGTTTTTAAGTTAAGGTACTTCGTTATGTGAACTTCTATAGGTACCCGAGGCTCCAGCTTGGGGAGGAAGGAAAAGAAGGCATGAGGTTACAGAACATCAGAGGAAAGTGATTTTGGAGTCTATTAAGGAGTCCCTACATATCGTGAAGGAATAGATATTTGGGTGAAAAAGGAATCAATGTGCTGACCGACTCACTCAATACCCTCACTCACTTACTAGTGCCTGGCTGTGGCTCTTGGCATTTGGGAGGAGAATGGATTTTCATTGCTTAATTCTCTGTAAGTGAAGGACTAGTGAGTTGTAAAATCCTGTTGCTTAACATGTAAGATTAAGTAAGTATTGAACTAGCACAAATCAATCGATTCCAGGTTTGGTTGCTTTTCTTTGGGAATTGAGAGTAAATCGCTGCTACTGCTCTTCTCAATTCATAAAGCACTGTACAAGACACCTCAACAAGAATGTTTGCAACCCTAGGGCACACTTCAGAGGCTCCATTCTCAGACTCTGCTTGGATCACTCACGGCATATTTTGATAAGCTGCTCTGGGTAAAACAATACTCTAGAAAATTCCAACATCCCACGAATGTGCTAGTTCCACAAATACAAAGTAATTCCAACTTGATGGAGGTTCTTTGAGCATCAAATGTTGCTTTCCCCATCCCCAAGTTACTAGAGATTCAACCACCATATTTCAGTATTGATCTCCATGTTCACTTATGGAGGGAATCTACTGTTAGCACAGACTCCGTAGCTCTGAGTTGGTTGACTCCATTGCGAGTAAGAATATTTTTGCTGCCCAGACACTTGCTGGCTTCTAACTTTGAAGCAACCTTATTTACTTGGTTTGGTTAACTATTTTAAAATTTAAGACTTTTTTAAAATTCACGTGTGTGTCTGTGTGAATGGGTGCCTGTAGAGGCCACAGGGGGGTATTGAACCCCTGAAGCTGGAGTTACAGATGGTTGTGAGCTGTCTGAAGTGGATACTTGAAATTGAACTCAGATCCTCTGCAAGAACAGTATGTACTCTTGAGTGCTGAAGCATCTCCCCAAGCCCAGTCTGGTTGAGTCCTGTTGCTAATTCTATAATATATTCCTAGAGTAGTCAGAAACCAGGTTTGTGTGTTGTTGTCTAGGAGGATAATCTCGTTCTTGTAAATCAGTCTTGCCTGGAACACACTTTATAGCCCGACTGGTTTCAAATTTATTTATTTTCTGTCTTTCTACCCCATGCACTAGAATTGTGGGTATATTAAAAAAAAACAGTATTTTTTTCTCTACAGAGTCTTAACTCCTTACTCTATCCTGCCAAAGATATTGCAAGCAAGTACAAATGCACCTAGTTAAAAATCACTATTTTTAATATCTTATTTGTGATGTTTAACATGTAGTTGGAGATGACATAAGTGGTTGTGTACAAGTACTATTATTTTGTTTTGTTTTAGAAATATCTACAATAGCTTAGTGGTCAAAAATTTCAAATCTTGATTTTATGTCCCTCAGTATATAAAACTTCTGACAACACAAGAGTTCTTCATCTCTCATAACAGAGAGCCAGGATTGCATATTCTGTAGCATACCTTTGATAAATGTACTGACCATCTCAGCACTAAGGCACCTGGCATTCTTTGCTTCATTTTTTATTTTCAAGAATATTTGTGTGATTATAAAGTTAGTGCAGGCATATATCTATTTAACTAGTTTTCTCTTCCTAATCCTCTCCAAAAGAATATTTCAGGGGTGAGTGTGTGCCTGCCAGGCACTGGATTTGATAGATGAGCCAGGACACAAGACTGAGTTGGAAGGATTCCCAACACTTGGAGTAAACTGCAATATGATCTATACCACAGATCCAGAAAGAGAGTAAGAAACTTCCACACAGACATGACTGCAGAGAAAACTCTTCTGAGAAGAAGAAACTCCTGGTTAGTCTCAGTGAGTGAAAGAGAAGATGAGAATAGCATTGGGGGCCAGAGGGAACTTATAAAAGATGCTCTCACAAATTCAAGAGATTATTTAGAATGTATCAAGTTATGCAAATCAAACCAACTCTAAGATACCATCGTACAACTGTCAAAATGGCTAAGATCAAAAACACCAATGATAGTTTATGTTCAGGAGGATGTGGAGTAAAGGGAACACTCATCCATTGCGCATGGGAATGCAAACTTATACAACCACTTTGGAAATAATATGTCAGTTTCTCAGAAAATTGGGAATCAACCTACCTCAGGATCAAGCAATACCACTCTTGGGAATATACCCAAATGATGCCCAATCATACTCCAAGGACATTCGTTCAACTGTGTTTATAGTAGCATTATTTGTCATAGCCAGAACCTGGAAACAACCTGGATGTCCCCCAACTGAAGAATGGATAAAGAAAATGTGGCACATTTACACATAGAGTACTAGTCAGCAGTAAAAAAACAATGACATCTTGAATTTTGCATGCAAATGTGTGAAACTAGAAAACACCATCCTGAGAGAGGTAACCCAGATCCAAAAAGATGAACATGGTATGCACTCACTCTTAAGTGTATACTAGCTATAAACAAAGGATATTGAGCCTATAGTTGATGATCCTAGAGAAGCTAAGTAACAAGGTAAACCCTAAGAAAAATACATATAGATCAACTGGAAAGTAGAAATAGACAAGATCATTTGCCAAAATTGGGAACATAGTGGTTGGAGGAGAAGGGAGAGTGGAAGGAGAGGAGGAGAAGAGAAGGGAAGGGGAGGAGAACTTGAGGGAACAGGATAGTCGAGATGGAGGAAGGACAGAGATGAGAGCAAGGAAAGAGCTATCTTGAAGATGGAGCCATTATGGGATTGGCAAGAAACCTGGCTCTAGAGACATTCCCAGGAATTGACATGGATAACCCCAACTAAGTTCCTAAAACAGAGACAGAGACCCACATTGGAGCACTGGACTGAGCTCCCAAAGTCCAGTTGAAGAGTAGAAGGAGTGAGATTATGAGCAAAGTGGTCAAGACCTTGATGGGTGCAACCCATTGAAACAGTCTATCTGAGCTAACGGGAGCTCACCAACTCCAGCCTGACTGGGAAGGAAGCATAGGACCAAACTAGTCCCTCTGAATGTTGCATGGCTGGGGCAGACTGAAGGGCCACTGGCAGTAGCACCAGGATTTACCCCTACTGCTTGTACTGGCTTTATGGGATCCTATTTTCTTTGTATGGATACCTTGCTAGGCCTAGATATAGTAAGGAGGGCCTTGGACCTTCTACAAAGCAGTGTGCCTTACTCTCTCTGAGGATTGGATAAGGGTGGGGTGGGAGGGTATTTGGAGGGAATGGGAAGAGAGAAGGGAGTGGGAACTTGGATTGGTATGTATAATGAAAAAAAGATAGTCTGTTTTCTTTTTTTCTTTTTTAATTATTTTTTAGATCTTTTTTTTATTGAGAAAATGAGAGAAAAAAAACAAGTTTCCACCTCCTCCCAGCCTCCCATTTCCCTCCCCCTCCTCTCACCCTTCTCCCCCTCCTCCCACCCTTCTCCCCCTCCCCCCACTCCTTTCCCCCTCCCTCTCCAGTCCAAAGAGCAGTCAGGGTTCCCTGCCCTGTGGTAAGTCCTAGGTCCTCCCCCCTCCGTCTGTATCTAGGAAGGTGAACATCCAAACTGGCTAGGCTCCCACAAAGCCAGCACATTACGTAGGATCAAAACCCCTTGCCATTGTCCTTGGCGTCTCATCAGCTCTCATTGTTCCCCATGTTCAAAGAGTCCAGTTTTATCCCATGCTTTTTCAGTCACAGTCCAGCTGGCCTTGGTGAGCTCCCAATAGATCAGCTCCACTGTCTCAGTGGGTGGGTGCACCCCTCGTGGTCCCGACTTCTTTGCTCATGTTCTCCCTCCTTCTGCTCCTCATTGGGACCTTGGGAGCTCAGTCCCGTGCTCCAGTGTGGGTCTCTGTCTCTATCTCCATCCATCACCAGATGAAGGTTCTATGATGATATGCAAGATATTCGTCAGTATTGCTATAGAATAGGGTCATTTCAGGTTCCCTATCCCCAGCTGCCCAAGGAATTAACTGGGGACCTTGGCTTGGGCACCTGGGAGCCACTCTAGGTTCAAGTCTTTTGCCAACCCTAAGGTGGCTCCCTTAACTAAGAATTGTGCTTCCGTGCTCCCCTATCCAACCTTCCTTTATCCCAATTGCCGGGGAGAAAATTGAGATCTTGGGGGTGGGGTGGGATGGGGGTAAGGGGAGATGGGGAGAGAAAAGGGAGAAGGGGAGGAAGGGGGGAACTTGGGAAAAAGTCTGTTTTCTTTTTAAAAAATAAAAAAAAATGCATCTTCAATTGTTTAGCATCTGCATTGGACAAATTGATGTCATTTCCAACCTGCATCACTGCTGTGGTATCCCTTCCCCTACTTCTCCCTCGCCAGTTAGTCCTCGAACCAGAAGTTCATTCTTAGAGTCAGAGTGAACCCTGCTACTCAGGTTTAAAGACCTGCTTGGCTATCAAAATAGTGCTTCTACAGTAGGAGAAGTGAAAAGCTTGCCCCAAAGGCAGCACTCAGGAGTGTGAAGAGGTATTTGAGATTCTTAATTGGCTAGGAGTGGGGAATGGGCTACAACTGACATCTGACAGAGGTGATGCTAAAGACCCTGCTGTGCTCAGGATAGCCTTCTACAAAACCCTGAGGATTCTAAACATCTTCAGTGTGATACCACATATGATCAGACTGTGTTCTCTACATTCTCATTGAATTTCCAAGATTCCCTTTTTCTTCATTGTGTCTTTGTGAACACTGCTTGCTTTAATTGGTATGCCTTTCAACTATTTCCCTACCACAGGAATTTTTGTCCCTTTCTGTGTTAGCCTTTCATTATGATAAATGACTTGAAAGAAGAGAAAATCATGTAGACTCAGTATTTCAGAGGTTCTAATCCATGGTTTCTTGAACCCATGTTTCTGAACCTCAAATGTGATAATAGCTCATGGTGGAAGAAAGCTAAAAACAGAAAGAGAAAGAGAAAGAGGTGTTGGGGGGTAAGGGCCAGCCCATCCAGGGTGCACTTTCAATGATATATTTGTTCTAACCTATTCCACCTAGGCACCACCTCCCAGTGATGTCATCATTTTATGAATATATCAAAGAATCCATTGATTAAGTCAGAACTAGAAGGCTCTATCCACTTTCCAAAAGCCCATCATTGAAAACCCATCATTGGTCTAGCAAGTCTTTAATACATGAACTTTCTGGGGACCCTTCATAGACTGTTCTGTCAGTCTATTTTCTGCAAGCAATGGTAGTAGCTACCTTCCTTTGGGAAGCCCTACAATAGGGTTTCTATCCCTGCCTTTTCCCATTTATATCATTTCAAAGATGTGTTTTAAGATTATAAAAATGCTTTGATTAACAGCCTGGTATTGGCATAAAAACAGACAGGAGGACCAATGGAACTGAATTGAAGACGCGGATATTAATCCACACACCTTCGAACACCTGATTTTTGACAAAGAAGCAAAAAATATCAAATGGAAGAAAGAAAGCATATTTAACAAATGATGCTGGCATAACTGGATATCAACATGTAGAAGAATGAAAATAGATTCATATCATCACCATGAACAAAACTCAAGTCCAAATGGATCAAAGACCTCAACATAAAGCCAGCCACACTGAACCTTATAGAAGAGAAAGTGGGAAGTACACTTGAATGCATTGACACAGGAGACCACTTCCTAAATATAACCCCAGTAGCACAGACACTGAGATAATTAATAAATGGAACTTCCTGAAACTGAAAAGCTCTGTAAAGCAAAGGACACAGTCAACAAGACAAAACGACAGCCTACAGAATGGAAAAAGATCTTCACTAACCCCACATCAGACAGAGGTCTGATCTTTAAAATATACAAAAACCTCAAGAAATTGGTTATCAAAAGAACAAATAGTCCAATAAAAAATGGAGCACAGACCTAAACAGAGAACTCTCAAAAGAGAAATCTAAAATTGCTGTAAGATATTTAAGGAAATGTTCAATGTCCTTAGTCATCAGAGAAATGCAAATCAAAACAACTGAGATTCCATTTTACACCTGTAAGAATGGCCAATATCAAAAACACTGATGACAGCTTATGCTGGAGAGGTTGTGGGGAAAAGGGAACACTCCTGCATTGCTGGTGGGAATGAAAGATGGTGCAGCTCCTTGGATATCACTGTGGTGATTTCTCAGAAAATTAGTAAACAACCTTCCTCAAGACCCAGTAATACCACTTTTGGGTATATATCCAAAGGATGGTCAATTGTGTCACAAGGACATGTGCTCAACTATGTTCATAGCAGCATTGTTTATCATAACCAGAACCTGGAAACAACATAAATGCCCTTTGACCAAAGAATGATAAGGACAATGTGGTACATTTACATAATGGAGTACTACGCAGCAGAAAAAAAAAGACATCTCAAATTTTTCAGGCAAGTGGATGGAGCTAGAAAACATCATTTTAAGTGAGCTAACACAGACCCGGAAAGACAACTATCATAAACTCACTCATAAGTGTTTTTTAAATATAAATAAAATAAAACCAGCCCACAAATTACAATCCCAGAGAACTTAGACAACAATAAGGACCCTAAGAGAGACACATAGATCTAATCTACATGAGTAGTAGAAAAAGACAAGATCTCCTAAGTAAATTGGGCACATGGGGACCTTGGGAGAGGGCTGTAGGAAAGGGGAGAAGCAAGGAGGGGAGCAGAGAAAAATGTAGAGCTCAATAAAAATCAATTGCTCTTTGGGCTGACGAGGGAGGGGGACTTGATTGGGGGGGAGGGGGAGGAAAATAGGAGGCGGTGGCGGGGAAGAGACAGAACTCTTTAATAAATAAATAAATAAAATGCTTTGATTGAACACACCTGTGCTCATAGGAGCTCACAGAGACTGAAACCATAGCCAGGAAGCCTGCATGAGACTAGGCAGTCTGAGTTACAGTTCTGTAACTTGGTCCTTTTATGGGACTCCTAACAACAGGAACACAGGTTGTCTCCAACACTTTTCTGACTTTTGGGGACCCTACTCCTCATATTCCCCAAACTTAATTCATGAGGAGGTGCATATCCTGTAACTTGATATGCCATGTTTTATTAATACTCATAGGAGACCTGCCCTTTCCTGGATAGAGATGGAAGAGGATAAGATGGGGTTGGGGAATAGAGGAGAGGGACTAGGAGGGGAGGGTTTTAGGCTGGGATGTAAAATAAATAGATGAATTTTTAAAATATGCTTCAATTGAAATGAAATATAAAGCTGTGTGTATTTGAAACCACATTTTCTCTGACCTCCCCTGCCTTTCGCTGCCCTCTCCTCTCCACACTGCACACAGGAGCAATTGAGATTCAATGCTACTTTTATTCTTTCTTAATTAAAAACATTTAAAAATATCCATAAGGCATATATTGTATTTTGAACATACTTTGTCCAGTCCCATCCCAGTCCTACCTCTTCCTTTTCTAGACTCTTTCTCCTCCTGTTTGTCCCTCTTGTTCTACCTAGACGATTTCATTTCTATTTCTTTTAATATGTGACTTTATGTGAATCACTAATGACAGAGAACCTAATGGTATTTGTCTTTCTGAGACTGCCTTGATTTGCTTACTATGATATGATTGTCTCTGGTAGCATCTGTTTTCCTGCAAGCAATGTAAGTTAACTCTTTCCTTACATGTATACATACCGTATGATCCTAATCCACTCCTGCTGATAGACACTTAGAAAAGCTCCAGAATGCACGTTACTATATTAACTCATTACCATTCATTAGCATTAATTAGCATAAGTAGCTGTGTACCCTAGCTTTTTCAAAATTATTAAACTGTGGTTATGTTTGTGTATGTGTGTGCCAAAGTGTATGACTGAGCACCATGTGCATGCAGACATCCTAGGAGGTCAGAAGTGGGAAGAAGGTGTTGGATTCCCATAAACTGGAGTTACAGGCAATTATAAAATGCTATGTGGGTACTGGAAACTGAACCTGGATCTTCTGCAAAAGCAGCCTGTGCTCTTAACCATGGAGCCGTCTCTCTAGCCTGGTGAATATCAATAGATTAAAAAGTATAGCAGATCAACTCTGAGTGATCTCAATTGACTTTACTTGTGATTCATGAATCAGGCAGCATTCAGGAAAAAAAATGGTTTAAAATTCCCCTCTCCAAATGCATAGTCAGCAACAAGGAAGTGTGATCTGAACCTGGAAATGAGATCTGAGATAGCCCTGTGGGTAATAGCTCCCATCTGTCTCTGTAAGCACTTAGTTTGGTCACAAGCATAGCTTCTAGGGATTAGCTGAAAGTCACCTATCTGATACAGGTCTAGCATGTCTACATGTCAAGTTACCACTTGCTGTATGCAGAGAAGCCCTTAAAGTAAAAATTTAAATATCTTGAGATAGTTTTAGGAAAATACTTAACACAATCAAACTTTATGCATAAGTAGATGTCAATTAATTATATTTTTCTGGCTTGTTTATGCATTTATATACAGGTATCCATTGTGATAGAGTAAGAAATATTTGGTATATATACAGGAATTTAGTACAGTACCCCTAAATCCTTCGGAACATCCTAGGTCCCAGGTCTCACATCAGATGGCTCAGAACTGGGTGAACTGGGTGTGAGAGGAACAGCTTTGGCTCATAGTAATGCCCCTTTAACCAAGGAGATGACTCCTTGAAACATCGGACTGACTGCCGAGGGAGCACCCATCAGACAGAAGAATATCACACCTGGTCCCATCTCCAATCACTAAAGAAAATAAAGGAGCAGAGTTCAGCTACCAACATGCAAGGATTTAATCTGTTACACCTGCATGGTGGGATGTCCACACAAACAAACAAATCTTAAACCACAGACTCTAAATTGGTGGCCATCTCCATGAGCCAGGAGGTTAGAGCACCCAACCTCTTCGAGACAGAGGCTGCTGTACATGAGAAACACAGATCTTCTAGATAAACACTGACCTCTTTGTATATTTTACAACATCCTTAAATAAACTAGTCTTAACTGATTGCAGGGAGACAGGGAATATAGGGAGCAGGGGAGTGGTTAGGTGGTAGCTTCCCTCACCTACCAAGGGTTACAGGTTAGTGAGGGGAAAGCTTACCAAATTTTTTAACCAAAGTTTTACAAGCACCCAAGGAGCCTTCCAGATAAAGACTCAATGGCCCAGAGTGATCTGTTCATTTTTGTTCCTAGTTTTGACAACTTACTGGTAGTCATATAGAAATGTTGCTAGAAAAGAAGAGTCCAAGCAAACCCAGGAATAGGAATCAGCAATAGAACAGATTATGTGTGGAAAACCATCAGCACTGCCAGGTTCCTCTGCAGATATATTCTGGAATGGGAGTCCTAAGTCCTAAAATTAGACAATCTAACAGAGACAGGTCAGAGAATTTCTTTGTGATTGACCATACACAGAAGGGGAGAAGTTAAAGTAGCATTTTTATTATTTATTCCTTTATTTATTTGCTTATTTATTTATTTTTAGTTTATTATGGCTATGGGAATGAAGAGTTTGGTTTTTCATGATCTGCTTTGGGGAAGAGAAATTCTAACTTTTGTTGATTGCCTCAGTACAGGAGATTATAAAAACACATCACTTCCAACACCTTTGCTTTGGGTTTCCTTTTTGAACTCAACATTAGTAAAATGTCCTTTAAGTCCCATGAGTTGTCTCAGTTGGGGAGGAGGATCTCCAACTTCATAGCTCAGTCAGGCAGAAATGAAAAGCCATCTTGGAGGCCGAGGTGAGGGGCACAGCTTTGCAAGAATGAGGGCTGAGTCTGCAGCATCTGAGTCACATGGGTAGTTCCTGGCAAGGTTTAGTAGCAGTGGTGTCTGTGACAGTCCAAGAGTTGCTGGCTGTGAAAAAAACTCACAAATTCTGTCCCACATGTACAACAATCGGGGGAATGACTTTGCTTCACTTTATTCAAAAGATCATAGCATATATGAGTAGGCTGGTCTTTATACTTATTATCTATTTATTTTTGCTCAATTTTTTTCTTACCCTTCTTCCAAATCCCATGAACAACTGACCTGTGCATGATAACCTTCATTGTAGACGACTAGATTTAGACCTGTAGAAATAGCCCGTGGGTGTGTCTAGTTACCTGTTTTCAGAAAAATTTAGCTGAGCAGAGAGACCCACCCTGAGTGTGGACAACACTATCCCCTCAGGTTCGGGACTAAATAAAGTACAGCAAGCGCCTGCATTCACCTCTCCGATCTCTAACTATGCATGCAATGTGACCTGCAGTCTCACACACTCCTGCCGTCATGACTGTCCTGCCAACCATGGTGGACTGCATCCTCAAACTGTGAGACAAAAGGATCCCTTCTTCCTGGGAGTGCCTTCTTGTCGGGGAGTTTGTCATAGCAACCAGAAAAGCAGCGAGCACACTGTGCTAAGAACGCATTTGCAGGGCTCGCTCTGCTCTTCCGCATCTTCATCTAAATGCTGGCAACTGCAATCACACTCCCTGTTGGTCATTGTCAGTCTAATGAAAATATTATCACAGGAACTATGTCTACTTTCTTTACCGTGGGACCATACCTCAGAAGGCTTTCTAATTGCTATGATTACAGTTCGCTATTTTAAAAGAGGCTGCAAAATATCCTATTCTTTCTACTTTTCTACCCTGTCTTTGTCATTTGCATTGACTTTTGCTCGGCTAGCCACATGGATGTAAATATTCTGGTTTACATATATGTGTCCTGACATGTTGGCACCTTTATTACTGTGGGTTGAATTCTCAGCAGGGAATTTCTGGGTTGAGTGGTAGGTGTACTTTTAATTTCAAGAACTATTACTATTTTACCTTCAAAAAGCACTATTAAGATTTACACTGCCTCCAGTAACTCCCAGTCACCGACTTTGCTCTTATGCCCACCAGGAATAACAGTTAATAAATTTATTTTTCTCATACTCTTACATCAAAATGACATTTTGTTCTTGCATTCATTTTACTTTTCTTGACTATAAATGTGTCTGAACCCTAACTCATTTCATATAAAAAATTAAAATGTATTGTGAAAACACACTACTAAACATGGTTGTTCACAGCAATGGTAGTCAAGAAGATGCTCCAGGATTAGAAAAAACCTGATTGTCCATTAACTGAGGAAATGGACAGACTTACAGTTAAAACACAAATCAAAAAATTAAAAATCAACCCAGGTGACCACATGTACAAATTTGTAGCACAGAGAAGCTCTGTGAACTGGAAGCCTTATTGGTTGAACTGCCTACAAGCAACTTGACTCATCATAATTTTATGCTGTACGATAACTTTAAACAAAATCAGAAGACAAAAAAATGTAGAATTTGGAAACAATTTTAACAGGGATGATAGCAAGTGGCCAAAAGCTTATAACAAACAGTTAACTGACGAACTGAGCTTACACAGGCCATTCACACAATAGAAAAATTGACAAAGCTTAGCATATCTCAGGAAAACAAAACTAAGTGACTAAGGGGAGGGGGTAGCAAGATCGTTGGTTTACTCTACAATTAGTGCATGGCTATTGTGAAAACTGAAATCACTATAGAAATACTTGAGTAGAAGGTGGACTGCTTCCCATATAACACGGGTGGTGCTGTGAGGGTTTACACACAGTGTAGATGAAATGCTGTATATAGAGGTGTGGACACAATGAAGGGGACTCACCGGGGAGGACAGCGAACAAAACAAGTACTACCTCCCCCATCAGCAAACTAGTGGTACTCCAGTAGGAATACAGAAACGAAGGAAGAGTTCGTGTCTACATATTAATAATTGGGTCTATGGACATGTTCACCCAATACAAACCCTGGCTACAAGGAAAGCAGATACAGAAGGACAGACAGGGAGCAGAGTGACATAGTCCCAGTATCTTACTCCTGTTATCTACTTATTTATTGCCGAGGATGCACTCCAACCAAAACCAACTAGGAAATTAATCAACTAGCAACCAAGAGCACAGAGATCAGCATCTTGGGGTGAAGAGTGTAACAAAATAGGGGGTACTGAGCCAACTTGAGAAGGCAAACAGAAAGACCAACCTCCCTTCACTTGGGATCTCCAGAATTTGATTCCCATAAAAGGTACCCACAGTAATTAATTTGGAGCTTTTGGCATAAGAACTTTTGTTGCTGTCCTTTTTCTAGTTTTGAAATAGGGTGTCAGGTAGACCAGGGTGTTCTTGAACTGGTTAGGAAGCCAAGGTGATCCTTGAATCTTTGACCCCCTGCCTCTATCTCCCCAATGTTGAAATTAGTGGTATGCACCAACCACCATGACTAGTTTGCTAGAATGTTTTCTATGTACGTTCTTAGCAAGAACTTTTCTTCCAAACTAATAAATTTGATATTTTTTGCAATTTAATGATTAGTAAGACTTAAGATGAACAGCCAATTGTGAAGAAGAAGAAAAAGAAGAAGAAGAAGAAGAAGAAGAAGAAGAAGAAGAAGAAGAAGAAGAAGAAGAAGAAGAAGAAGAAAGGTATATAAATTGATATTCACGAGTTGGAAGACCTATAGATACCACAGATATTTAAAAAGTCACATTCTGTATCAAATAGATGCAGATTAAAACAACAGTGAAATGCATCATTCATCTTTTGAGTTGACAAGAGTAAGCTCCACATGGAACACCTCTTACTGCCATGTGCTAAGACTTACATCCACTGATTGTGTTGGAATAAATTGCTGTGCCCTTTCTTGGGGGTAAGTTGACAAAATGTGTAGGGAGGTTTTTACCATTTATCTACTCTCCCCAAGGGACTTGACTGCTAGGAATTTATCCAAAGAAAATACTTAGGAATGCAAGTGTGATGTTACCACATTATTTATAATAGTGATAAATCACAACAGCATAAATATTCACTGCAAATGCCTTGTGAAATAAATTATAATATGGTCATACAATGAAATATTATGAAGCCATTAAAATCATGTTGCAGAAGAATATTTAGTGGCACAAGATAATGCATATTACATCCTGCTAAACAAAATGACCCTACATAAGCCAGGATGTATTGTATACCCTGGGATCTTAATTTGGTAAAAGACACACTATCGGAGGGATGAGACTCTAGGTGATTTTTATATTCTGTGTCCTTTTCTGTATTTCACACTTGGATATATTTTACTATGTACATAAATTTTGTGAAGACAGGCAGAGCTATTTCACCAATCGATTCACATTCTATTTGGCTGTATGCAGAGACCATTTCTCTCTGAATTGGTAGTTATACTAAATTCCCAAATAAGATTAAAAAAATCTTATAATCTGAAGAGAGTATGCCTGTGCTTGTTCGTGAAGCACAGGCTTTGTGAAAAAGTTCCTTGGGTGATTTTTGTATTAATGTGGAAAATAAACAGGGAGCCCTTTCTTGAATCTCTATTCTAGAAGATAAAATTCAATCGTGTCTTTGCACGGACTCCAGTCGCAGACTTCAGCAGCTCTCTGAACTGTGATGAGTGATAGGTGAGCCAGGTGATCTTTGGAGAAAGGAAAAAAGACTTGAGGAGAATTTGAAGATGAAAATCCCCATCTTGAAACCTAGCTCTAAGTCTGTGACATTGAATTTCTTATTATGTGATGCAGAAATAAATGAGATAACATCTCCAAGGCCTCAAAGAGGAAGATAGTTGTATTTAGACACTGGGTGGATGTAGTTTATCTATATCCACACACCAGTTGTCTTTCTAAGTGTCAACTGGGCAACTGTGATCAGCACAGAAGAAAAAGAAAGAGCTAAAACAGTGAAGCTGTGAACTTAGCACTGCTTAAGAGCAGACAAAGTGCAGTAATCGGGAAAGACTTTTTACTTTAAAGAGGGATTCCTGTTATGATTTAGGATGGAAATCTGTCAGATGTAGTCCTCAGTTGTCCCATTTTGATGCCATGTCTATTTAGGACTCCTAATTGGGGGATAGCATAGCAGACAAGGGCTGTGGCATTCTGGTCCTTCAGTACTTATGAACTGCACAAGCAATGGGAACTGGGGAGGCCTGGCATCTCTTGGTGTGATGCCGTCAGTTACACACTGGGGACTGTTGCATTGGCACAACACAGTGTCCATAACTTTGAAGATATCATTAGTTAGATTTCAGAGCAATGTCCAATCTTACTGCCACTTTTGAAAGCAAGCACTGTAAAATCAACCTCATTTAGGGTGTAAACTATTTGTGCATGGATGATTGGGACAGCTCCACAATCAGTGGCACTGCCAAGCTACATGCGATGATGGCTCATCACTCCCTAATGTCCTCTACCTTCACAGTCTGTGTCTTCCCACTCACAGGCCCCCAGCAGCAGCATTTGTTCTTTCTTTATAGCCTTGTCTTCTCCGATCCAGCCTTTGGTTTTAGCTTCTTTCACTTGGCATGATGAAATTGATCTGAGATGTTACATATATTAGTAGTTCATCCCTTTTTATTGCTAAACACCATTCCACTGGGTTAATTGATCATAATTCATTTTTTATTCATTTGATGAAAGATGTCTGGATTGTTTCCAATTTGTGACAATCACATCCAAAGTCATTATCAATATTCTTATAGAGTTAGCCCTTTTTTTTAATAAATGTGAATTTCCTGAAGAGTAGTAATTTTTGTTTTACTTATAAACATAGGAGTGGGACTGTTGGCTGTTACAAGAAATGTATGATTAAAGTAAGTCAGTGTTTTTTTATAAAGTATGTTTAGCATTTCCTTTTTTCATCAGAAAATATGAAAGCCCCATTTGCTGTTCTCTTTATGAGGACTGGGTGTTGTCGATTATTTTCCCATTCTATTCAGTGTGCAGTGACATTTCATCCATTTTCCTAATGGCTAATGATTTGGGGACATTTTATTTGTGCTTACATGCCATCTTTATATTATCTTTTATGAGTATATGTTGAAGTATTTTGTCATTTTGTGGGGCTTATACTAAGATAGCATCTCTCTGTGTACTACAGACTAGCCTAGAACTCATGATCTCAGTGTCCAAAGTGCTGGCATCATAGGTATACACCACTATACTTAGCTTTTGTCTATTTTATATGTTTTATCTGTTTGTTTTATTATCATTAAATTTTGCAGGGGTTGAAAATATTATCATTGAATTTTGCAGGGGCTGAAAATATATATACACATCCATGGTGTGGGAAGTCCTTCTGTATATGTGTTGCTTTTATTGGTTAAGGAATAAAGGCGTTGTTTTAGCCTGTGATAAGTCACAATAGAGCTAGGCAGGAAAACTAAACTGAATTCTGGGAGAAAGAAGGAGGAGTCAGTGACACATTATGGAACCACCAGAGGAGAAAGATGCAAGTGGCCAGGCAGAACGTTGCTGGTAGGGCATGAGTCTTGTGGTAAAATATAAATAGAAACAGATTAACCAAAGATATAAGAGATAGCAATTGATAAACTTAAGTGATTGGCCAAGCAGTGAGTTAAATAATGTAGTTTTTGTGTAATTATTTGGGGTCTGAGTTTCCAGGAATGAATGAACAGCATTCACCCAACACTTCCATATTTAGATACATATGTTTATCCAATAAGTCACCTGTAAATATTTTCTTTTACTCTGTGGCTGGTTTTCTTCATTCTTCTTACTGTGTTATTTGAAGAAAGGAAATTTTAAATTTTGATTGTCTGTTGACTCAATTAGGAAGAATTATAAGATTAAAATAAATTTAAAGTATAAGACGCCAATGAGTTGAAAGTGAAGGAATGACGGGTGTGCTTTGTTCACAGAGTACTTAGAACAGACCTGAGTTAGCTATAGTACCATCACAAGAAGCTGATTTTAAGTCAGAAATTTCTTCAAGAGAGCTGTGGGTACAGTTCAGGGGTAGAGAACTTGCTTAGTGGGTGGTAAGCCATCATCACTCCGCACTACCATTTCAAGTGATAATGAAGTACACTATAGGCCGATAAAAAGGTTTTCCAATCCAGAATGTCTAAGAATTGTAAACATATATGCTGCTTCATCGTGAAAGTCTTAAGATCTAAATTATAGATATAAATGGTGGTTGAGTGTCTTTTTGGAATGATGATCTGAAAATGACTGTGGCAACAGTTGTACAATCCTGTGAAATTTTTCTCAACCACTAGCTTGTACATTTTAAATAGATGAGTTATACAGAATATGAGTTATATATCAACAAACCTGTCAAAAACCTGTAAGCCAATAGCCTCTTTTCATATAAGTATTAAATTTACATAATCATAATAGATCTGCATATACCAGTAAAATATAAGCCCTTTAAAAGACTTCATTAAACTATGCAGACTTTTCTTGTCATTACTTTCAGTCAGTTCTGTGTATCAACCATCTCCATAGCATTTACACTGCACTAGGAATACTAAGTAAACCTACGGACGATTCAAAGCATACAAGAGACATGCATAGGTTGTCAGCAAACACTGAGACATTTTATTAAAAAGACTTCAGCAGGAAAGGTCTTGAGAATTCACACAAAGCCTGGAACTGATGACCACAGACACCAGAGAAAGACGGCACATCATCACCCAGTCAGAAGGAAAGGCCTTTCTAACATTAGAAACACGCACTCACAGAAACGTCTTCTTCCTGCTTCCATAACTTCATCCATAAACCCAGAAAACATAGAATTGGAAATGTCACAAGTTCAGATGATGTCAAAGTTCGGATGTTGAAGGCCTATTATTCTGTCTATAGAAAGTGTGAGATTCTTAACTGACTTGAGTTAAAGAACAAAACCCAAAAACTCCAGAAGCTGCAGCCTCCACTGACTCTCACCAAATAGAGATTAAAACTCCATACACCATTTATTCACTCGTAGAGAATCCCAGCGGTAGGATTACAAAAATAAATTCCCATCAATTCCCAATTATCCACACTTCAACAATTTGGAATAAACATATCATAAGAAAGAAATACAAGTGAGTAAAGAGAAATTTAAATTTCTATGAATATTAAATCGATACAATTCTGTTGACATGTGGGATTTACCTCAGGAGAGAATAAAACAAGCTGCACTGTTAGATTTGTACATGAAATGTTCTTCTCAGTCTCAATATTAACCTGGCTGTCATGGTGAATCCACTGGCACGTTGTTGTAAAAACCAAGACTGAAAGAATGCTTTCAAACTTGCTGGAGTCATGGCATGCATGGAGCTATGAAGTGAACAAAACACAAAATATTTTATTCAACTCATGAAGCAATGGGCAGATGTTAGAACCAGTTCAAAAGAAAAAAATTAAAGATAGACATATGAATATTAATCAAACTATAGAAATGAATACCTAAATTGATGCAAAATTGGTTTTATTGCAGAGGGAGGAGAAGACAGAATCTACAAAAGCAGAGACTTAAAGTTTCAGAGAATTCTGGAAATGCTTCAAGACAGAAGCCAGGACTGAGTCTCAGCATAGAAACAGAAACTATATTCAGAGATAACAGAGCACAGTATAGCATAGTACAATATAGTAAAGCATATTAAAATATAATACCACACAGTATAATACAATACAGTGCAGTATAAATAATTACCATTCAATACAATACAGCATAATACAACACAATATTAGAGCCATGGAATGCAGAATGTCCTCTTAAAAAAAAAAGTAAAGTTTTCTATGAAAACAGACATTATTTCTAAAATGTTAGCCAAGCCAAAAAAAAAAGTTCTTTCTAGAAGAACCTTCTTTGATGTGACCAAATTCCTGTCATGAGAATCTTTTAAGCCCAGATCTAATGATAGCCAGTAGATGCTAATGAATTGTCAAGGCATTGCAAGTTTAAAAGATTAATGTCATAAATGTTGTTCACTAACCAGTAAGAGATTGGGTGTGAGAATATGGCAGACAGAAACAAGAAGCCGTGTCCTTAGAGTTCAGGTGATCTTCAGAACCTAGTTGAGTCAATCAGAAAAATCTGTCAAACAGCACATCCTGGAGAATGGTCAACACTCTACATGGTCATGAGATAAGATATCTTTCTTTGTAGAGACAAGATGTATCACACTTTTGTGTGTCCACTTTCTGTGGGAGGACAATTATTCTCAGTAGCCATCTTTGTATAGACTCAACTTCTGGAATGATAGTCTTTATCATCTGAGAGATTATATTTTAAAGCTAGTGGGCAACAAGACTCACATCAAAAACTAGGGTAGTATCATCCCCCCACACAAGCACACACACACACACACACATACACACAATGTAAATATGATAGTGCCATAGTGCCACAAACCCAAGTGCAGATTCTTATCTTCCCCAGGGAAGAGCACACTAATGGATATCAAATAGTTGGCCCTGAAAGTATGCATTCAAATAACACTGTATAAACTGAGATGGTTGTATATGGGAATATACATGTATATACATAGACATATATGTGTATAGCAAAAAATAATGAAAATATGGGGTCATGAATCTGAAAAAGAGAAAGGAAGGCTATATGGGAGGGTTTGGACAGAGGAAAGGGAAAACATAATTTTATCATGCCACAGTTAATAAATCACCCTGATCCTAGAACTGTTGGTATCCAAATCCCATATCTTATAGTTTCTTTCAGTGACACAACCAACCTCAGACAGAGAAGATCCAACTATCTGTTACCTGCAAATTTGAATCAGAGCTTTTTATCTCTAAGTGCACACCCAACTCCTCTCAGTTTCAGTCATTTGGAGTTGGAGGTATCTGGGATATCCAAGCAAATGGATCCCATGTATAGCTGAAGTCACTGGGATCTGGGGAGATGACTCAGTATATGTAATATTTACTGCCCGAGTATGAACATTCAACTTCAGATCCTTAGCACCCACCAAAAGCTGGTTTAGTAATAGGCACCTGAAACCAACCCATCACTGGAAGATGAGAGGGGTAGAAATAGGTGCATGTTGGAAGCTTCTTAGCTAGTCAATCTAAGTGAAAGAGTCAACTCCAGTCAGATTCAGTGAGAAAAAAGATCCTGCCTCCAAAAATAAGGTGAAGAGTGAGAGAGAAAGACAACGGAGGATGACTACTGGCTTAAACACACACACACACACACACAAAGAGAGAGAGAGAGAGAGAGAGAGAGAGAGAGAGAGGGAGAGAGAGAGAGAGAGAATAAATCACATGCATGCACATATGCACATATAGATATCACATACATGAACACATACATTGCCTCCACACATGAACAAAAAATTGGAGTGATAAAGATGATTAGCAAAAAGAATAACATTGGGTACTTGGATAAAGGTTGTGTTTGGTGTTGACTATATAATGATTGACTCCCAGCGTAAGTAACTAGCTAACATGGTGGGACCCAGACTTCCTCACTGACTCAAAGGAAGTCTTATAAGATCAGGGTGGTGCTGGGCTCTCCTCTCCATGTTGACCCCTCAGAATGATGATAGTGATTAGAGGCTGACAACCATGACCAAGACAGCGGTTCCTATTATCATAGGACACACAGGAGATCAGAAGCAATGGAATAGAGATGGAGACAAAGACATACGTTGACAATAATTTAAATGATTAAAGAGGTTCAGGGGTTTGCACATGGAGGTTGAAGGAAGAGGAGAACCAATAATAGAATACACCAACAAAAGGAAAATAGTTATAAAAAATCAGCATTTTATAATGTAAATATCAGCTCTACAATTTCCTAACTATGTGTCTGTTTTTCAAATGGACTCATCACAATATATCATTAACATCTTCCTGTTGTGATGCCTGAAAAATTATATCAGCATTATAATTAACTCTAGTAAATGGATTTAATTTAGTTATTTTCAGTAATATCTTACTGCTAAAACTACATTTTATATGAAAGGCATTGCTATAAAAAGGACAAATTGAAAGAATTCATGTTAGTCACTATAATCTTATTAACTGCTCATGTCTGGGAGGTCATAGACCCTACGGGGGAAAGGCACTGCTGCTGTTTTGCTAAAAGGATGTGATGTGCCCATGAAATTACCTTCTAAATTATTATGTTTATCCCCATGCCTTAGTGTTGCTTTGAGCTTTGGTCCAGGAAGCTTGTTTTGCAAAGGTCAGTGGGGACTGCAGAAATGCAAATGGTGAAAATAAATGTCTATGGATATCCATCCATAAACGGAACATCAACACCATCCAATCCAAGATCCGAGAAACACTATGAAAAATGGGTTAAAAGAGCACAAGAGGTAGAAGTAATGAGGAGTGGCGATCAGTGCGAATTGTTGCTGTCCAGGTATTACATGAGGGAGAGAGGGGCATATATATATATCTTACCAATGCCTATAACACCAAAGAAAATTTCTAACCCATCCTTGTATAAGCAGTGAGTCACACACATACACACAAATAAGACATGAAAGTATCCTTTCATAAAACGTGCTGGTTAGGAAGAAGAAAGTAATTTGTCAGTATTAGGTGGACACAAGGAAAGGTAATGATGACCAAAATGTGTTACGTACCATGGTCCTTACTGTTACATTGCTGTGAGAAAACAACATGACCAAGGCAATTTACAAAAAAAAAAAATGCTTAATTTGGCTTGTGATTTCAGGGGGTTGGAGTTCATGATGGTGGAGCAAATGCACGGAGGCAGGAATAGCTAAGAGCTCACATCTTGGCAAACAGGAGACAGAGCAGATGGGGGAAAGATGGAGGCTTTTGAAGTTTCAGGCCTGCTTCCTATGACACACCTCTTCCTAATTCCAAACAGTTCCACCAATGGGAACCAAATAGTCTAACATAGGAGCTAGGGGGATCATTCTCCTTCAAACCACAATATTACATGCATGAAAATGAACATAATGAAACCTATTTATATATAGTTAAATGCATACCAGTGAAGCATCAACAGGAATGGACTATTGGCTAATACTCCTTACATACTTACGGTGGGTAAAGATGCTGTTTACACCAAAGTCCTGATGTTAAACAGTTACTGAAATTGGCAAGCAGGATCCCATCTGTTAGGGATGTGTCTCTTGAAGTTCTTTCTGTGCTGTTACCTCTGTGTCCCACATGCGCAGAAGACACGGCCTCGATAGGATCCTTTCTTTCCCAAGTACACAGAGTTTTCTGCCTGTAATATAAAAACAGCAACCTAAATTACTGCCTAACCTTCTCTAAGATGTTATCCGCATGCTACATTTCCTCCTTAGTTAACAGACATGTGACACCCTGCGAGTGATCTCAGCATTTTTCTGAATTAATGAAACTGTCTGTCTAGCCTCTCTGTAAATTTTATTAGTGCCTTTCCTTTTCCATATGTGGAGCTACAATAGTAAAGAGGTCACATTGCCCAAGGTCATCCCTCCATTAAAGGGCAGAGTCAAGTTAAGAATCAACAACAGCCGTGTTCCCTTCCCTCCACTTCTGTTGTTGGGAAACAGTGAATGTCACTATACAAAATTGCCATAACTGTGCAGTCTTGGTTTATGTGTGTAAGAGAATGGTGTTTAAGAGAAAAATTCATTCTTTCACTCGTATTTTCTTGAATGAGATCGCAATCAGTCCCAGCAGTAAAGGAATCCAGGCCACAGAGCTGTGACTTTTACAGCCTCATTTCATTTAAGGAAAACACATCTTTTTTGTTACTCCATCCAAACTGATTAGGACATAACCTTTCAAACCTGAGAGGAAAAGGTCAGTCTTAGCTGGAGCACAAAAGAGGTTTCTGAATTTCAGGGTCTGCGCTGCTTTGGCTCTCCCAGGCGTTTTTTTTCCTGGGCTCAGTGGTTTGGGAAATCCAGCCACCATTTTTGGAATCCAATTACTCCTGCAAATTAAACAAAGATTATCAAAGCTGTAAATAGCAGAATCTTTGCAGAGATCGATGAAGTGCAGCAAAGCTCATATTTAACAAAAGGAATCAAAGGAAGAGAGCTGATCAGTAAGTGACAGAGAGTAAAATGTCATATCATCGTGCTGAAGGTTAAGGCGTAATTGAAATCAGTGTCATGGCACAATGTGTCCTGCAGCTTCTATGAACTTTGAGAGCATACTTCTAATTTCATATCTGAACGATTCATTTGCCTGAAGCAGGCTCACTCGGAGGAGAGTGTTTTTATTATGTCACCTTTCCACGAGGTTTGAATTCACTTAGGTGATGGCAAATGAGGTCATCTTTCAGCAAACAAGATTATGATGGATGGTGCACAAGCGCATTCCATTCCCATGTTCCAGAGACGCAGGGGCTGTAGCCTAAGGCAGGAGTCTGCAGTGGTTATAGGCCTGGGCTCCATTCTGTCATAGCTCAGGCAGCTTCAAGTAAGTCATTGAATGGCTGCAGGTAGGTTCCTTTATCTGAAGCATGCAGTTGTTCTGGGAGGAAGAGACAGATGTTCTTGAAAGGGCTCGCATTCTCAGTTTCACTGTTTTCCTGACACCACACACCACTCCTAACAACTGGAAACCACTGCTCTGATTTCTAACTCTGGAGTTAGAACCTGAGAATATCATGTTAGAGTGTGTGCATGTGTGTGTGTGTGTGTGTGTCTTGGAGTGTAACGTTTTGTATTTAGGATTATGTCTTTGGGATTGATCTGAGCTTGTTCTCACAGTTGTTTGTTCCACTTTAGCTATGCAGTGTTGTGTGGCTGTGGTGTTACATGGATATAAGAGATTTCCACTAAATTTTCAAGTTAAAAGCTTATTGAAATGTAACTCACATGGCATCAAAATGATCTATAGAAAGTGTCCTCATGCCTAGTTACAGTTAATCCCACCTCCCTTCGAAAATCTATGCTGTACATGAATATGAACTACTATTCAACAGCCTTGTTCACCATCAAAGCACAGGTGAATCTTGAAATATGATGCTAAGTGAAAAATGCCTGCTCAACACACTCATATACCCTGTGCTCTGTCTTCACTTCTGAGACATTTGTGAGTCTCTCATCCTTAGATTAATAGAGTACATTCTGACTCAGAACTACCTCCCCTGTGACATCTACTGGGTGCCTCACACAACAGTAAGATACTGGCAGATTTACAACCTACTGAGGTGTTAGAGGATATGAAAGCAGCGCTGCTCATTGTCCATGGCAGCGAAGGGCTCACGCTGAAGTGATGGCATATCTTTTTTGACATCAAGAAAGCCTTCTAGCTTTTCAAAGAAGTTTACTTCATGGAAAACAGATGGAGAGTGGTCCCCTGTGTCCCATAACAAGGAAATAATCTTCTTTCTTAAATTCTTCAGCAGATAGTTGTCTTTTGCTGGGTTCTTATTACGCACCAGGATGTGTTGGATGCTTTCTGTTTTAACTCCCCGGATGGTCTGTAGAGGGACTACTATTACCATTTCCACAGTGATGGTAGGCAAAATGAATCTTATAGCAGATAAAGGCATTGGCCCAACATTGCCTGGTCATTAAGATTAAGACAGGTGGACAAAGTTTATGATAGTGCTTGTCTCCCTAACAACCCACAGAAAGGTAAGGTAATGATAGCAATAAAGAACAACCACTTTTTTTCAGACTGATATTCCATCCAAGGCTTATTTATGAAATAATACAGTGGTGGTTTATTTATAAATAGTTCTTACCAGAAGGTAAGTGTAACTCCAAGTACTTTGTAAATATTGACAATTTAGTTTTCATGACAACCTTATGAGATTTGCTGCTATTGTCTGTACTTTATAGATAGGTAAAATGAGACAGAAATTAAATATCTTTCCCAAGATCTTAATCACTGTAAAATGAGGGAGTTTGACTACAGACAGGATAGGCTGAGCATTACATTCCGTCTTGTTTTATAAAGCAATATATAATTTTAGGGAACCACACAGACCGTTTGTGCCTGAATAAAAGGAAGACTATAGCTCAAAGTGGGCCCTGCATATCAAGGAAGATTGCATACAGAAATGTTGTGAAAGAGACACACACCTACCTGTGGAGGGTGATGTTGGCTTCGTTGGGGCCTGTGTATAAGAACCTGGAGTACCTTCAGTCATGGAAGAACAATGTTTTTTTTGGAAATAGGAGAACTACGCTCTGTATTTAGGTGTGGCACTAACTTGCTGTTTGTACAGTCGTTCTCATCACAGGTTAATTCAACACCTGCTGTAGTTTATGCATGGATCTAAGCCCTGGTGATACATGAGAAAATTGCTCTCTGTTATTTGTAGAGCAGAGACAATAACAGTCAAGTGATTATGAGATGATGATGGCTATGAGCAACCAAGTATATGATGGAGAAAGAGAGCAAAGTCAGAGACTTTTCATGTTCACTCCCGATGTAAGTAGTTTGTAGTAATTGCAGAGATGAAGGCCTTCATAGTGGAGTAGGATTATTTTAAGTTACAGCCCATCAGGAAATGCAGTCAGTTTCCCTTTGACTTACAATTCAGGGATTAAGTCAGAATTCTGTGACTACATCTAGATGATTCAGAACTTTCAGTCTTTGGTCACTGGCTTTATTGTTTCTGGTCCTGCTGTGATATAGACCATCAAGTAGGAGGATGACCTGGAGCAAAATTGCTCACATTATGCAACGAAGGAGAGAGACAGAGACAGGAGAACATCCATAGAAAATGTCTTCTAAGTAGACTCAAGCTTCCCAGTAGCACATTAAGCTATTAGTCGATTATTATGCTATGAATCTATAAGTGCATTGATCCTTTTGTGAGATCAGAACTTTCATAATCCAAATACCGCCCAAAGACTGTACCTTTGAATACTGTCACATTGGTGATCAAGCCTTCTTTGCATGAGTCTTTGAGTGAAAGTTATGACACTAACCATTTTAGAATGAATACTATGGAGTCCCCTCTTGGAGTCACATCACAATTTCACTCATGCCTGGTGCTATAAGATCACTTTGCAACTGAAGATACTTTATCAGAATTGGTTGTAGCTCCAAATAACCTCTATGTGCTAAAAATATCCTTCACAGAGTCAAAGTCCTCCAATAGATCTAAGTAAAATGGAATCTAAGAGTTATTCATCTGTAATTCCATATGAATTCATTATTTTGAAATTCATGTTACACACACACACGAGAGAGAGAGAGAGAGAGAGAGAGAGAGAGAGAGAGAGAGAGAGAGAAAGAGAAAGAGATTGATTCAAGGAAGATCTAAACATATTTTTGAGGCAAGCTGAAAGACTTTGAGAGCAGGAGCAAATATGAAATCACTTCATTTTCAAGAAAATCAAGAAAATGCAGATGGTCATGAATATAAGATATAGGATGCCGTGGTTAACTTCAAAATTCAATTTGGTCTATTTACATGTATTTGGAACATGGGTATCTTCACTTCTGATTTAACAAGAAGATATCTTAGATCGACTGATATTGAAAGCTCTCTATGGGCCATCAATATAGTCAGGCACAAAGGGTCCCTGTCCAATATCTGAAAGATGGAGATGCTGCCTAAATGTTGACCCAGTATTCTAATTAGTATTTATAAAAATAAATGCACTTTACACACATAGAAATGTGAGATGAAGTGGTGGAACTGATCAACAAGAGATCTGACAGGAGACTTCCTTAGCATCCACTTTGACAACCCAGCTTCCTCTCTGTATCTGCAGATACCAACTCTGTCTTCAGGTGAGTTGGCTAACATTGTCAACTCAACAGGATCTAGATTCACATAGTAGACAAACTTATTTCTAAGCATGCTTGTTAATGTCAACCTAGATTTAATTAGTTTTTGGGCAATCCTGTTGGGAATTATCTAGATCAGGTTAACTGAGGTGTAAAGATTCACTTTAACTGTGTGATGTTGCCCCATCCCATGGGCAGGAATCCTGGAGAGAGTGTAAAAGGGATAAAGAGAGACAAGCAACAACAATCATCACTTGCTATTTTCTGACTTCAGACACAATGTGGTTGGCTGCCTCAAGCTCATGACTTACCCTGATGAACTAGACTCTCACTCTGTGGATCTTAATAAACATTTGCTTCCTTAAGTTGCCTTTATCAGCTGTTTTGTTGCATCAATGAAACAAGGACCTAATGTAGCAGAGGATGTAAAACAATGACCCTCAAAGTGAAAGGACATAGCTGATGGACAAATGTCCACATTCATGTCCGGAATATGTAATGAGCTCTTACAAATAATGATAAAAAATGATGTAAAGATGTTAAACAGAAATGAAATGAACCATGAATATCCTGTAAGTATATTAATATATTTCAACATTATTGACCAAAACATTGTGATGGCATTCTACTTGACCTGACTGCCACTATTGGAAAAGTTTGATATGGCTGTGATTCTCAGTGATTCTCAGTTACACGTGATGGCATGCAAATTTCCACCCCCACTCAGGAGACAATCTATCCTTACATAATAAAACTGAACAGGTATATTATTAATGGCTAGCCAGCTGCACCCCTCAATGGGAGTTCTAGAGAAGGTCTGGCATATGTATGGGAGAAGACAGATCCAACAATTTTCAGTAGCAACAGACAACATTTGTAATGTTTCTATCTTAAGCTCCATCTTCAAATGAATAAATATGTGTATGTATACTCATCTGTCTCTGTATATGTAAGTATAGTGTGTGTGTGTAAATCCAGTGTGAGTTACATTTACACAGTAGAATGCTATACAGCAATGAGGATGAATGAGCTACAACTCAGCATGCATAGAATCCAAACTCTAACTTTAATCACAAAAACAAGTTATAACAAGCATATTTGGAGCCAGGTACATCAGTGAGTACCTGTAATCTCAGCACACAGAAAGCCAAAATGTATCCTTCTGGAAATGGTGTTCCTTCTGTTTCTAAAGCAACTGAACTTATGTTTGGGGACACATACATCTGTGGCAAAAGGATCATATGAGTCAAAGATTTAAAAAAAATCACAAAATATCTGAATAGCAGACACTGTGTATGGACAAGGAAGAAAGGGGGAAGAAATTAAGATGGGCTGAGGGGACATGCCTACATTTCCGATGATGCTCAATGGAGTACTTTGTAATATAGATACATAAGTACTTGTTTAAATATGTTGGGACATGTTTGCATTTCCACCAGCAATGGATGAGTATTCTCCTTACTCTACATCCTCTCCAGCATAAGCTATCATTAGTGTTTTTGATCTTAGCCATTCTGACAGGTATAAGATGGTATCTCAGAGTTGTTTTTGTTTGCATTTCCCTGATAGCTAAGGAAGTTGAACATTTCCTTAAGGATCTTTTGGCCATTTGAAATTCTTATGCAACCTACCTCAGGAACCAGCAATACTATTCTTGGGAATATACCCAGAAGATGCTCAATCATTCTATAAAAACATTTGTTCAACTATGTTCATAGTAACATTATTTGTAATAGCCACACCCTGGAAACAACCTAGATGCCCCTCAACTGAAGAATGGATAAAGAAAGTGTGGCACATTTACACATTAGAGTACTACTCAGAAAAAAAAAAACAAAAAACGACATCTTGAATTTTGCATGAAAATGGATGGAATTAGAAAACACTACCCTGAGTGAGGTAATCCAGACCCAAAAGGATGAATATGGTATGTACTCACTCATAAGTGGATACTAGCTATAAACAAAGGATATTGAGCCTATAGTTCATGATCCTAGAGAAGCTAAGTAATAAGGTGAACCCACAGAGAAACATATATGGACCCACCTGGGGGTTGGAAGCAGACAGGGTTTTCTGAGAGGATTGGGAGCATGGGAGCAGGGGAGGCAGTAGAGGGAGGGAGGGAGGAGGAGGGGGGAAGGCAATGGTTGAGGAGAGCTTGGGGGAATGGGATGGTCGAGATTGAGGGAGGACAGATATGAGAGCAGGGAGAGAGATATCTTGATTGGGGAAGCCATTGTGGGGTTGGCAGAAAGCCCTGGCTCTGGAGAGGTTCCCAGGAGTCCACAGGGATGGCCCCAGCTAGGACCCCAGGCAATAGTGGAGAGGGTTCCTGAACTGGCATTGCCCTGTATTCAGATTGATGATTATCTTAAATATCACCATAGAACCTTTGTCCAGCAACAGATGGAAAAAGAGGCAGAGTCCCACATCAGAGCACTGGACTGAGCTCCCAAGGTCCAGTTGAAGAGTGGAAGGAATGAAAATATGAGCAAGTAGGTCAAGACCATGAGGAGTTCATCCACTGAAGCAGTTTGCCTGAGCTAATGGGAGCTCACCAACTCCAACCGGACTGAGAAGGAACAAGCATAGGACCAAACTAGTGCTTCTGAATGGGGTTGACAGTGGCATAGCTGGGGAAGACTGAGGGGCCACTAGCAATGGCACTGGGAGTTGTCTCTGCTGCATGTACTGGCTTTTGGGGATCCTATTCTCTTTAGATGTATACCTTGCTCAGCCTGGATGTAGTGGGGAGGGCCTTATACCTTCCATAGGGCAGGGTGCCTTGCCCTCTCTTAGGATTGGAGGAGTGGGGTAGAAGGGTGTGTGGATGGAATGGGAGGAGGGGAGGGACTTGGAATTTGGATTGATATTTTTTTAAATAATATATAATAAAAAAAGAAATTATATTGAACCCTTCCTGGAGGTAGTTATGACAGGCAGAACTCAAGTTGCTTCAAAAGGGTGTGTTGAAAAGGGTCCTGGCTTAGGGCTTAGACTGCAGGATTTTATTTTATCATCCAGTTGCATTATGATATTATAACTCTGCTTATAACTAAAAATAAATAAATAAATATGTTGAGACACAAACACATCTTCCCTTTCTCTGTGTGTTTCTGATGGTATGAAACAAAATATTGACCATACTGAACATAGCAAAGTGTATAGTTCAGTAGACTTTAATATATGCATGTTGCACTAAGACCCCTACAACTTTTTCACCTAAAATATCTAAACACTTTGTTATCGTGAACATTACACCGTATATTTTCTTCTAATAGTTTAATATATGTAAGTGATGTAAAGTCAGAGTCCAGCTCCATTCTTTTGCATGTGTGTATTCAGTTTTTCTAACACCATTTATTTCAAATGCTGCATCATTTAGTATACTCGTATATATTTAATGATAACAGGTCAAAAATATCTTCACATGAAATTTTGAAGGCAGTAAGAGTATTTCAAAATCATCAGAAAACAACTGTCACCCTGCTAAAAAGAGAAAGTGGCTTGAGACATCCCTCAGGAATGCCAGCCAGGAGAGGATAAATTATGTGACGTATATTTCATAGTGCTTTGGGGACATCCAGTAATTGCTTCATAATTTTGTTTGCAGTGTGGGTGGTATAGCAGCAAAGCCAGGGTTCTCCTGGGAAGTCCAGAAGCTATGTCAGTCCACTAGTCATGCATAAAAATAAGAACACAGTTGAATATTTATTAGAATTAAGCCACTCTTCTGAGTTTCTTCGCAGGAATTAGTTAGTACTATCTTCAAAATAGTCCTGTAAGCATATTCCATATGATCTACTGTGGAGGGGGCTGAAACTCAGAGGTAAGGATGATTTCTTTGTAGTTAAAGAAACTACAAAGTTCTCCCCTCCTCCTGCCTATCAATGCACGGGACAGGTGGGAGAGCTGACCCTGGGGGTTATAAGAGCAAGAGAGCTGTTCCTGGCCCCCAGCTGCAATACTCAGGAGAGCAGGCCCTGCACCTTGGCAGAGCAGTGCAATAGAGCCAGCCATGTTAGTGCAGGTGTGAATGAACCAGGCCTGAGGGTGTGAACATGGTAGAGCTCATTTCTCTTCTGTCTTGTGGTGGCATGAATAGGGGGAACAGAAGCTCTCCCCCTGCCCATCAATACCTGGGGAAGGTAGGAGAACAGGCCTTGTGGTCATAAGAGTAGGAGAGCTATCCCTGATCCCCACCAGCCATGACACTTAGTACAGCAGGTCTTGTACCCCACCAGGTCAACACAAGAGATCCTACCCTGTTAGCAGAGGTATATGAGCCACCCTCAAAATGATGACCATGAGATAGCTTTCACTATTTCCCATCTGGTTGGCCAACCTTACAAGTGCCCAGACCCAGACCCAGGGTTATGACTTGGCCTGCCCCAACATCCACCCCATCTATGGTCTGCTGAAACATATGATGGGACCTGATCTGCAGACCCAAAGCTGCAGGATCTTCACATCAGGCCCAGAGGGATGTCTAGGAAAAGTTCTTGTAG